>NC_052022.1:31261596-31566267 GCF_015832195.1 Motacilla alba alba | reverse complement strand
TCTCTTCAGACTTATCTCTGCAGTCACTAAATGGTGATCTCCTACAGTAATAAATACTGAAAATGTAAGTAAGATGAATACAGCTATATACTACAATACTGCACAGACTGAGTTAGAGTTAAGGGATTAATTTAAGGGTTTACTTTGCTTTATGCCTGATGGTCTGCAGCACACTGTATGTAACACCAAACTGAGGAGGACTTCTACTTCCCAAATTCAAATGGTTTGTGAATGAGAAATAACAGATGCAAATGAAGACTTGGTAGGAGGGCAAGAGAATGGGTACTGGCCTTTTGCCACACACTTCTCCTGGCATTCCTCTAGCGATAGGAAGTTGTTCTCATTGCCATGGCATCCACCATATTCAAACACTTCACACTTGCGGCTTTTGATGTTGAAGAAATAGCGGATGTGGATGGCTTTGCATGGACCTTCGTCTGCTTTCATGGCACAGAACATGTGCACAAGCTTCAGGGGTGGCAAACGAGCCTCTGGAACACAGAGGAGAAGCAGAATAGCTGAGTTAGTTCACAGCACACTGCACAGTGTAACTCCCAAATGAGATTGTTTGTGTGTTCTGCTGGAGAGGCACTGCACGACATCTGTCCGCAGAGCTCGCAGCACACTGAACAGATGTAAAAAGAAAAACATCATCTGCATTGGAACACAGATTCCATTCGATCAATTCAAATGTGTGGCTTCAATTTTCCACCAAAACAGCTCATAGTATAAACTTCAACCCCTCATCACAAACCTCTAAACAGTTATGGAGTGTGGCTGAGTCCCAGGAGCTGGGGTGCAAGGCTGAACAACAAAAACACACAAAGACACGAAAACCACCAGGGCAGAAAGGTTTCCTCGGGCTCTCTTCCATGCACTGCTCCCAGAGAACTTGGCTTGTAAAGGATCTGCCAGGGAACAGTGTGGGATGGCCAGAGGCCTGCAGAGGGCATCCCTCTCCTGTCAGATGGCACTTCACTGGGACACAAATCCTGCTGGCACCACTGACACCTTTTCCATTCATCTCACCGTTCCTGCATTACAGCTTTCAACAGCAAACAACAAGTCAAGGCAAAACAAAACTGAACTGTTTTCAAATTCTGTAATTTCTGTCTTTCAATGTATATTAGGTCAGGGAATGTTCTGTATAAATTTTCATAGGCGTTGTGAATAACACTAGAAAAGTTTCACCCTGTCAATGTCTATAAGGAAATTCTGACCAACAATCCAGTTCCTGATATTGTTCCCTTACAAATATATGGTTTACTATATTTTTCTGTTTTGCTTTTCCAAGGCAGTATTTTACCCTCGAGGCTTTTGAAAGCTTGTGGGCTTGCCACAGGAGCCAGAAGAACAGACCTAAGGTTCTTCATTCTCCTACAGGTAATTAGAACATTGATGTCTCAGAACATACATGCAAACATATCTATCTGTGCTCTTTGCAGTGGCCCAGGAAGGAGACAAAAAACAACAAAAGGAAAAGGAGAAGAGTTTACATGATCATGTAATAATTACGGATTCCTACTATTACTAGTCTCAGTTTCCAGTGTTAATTAAAAGAATCCACAAAAATCAGGCTTATGACATGGTGAAAAGGGAATTTGTGTACTTACTACCCACCTGCTCTGTGGATATCTAATTTAAGCATCTAAAATTGACCTTATTAGACAAACTTTGAATTAAATTCTAAGAGCTGAGATAAATCCTCAGAAGTACTAAGGTCCACAGAAGTTTACTAGTTTTATTCCATTTGCTTATAACTATCAAACTTACAGAAAAGAAACAAATTTCAGCACTAAAATCTTTCAAAGAGTCGTATTTAAGTCCTTGAAAAACTAACAACCTCTATTACACAATTACTACCAACAGAACAATTATAGCACACAATCACGTCTTCCAAAATGGACCATTTGGTGTTAAAATACATACAAAAAGGACTGATTTCAAAATTCTATTTAAATATTCAGTCCCCAAAATAGTTTGTGACTTCTGCAATATTGGTGAAAATACATTTTGAGATGTTGAAGCTGGGTATAATAGATTTGCAAATATTATTGAAGACTCTACAATAGGAAATATTGATTAAATAAAATTTCTAATTTTAAGAGATGTTGGATTTGGTAAACTTGCTGTGAAGCTTAGCTTGCCAAACAAGACTTGAGAATTCATTAGCTGGGTCTTCCTGAGTCCACAAAGATTTAGTATTTAGAAGTCACAATGAATGCCAAGTTGGACTTCAAAGGTTCTAAAATTCTCCAAAAGGCTTGGGAATCCTTTGGAAGGACTTAAAAAGGCTCAACTTAAAAAGTTGAGAGGATACTGCATTGCAAAATGAAATTTTGGATTTTCCCCCCTCAGTACCAGGGAAATATGCCTTAAAACCACCAAAGTTTTCAGTAAGGTATGAAGTCACTCCTGAAATGCTAAAATCAAACACTCAGAGCTCCACAGAAACCAATCCAACCCAGATGTGTTTGGGGTGAGGGCTGGCAGCTGGTTTATGAACACGTCATTTTCTTGGCACCCCAGAAATGAGATCCCCTCTGTGACCTCTGCCAGTGACCCAGTTCAGTCTACAAGAGGTTGTGAAAACTTACCAGGTTTCTTAACCACTGAAATTTCAGACACACAGTTATGTCAGCTCATTTTCTTGCTGCATTGCACCACCCCAATGCGGTGGGCTATCCAAACAAAAACAGCATGCAAGCATTGTTGCAAAACTACACCAAGAGGATGAGCAAATGGCTTAGCAGAGTTCATCCTGGGAACTTTCTGCTCTCCACTCCTAGCCCACTTCCCACCAGACCCACAGAACAAAATCATTGTTTTGGTTACCTCCTAAGGCCTTTCCCCTGCAGTCACAGAGATGCTGTTAACCACTGTCAGATGTCCTGACATCTGCTGAGAACATAATGACTAACTGTGTCACACTTCTTGGCAATCAGTCAGTTTCCTAGGAATGCTAGAAAGCTGCCATAGTTTGAGTAAAATCTGTACCCTGTCAAAGCCCCAGGGGCCAAACCCTCCAACTCCAAACAGTAACCAAGTGACTCTGAAGAAAGAGGTCTCCAGGGGATTTGTCGGAACTGAATCATTCTTCTGTCTGGAAACAGTGAAAGAATTCTTCCCCATTATTTTACACCTGGGAGCACTTAACCCACACAGATGATATAAAATTAGCTTTCCTTCTTAGATTAGAGCAGCAGATGAGAAGGCAAGCAGGAGTATTTGCCCGTAGACACACATCTGCCTGTACTCGTTTAATTTGTGGAATATACCTTGATGAAATTAATTCTTAGTGTAAGGACTCATCCTCTGCTCTTGAACACTGGGACAAAGTGTTATTACATTTTAGGTGCTGTGTGAAAAGCACAGGATATGACATTTAGTGAAGATGTCTGTCAGGAAAGACAGTGAAAATTCCTCAGCAGAAACGCAGGAACAAAGGAAGATAACACTTGAATGAATGTTATTGGAGTTTCTCATCCAAGTGAAGTAAAATTCCAAGCAATCTAAAGCAGTCAGTTCTAGATTTCAATACTCTCCTTGTAAGACAGTCCTTTTTTTTTTTTTTTTGTATTTATTATATACTAAATAATTTTTACTTCCTCCATGCATAGACAAAATAATTTAAACCCGTCTATATACAGACACGGTAAATCAGTTTCAATTTTTCAATTCACCATTGGTGTCTTGCAATCCAAGGCTACTGCAGGAGAGAAGGTTGTTTCCTATACTCTCAACCTTGATTTTGGGCTCTCCAAGTTCTCTCGGGCTGCTTGAAGCCTTGGTGGCACAGCAGCTGCCCTGCACTCACTGCATCACTTCTGTAGCCCAAACCTCTGTCTACTCTCTTTTTATTTTATCTCCTCTTAATTATCTCCACACTTCTTCCCATCTTTTTATTGGCCTTGCTTTCTAATCCTCTCATACCTCTTATTTGGATGATTCCTCTTGGTTTGGGTTCCTGGTAAAATGTGCTGCTGACAGTTGAATATAATCCCATACCTGACACATTACTAGTGGCAAATAGAGTGGAATAATTATCCTGTGTTTTTTTCCTTAATCCAACACAAAATCACTTGTCTTCTGACACCGACTTTAACACTAATCACTTTAACATTGAATTGATTTTATAATGCTCTGTAACTTCAATTGACTTTCCAGCAAATAGAACCTTGTAATACAGGTGCTTCAACATTAATATTCCATCTTGTATTTATGATTGCATTAATTCTCCTTCTTAAGTATAACACATTACATTTAAAAAAATTAAATTAACCCCCCACATTAGATCTGGTTCTGTTGGATAGTTATCACTCATCCAATTTAGACACCTGGTCCAAATACATGAAGAATTCCTGTATATTTGTAGGACTGTACTAGCCTAGACCAAGACATTTTGTTATAAATATATTAAATAATGATTACAGCTGATGTTCACTGTCACACAGAAGTTATTACTTCTCATACTAAAACTGCAAAAAACCCCAGCAAAATCTTCTCTCCCATTTTTCTTCCCACTCCCCAACTTTTTAATGTAATGACTCCTCTACATCAGCTATATGAGCACTAAACACCATAGCTCTGTTTAACAGCCACTGCACTCCCCAGTCTGTGTTAAGACCAAAGTAATGCCCATGAAATGGCTGATAATGAGAATGAGATCATTGCAGGTATTTTTTGCCATTACTTTCTTCCTCCAGTCCTTCAGCCTTCCTGCTTTTTGCAGCTGTCAAACAAGATGGGCCCAGGACTGGTCCTATACAGCACTATTCTCACCTTTGCTGTCACTCTCATGGCAACTTTTGCCACTCAAGGGGACAGTTTGGACACCACTGCTCGTTTCAGTGCAGTGATTTCACGGAGAGGGCTCTAATAAGCTGCAGCCAGCCCTGAGCACAGGGGCTGTAGATGATCCGGACAAGGCTCTGTTATCACTTCACTAGAAAGCAGGGCAGTGTTACAAAAGCAGGAGTGGTGAATAATGCCTCTAATCCTTTTACATTAGTACCAGTGAAAACAATACCTTTCCTCCGGATGTAGGCATAACAAAAGACTCTAATTTGGCTTTCAGACTCTTGTGGATAATCTGCAGGGCTGCTTGATAAAAAGAGCTCCTTTTAATTAGAAAATGAACTCATTTCTATACTATACCTGCAGCACAATAAATATGCATAAGCGTTATTGGGGAGCTGCTTGTCAGAACAGAGAGATATTAATTGGGAGAATAAAGATCACAAATATTTCTGAGTTTTTATGTAAAAATACTTTGTTTTAGTTTGCCTAGGTTATGTGTTCTTAACTTTATGAGAATTTCCATGGTAATCCTTAATTATAAAGATATGCTGTCATCTTTCCAGCCTTCCTTGGCAATGTCTCCCTTTGATAACTGGTATCAATACTAAGCACCTTGTCACTAATGAATAGCTGTTTCTTTTCTCTCCATCTTTGTCAATTTGACAGCTTCCCACCCACACACTGTTCAGTGCTCTTCCTACACTGTGTTTCCTACATTTTTTTATAGGCAGGCACATTTATTCTTGGCAAGCTTTCACATATGAATAAAAAGCACATTCAATTTGTGAGTCATTTTCTTCAGGCTTTGGAACATCAGCTAAAGTGCTGCCTACCACACAAGGGATTAATGAACAATATGCATAACCTGGTTATTTTTATACCTTTCATTTTTGTTATTACACTTATCTGTCAACGGAAAAATGACAGATTTTGCTGGAAGAGAACAAATTAAAAATATTTTTATTACACTGGGCTTGACCCTGCAATCTTGATTATTACTGTAATTAAAATAGACAAAACCACACCTCTTAAATTCACAAAGCTCTTGTACTCACTGTGATCCAAAAGTATGACATTAAAAATAAAGGATGCACACAGTTTTATCCTTTAATACCTGAAATTTATGGAAGGCTGGAGTAAAATGTCATTGCTTTATAATCATCTAACTTCAAAAATAAATGTTATCAATGATATTGCAGCCCACAAAATTTCAACATTTAAAGTCTGAGTCCAGAAGTTAAATCTTGAGAAACCACAAATAAAATTTTAATTAATGACAGTCTAAATATTTAATGAAAACAGTAAAGCAAAAGCTTTTTTATTGTAAACACTGCAACTGAGTCCTCAGTAGTCACAAAAACAGGATTCTAGTTTAACATCTAAGCCTTCCATCTGATGGGTTTTTACTTCAGAATTAAAGCCAGAAGTTCAGAATTGTTTCTCATGCTAAATCAGTTAGTGGTCACATAATCCTAAACAACCAGTTGCAAAATAACCAGTGAAAAAATAATCCCCAGTAAAATGACTATTTAATTTCCTTGAGATTATTTACTTATTTTCTTTTATTAACAAAGCAAATAGAGGAAAAAAATTAAGCAATCAGATGTCTTGTTATGATGACAAAGTGTGCAAGCTGATTTGGCCTTCACAACATGCAAGCTTGGCTAAGAAGTGATACAGCACTAAGAGTTGTGAGGCAAAGATAAATGTGACTCAAACAAAACGGGCATTTTTGTACTTCAAAGTTTAAAAGAAACAAGTTTATTCTGCATGAACCAGTCTTTACTACACAGACATTCTAGTCATACACTTAACCTGGAACAGCACATATCTTAAATTGTAGAGACTAATTGTGACATGGTGCTATCTTAGTATAGCCATGACTGTGCACAACTACTATTTCTGTCTCAAAGAGCACTGCTGCAAAAGTCTGATAGAGAGAAATAATCTGGATGGAAACAGGACAAAACATAGCAAAAAGGTTCCCCTTAGCTGCACTTTCATTTGCGCTTCAAAATCAGACTTGTCAAACAAAAGCATCCACTTCAGAGTCCTCTGCAGCTTAGAGAAGTGATCACAGTTTCAAGTAATTTCCTCAAAGGAAAAAGGGATATTTTCGTGTGCCCCCATCAGAGTATTTTTCCCTCATCTTTCTCAGAATTGTTTGGGAAGAAATTGAAATACCCTTCACAATGATATCCAGTCTATCATTCTGATAGATCTTAATTTCAGTGAAGTAAACAATGATCTTATGTAAGCATGGTGAAAAATCAAGAACATCCCCATTTCTAACAGTCACACTGCTTTTCTAACAAAAATTTTCAACTGGTGAGTTTTTAGTCATAGAATTGTAGAATATCCAGAGTTGGAAGGGATTAACAAGGATCAAGTTCAATTCCTTTATTTATTCAGTGATATCAAATCACTTGGGGCAATACAAAGACCTTCATTAAGGCCCAGGAAAACTACCAGGACAGTAATTGTATCATCTTTAAATCCAACTTTGCAAATTAACTGTGACTCAAGAGATCTGTGCATGGAACAGAGCAACATCAATCTACAATGGTATTAATCATATTTTTGCTTTTTCTGTGTGAGGAAATAAAGCCTGAGTTAACCAGCTCTATGTTTCCTTGCCTGAACATTGAACTTTTCCATCTCGTAAAGCAGAGCTTTAGAGGAATCAACTTGATATCTAACGCATTGTTTGATTAGGATTAGATGTTCCAAATAGCTTGGTAAACAGAAGCTCCAGTAGAAGGCAATTTTACTAAAGCTTAATAGATAATTTTTAAGCATCTCTCTTTTAGTCAGACACCATTTTTAGCTTAGTCCCAATTTCCAAAGTTTCCCACAAAAGTTCTCAAGTACAGAATTACACCTGCAGTGCATTTTAACATAGTGGGCTTTGTTGTTTGAGTGTTTGGATTTTGTTGGTTGAGTTTAGGTGTTTTCTAGGATCTCTTACCCACAACACGCTCTTTTTCACTTCTGTCCAGCTCAGCAGCTGTGTACCCGGCGATACAGAAGAACAGCAAGATAAAGGGTGAAGGTGAGGATTGTCCCTCTTGTCTTCCCTTCATTTTTCCTGTGTAATATAAAAGTGAGAATTGACAAATTCAGTCAGATTCCTTGAGCATTCTGCAAAAGTTATTAGCAGGGCAGGGCACAGCCCTGTGGGCAGACACACAAACTGGGAGCTTCGGAGATAATGTGAGCTCTTTTAGTATAATCTTCTCGTAAGAAAAAATTAAAAACAAAACAAGGATTGCAAATGTGCTCAGCAGATTGCAAGTCTCCTATCCCATCCCCAGTCCAGATTAGAGGCACTGCTACTGCTTTCATTCTAAGCCCCAGCTGAAATCACCTCCTGGAACACAACATGACACGAAATGTAACCCTTGGTACTGTTAATGTCCTGATGCTAATTACATAATTAGTGTTGCTTGCCAAGTCAAATCATTCCAAGTTTTACTCCACCTGCAGAACCTAGATTAATTGCCACAAAATTTGTAACAAATATTTAATCACTTCATAATTACCAAGTTCCCAGACTCTTGACTACACTGCATTTCAGAGCAATCAGTGAACTTTTTGAAACAAGGGCTTCACAGCTTTAAGCAGGATTTTCTGTCTTGTGCATCTCTTCAATACTGAGAACCTCACTGAAGGTCAGAGCTATTATTTTTCACTTTGAAGCTGTGCAGTCATTGACAGAAGAAAACCACTTTTATTCCATGGCAGCTGGCATGTTCAGGTTGCTAAAGACGAGGTTATGCACCCACACATGAAATCAACGCCAGAAAACTTTAACTTTTTAGAAATACATATTTTCCAACTAACTAAGAGTTCCTTAAGGATCTCTGGGTTTTAATTAGAGAATAGACCCAATATCTTCTTTGTTACCAACAGATCAATTCCGTATTCATAATCCCTAGTTCCCTACCCTCTTCTTTTAAATTAAAATACTATTTTTTTTGCTATGTTAATTAATATTAAGAAAATAAAACCTAAAAATCCAAGGGCTAGGAAGTTTCATCTTCAGACACTCTTTGGTCTTGAGTGTTTTTGTTTACATGCCTATGAAGACAGCATGGTCTTCACCAAATCAGAGGCACAAGTCTCGTTTCTCTTTAGAAAACTTACCCATTTTTCTCTCTTGCATACTCAATGTTTTCCCAGCTTGCAGCATATAATAGAAAGGAAATGAATTTTTAAAAATAACTCTTGTGAAATTCTGAGCAGCACTAACTATTTAGGTAATTTTAAAATTAGCCAATACCCTTTAAAAGGCTTCCTTATATAATGTAGCGACAACCACTGAGACTTCTTCCTTTTTTCTCTTTTTTTGTTTTTATAATGGAACAAAAATTTTTGTTTTAAAGGAATTTCTTGTTTAGCCAGAAAATATGACCATGGTAAATTCCACATCATAATGCATTCCTGCCAAAATAAACAAAAAATTGAGTGTCTTTGATTCCTTCTAGACTGAAATATTAAGCCTAACTTCTACAGAAACAAAAGGCTTGATCCACATACAGTTTGGCAAAACTTTTTGCAAACTAATACAGATCTCATTTTGTGCTTTTAATCATGATTTTAAAACCTTTCCTCAAATACTATTCTTTAATTCTGCAAACAAATTTGGAAATTATTGTTTTCTAGCAGAGATGGAATAACCTCTCTTGGGTTAGAAACCAATGCACAACTTTTGAAATATTCGGTAAATGGAAAAAATCAGCAAGAGCTAGAGTATTTTTCAAAGAAACAGAAGCAGCATCTTTCATCATAATTCTAACTGGAATTCCAGTTTTACAATCCTTTATACACAAAGTTACATAGTAATCTTGGAGGAATTATTTTCATCCAAAGGTTAAAAAAAAGTTACAACTCCTTTAATTCACCCCTGATAAAAAGTCCAGTCATGCTTTAAAATAGACAGTAACTCTGTACATGGTAACCTGAAGTCCATGACTGCCTTTGTGATTTGAGAGACATCTGATTTGTGACATTAGTTTGACATCAACTAAAATTAAAATAAATCCAAACTAATAAAGATGGTATGGGGAGAAATATTAAGTAAAAAATTCAAAGAACTGTGCAGACAGTTAGCATTATAGTATAAAAAAAAGGCTGGGCTCACTTAAAGCAAAAATACCACCAAATATTCAGACTTGATACTTAGATATAAAGTAATAAATTTCAAACTGCCTGGCTCCAGTGAGGTCACTGGAATAAAAAATTACAAAATACAGTTATAGTTTTTGAAATTACATGGGAAAGAGCAAATTTCTAGCACATTGTTTTCCTTAGAAGTAATCATTGGCACAACTGCGGCTCTTCATAAAGCAACTTGCTAATTATCCACAACCTCAGGAACCCATGGATTAATTCCATGTTTGTCCCTGAGCTCTCATTTTCCATGTTTGAGTTTTTCCAAACATGCCATCAAAACTCTCACTAGTTCAGCAAAACTCTATTTGAATTTGGGTTTTTATCTCTTAAACTGAAGCTTTGGTTCCTTCTTCCAGGAATCCGCAGAGTATAGATTTAGATTGCAAAATTTAGTGATCAGTTTTTAGTCTGTTTCCTCATATTCTCAAAAGCTTTTCCCCAAGTAGAAAAGAGGCAATCAGGCAGAAATGGAAATGCTCAGTAAGTTCCTATATTTTTTTTCCATTTGGAAATAGAATTCTGTGTATCATGAGCAACCATACAGCATTGTCACTGTGGGTTTATGAGCACAAATCACTGCATTTATACAGAGAACAAAACCCTTCCCAGGGTACAGTATTTCTATTCTTCCACTCAACTCCTACATTTCCCTTAAAAGGAAGGGTCAAGTGTGTGTTAGAAGCTGGGCATCTCCATGCTTAGGCCAGTTCCCAACAGGAACAAAGCAGGCTGTGCAGCAGCATATCTGCCTTGCTGCAAAGCCTCCTGAGCAAATGCAACCTCCTTTATCTTCCTGCTACCCTTCCCAGGAGGTCACACAGTCCCAGAACTCTGGGTCAGGCTTGGGTGGAGGTGGGATGAGCGGGGTGAAGGTTTTGGTAATAAAATGCTTAAATCCTTCCATACTTCAATTATTTCTTATTATTTCTAAAGGAAGAATGAAATCCCAGATCAAAGCATACTTGGCACTGGATTTTCAATTAAAACTCAAACCCTCTTGAAAAAGTCCAGGTTTTCTGACTAGATGTTCAGCTGCCCAGTAACAGGGCAAGCCTCTTATGATACTGGTATAATTTTTTTTTAAACACTCTTGATTTTTTGTTGTTGTTGTATTTGTATGGAATGCAAAATTCAAAATACTTAATCTATGATATTTGGTCCAGTAAAATGTCAAATGCACACATCAGTGAAAAATGTGTCATGAGAAAAATAGGAAATGTTTCATTTTTAAATAGGTCATGTTTAACTGTCTGCCACATTCTGAAAATTTTTGAGAGTAAATAAAGCCTTTTCCTCCAGAAGGATTCTAGCTTAGGACAGTCAGCCATCAGTCCAGCATTAATATTCTACATCATCATGTCATTAATGTATATTTTATACAGACAATTCCTTAGGAACTGGCATTCTACTGCTCACAAACTCCCCCACCTTTTAATGAGATGTTTTATAACAGACAACGAGAATTTTACTTGACAAAGGAGATCAAAGGTCTGTGGGTAATAATTGGCACTGATTTGTTTACTGATTTAATTAAACACGTTCATTTAGTGCCATTAGCTTCCCTCAGGCTGCAACACAGGTAGCCAAGGCAGACCACAAACCATCAAGGAAGCTCCCAGTAACAGATCCTTACTACCTGGCCTTACAGTCAAGACATTTTCCTCCTGACAACCAAAACAAAAA
Source organism: Motacilla alba alba (assembly GCF_015832195.1). Classification (NCBI taxonomy): domain Eukaryota; kingdom Metazoa; phylum Chordata; class Aves; order Passeriformes; family Motacillidae; genus Motacilla; species Motacilla alba. Next base: position 31,554,609 of record NC_052022.1, on the reverse strand, counting down.
TAGAAGGAAGATCTCAAGATGTTTTTTTTTGCCAAAACCAGTAAAGTCTAAAACTGAGTGTCTTGTCCGTGCCATTTGCAGCCTTTGGAGACAGGACTTTTTTTTTTTTAACCTAGCAGTCTCTTCAACACCAATTTCTATAGTTCCCTGACTGCTTAGTCACAAACTTCATTTTTTTTTTTTTTTTCAGTGTAGCATTTATCTCTAGCACGCTAACTGGAAAAAGAAAAATAAAACTAGCGCTTCCCATTGTAGCCAAAAAAAGACATCCTTAGAAAAAGGCCTAAAGTGACATTGCAATGATGGTAAAAGTGACTCATTCACACTGACAGCCCAGGAAACAGAAACACACACACACACAAAAAAAAGCAGATGATATAATTAAGTAGAGGAATTAATAGCAGAAGGTAGGATGTGCATGGCCAGAGGTCCATTTTAGCACAGCCTAAAGTTAAGGGTTAAAAGGTCTAATTAGACAGGAATATAACACTTCTGGTATAAAAGCAGACCTTTTTCAGTTCACCATAGTTCAGAGGTGTTGTCTCTACCCTGTGACGCCTCGCACTGCCTACTAGGACTCATGTGACAAAGGTTTCATTAGTCTTATCTGCAGCATTGTGTCCAACTGGCAGAGTCAGTCAGTCTTCCCTTAAAAATTATTTTATTACATATGCTGGTTTGGAGCTGGTTTCTCATTCCCTCAGCTGTAAATATGAAGAATGGAGTGAGTAGGAATGCCATCCCCTCTGTTCTCAGGCGATACCTGAGTCAGTGATGAGCTGTCAATTAAACTGACTTCCACCAGAGCCCTGTGCTGTCACAGCACCTTTGTAAGTTCAGGCAGTGCATTGTGAATCATGAGCATGCAAACATTACTGACTGAAAGCAAAAGCTATGGAAATCCCATCCCCCATCCCAAATTATCTCCCCTTTTCTGTGCTCTGCTGTAGCAGCTCTCAGTCTGCGTCAGTCCTGGGACCAGGGACTCCATGTGCTTCCTCCAAGAACTTCAACTTCCTTATTGTCATGAAAGAGAACTTTGGTTGGTTACCTACCTTTCACCATTTAGCATGAATGCTTTGCTGCTGCACTATTCCAGTCTCTGAAATTACCTGCTGAGAACTGGAAAGTGAAGTGAAAACTGGGAACTATGGAGAAAATTTGGAGAAACTATTGTTTTTATTAGCTTTTATGCTGAAAAATTGTATAACCTGATGTCACTGGTTCAGACTTAACTCCCACTTTCTTTCTGCTTCTGTGAAGGTTGTAAATGCTGCTTTCCAAGAACACCTGATAAAAGAATGGAAAAGAAAAACCTTGCCATAATTTGAAATAGAAATATAAAAAAAAAGTTACTTAATAAACCCAGCACAAGAAGTCCCTTCTTTCTCATATGCCTGTAGACCTCTTGCCTTTTCATTTTCCTTGTTAGCTTCTTTCCTTCTTGCTTTAAAACGGTTTGCCATTTTCCCAGCTCAGGTCCAGGACCTATTTTTTCCTTTCTGCTGCTCTGTTCACATCTGGCACTAGGTGCTTCTTCCATCCTTTCTCCACTCAACTTCTCTTGTGACACAGCTCCAGACTCTCAATTCCTCCTCCACCGAGTTCTCTTCTTGCCTGGCTCATCAGGTGTCCCATGCATGGTAACCATGACCCAAGAGCAGGGAACTGGATATAATCAGCTGGGCAGAGCTGTAGTGACACTAAGTCATGGCTGCAGAAGCTTGCAAACAATTTCCCTAACTCCCTGACCAAGCAGTGCAGAGCACCTGATGCAACACTCAAAGGGAATTATAACTTCTGAAATTAAAACTGATTTATTAAAATAACTGCACTTTTCACAGGACCACTGGGTTTGTCTGCAGCAAATCACATAACTAACTCATTTTCATTTTGATGTAGCTTTCAAGAGGGAAAAGAAATCTTTTGCTCCTATCAAAATATTTTTACATGTGGACTAAAGCAAATAACTGGCTTACATAATTTCATAAATCTTAATAAAGAAAACAACCCCACTACATTCAGGCCTGAACTGCTCAGACAGAAACTACACGTTGGTAGTAAAAATATTTGCCATCTGACTTATTTTCAAACAGGGAATGCTTTCAGTATCCTAATAAAAACCACTCCAGAGCACAAGAGCCGCTAGCAAAGCAAACAAGCAGGAATACTAGTTACATCTAAAGCACTACAAAGTATCTAACCTGTATTTTTTCCTAGCAGTTTGGACTGGAAAAGTCCAGTCCATGTGTTCAAGTCTCAGCTGTCCTTATGGATAAAGAAAAGTGAATTTAGATGTCAATTAACTTAGCACAACCTGCTTTTCTAGTGGAGAGAGTAATTTCAGCACTGTATTATATATATGTAATCCCGTGGTGTGTCATTTCCCATTTCTACATGCTCTGAAAGCATGACTACTCAATCAGGTGCTGAAAATACCACAGGCAGGCACAGGAGGAAACTGCTGCCACAGTGATGCCTCTTGTGACTGGTTTTGGTCATACCCATTCACCTTCTATAATTTCACCATCACAGCAATCACATTTTCACACATACAGAGGTTCAAAATACAAATTTTCCTGCTCTGCCAGGCAAGTTTAGCTCACCTGGCCTGGCTTCCCAGCTGGAGACACCACAGACAGTTTTCCTGCCGTGGATTTGTGATGGTCACACAGGTTGGAAATGCTGAAACTGCCTTCAGTGGGAATCACCCAGGACTCAGACTGCCTCAGATTACCACCCTACAGCCACTTTAAAGCAACGTGAAATAACAATGCCATAGAAAATAAGGATTGTATTCCCTTCATCTCCCACAGTGCCAGCTCCTCTGGACATAGAGCAAATGCCAACACGCTTCCTTGAAGTTCATAAAAACAATACCAACTGTTTCCTTTACATAAAATCTGTATTTCTAACTTAATTGCTGCAACTACTCTTTTCAATGTTGTTACATTAAAATCAGTTCTCTTGGAATGCTTTGTTTTCTGAAGGAAGGTTCAATTTTCTGGAAGAAAGCTGAACTTTCTTGTGATCCAAATCATATCCTAGAGCAAGCCTAGTTTTAATTTCTCACTAAACTGTAAATATAATTTCCCGATTCAGAGCTTCACTCAGTTATTCATCGGGGAAGATGGTAGCAATACTAAAGGTGGGAAATAAACAGCTGTATTAACAGCACAGGAAGTAATTAAGAAACTGAACAAAGAGTTGTGAGGGAAAATGAAAAGGATTAAAATAAATCTATTTTGCTGTGAAGTAACTACGAGGGGAAAGGAATTATACAATTCTCCATATGGTTTTGCTTCATTCTGTCCCTAGGGCTACTTTGTCCCCATTGTAAAGTTAAATTGGTTTCATAAGACAAACCTAGAGAAGTGAGTAATTTGTCCCTGTTTTTCAAGACAATTTTCTCTTGTTTCACTGTGAAGAGCAACTTCAGATAGGTAAGAGCCCATCAGCCTCTCCTGACCCTCTAGAGAGAAAATATGACTGTTCAGAGTGCAGCCCAAACAAACAACACCAGTAACTAATGGAATTTGACAGATTTTAAACACTTTGCTCCACAATTGAGATATGACAGTCATGTAAACCTCAATGCAGATAAGTTCTACTGATATTTTTTTTTAATTTTAACATTTATTTTCTTCTTCCTATACACATGCTGTTAGTCCTTCTGTCAGACATTCTCAGAATGAGCTGACTGCACACCAACGAAATCATGACAGTAAAAAAGCACTTAAAGCAGATACCACCTTAACTTACAATGCAAGCTAAAACTACTGCCAGAATCACCTTTTTAAGGTAAATGTAGATATTAAAGCAAATTTCCAGAATGTGAAAGCCTGTGTAATGCTATTTTTTTCCCAGAGGAGATTTAAATTTTTTTTACAGAAAAATCCTAATCCTACTGATATATCAGTGGGAAAAGTCTGTGTTCTGTGCCCTAAAAGTGATCCAAGATGCACAGAATCAGAATAGCATAAAGAATATCAGGGCCCCTATGCTGGTGAACACCTGGGTACCAGTGTCTGCTTCTGTTTATGCACTTGGAAGAGTTATTTGAGAAACAGACAGTCCTTACAGATAGAACTGGAGCTGAGTAATTCTCCTTCTCTGACTGTGGATCAGGACATGTTCTGAGTCTGCTAGGATGCTCCTTCTTTTACACCCTTGCTTTCTTTCCAAGATCACTTTTCCTCCAATTTCTTAAAAATTCCTGTTTGCAGAAAATCTGCCTCCTTTTTGAATCTGTCCCTCACTTCCCTTTAGATCTAAAATAGACACCAAAAAGTCAAAATTTTACCACTGGGCTTTCAAAATTACTCTCCAATGAGATTAGGGATAGACAAACTCAATGCCATTAAATTTCTATCTGTCCTGAGTCAGAAACATAAAACTCTGACTCAGCATTTAGAAGATTACTAGATGAGTAACAATTAAGATTTCATGAGCAATATTAGTAAATGTGGGCACTGCATTAGAAAGCTAAATGCACCTTAATGTCACATAGCTACACCAGAGTGCTGAAAGGCTTTAAAATTCAAAAATTACAAACTGTGTAATGCACAATGTGAGGACAAACACACAGATTACTGAAAGGCAATTTAAAGGGCACTCCGTGACTCTCTGGCATAAAAGTCATACAATTTTCAAATAAATGGATTCATCAAGCATTTGGCCACATGGCTGCTTTTTTATGAACCATTTCACTTGGGACATTATTTGACAGGAGAAAAGGCCAGAGCAGGATGTGCTTTAATCACCTTTACCTCCTCAGCATTGTTCTGTGTACACTGCACCCAAAGTAAACTTGATCATAATTCTGAAATTCAGCTTAAACAATAATTCAGAGGAATCTGCTGTGGATACAGATACTTGCTGCCTTCACAGACAGTAATAAACCTCTCCTAGTGAAATTAAATCATGGGCAGAAGGTTCCAAAGGGCAAAGGCTGACAGCTTTGCCCAAGTAGATGCCTGGCAATTCCTCCAGCCCGCCCTTGCTGTCCCTATCTGCACTGGCAGCTGCACTTCCTGTCTCTGTGTCTGCCCATAAGACACTCAGGAAGGAAGGTTTATATCTTTACATGTTTCCCATGAAACTTTCATGGCTAATTCCTGGAGCACTGAGTCAGACTGACCATCCATGCACTCCTCCCCCAATCCAAATTGCTGTTTTTCTCCCTACCTCTAATTTCCCATTGCTATGGGCTTTTTCCTCATTAAAACTGCAATTTTTAAAACATATTAGCCAATTCTAGTAATGTTTTAAAATACAGGCTAGTATAATTTCTTTGTTTTACACAGTTATTAAAACTGAAGTTTACATCAATTATTCTAAGTAAAATATTACAAAAGTCACCAAAAATATTCTGGTTTTTTGGGGTGCAGAGTGTGTTACCCTGATATGACTGGACACCTCATTCACTAGTTTCTTGTAAATTTCAAATATACTGTGAGTGAAATTGGTTTATGTCTCAGCAGCTTAATTTGATTCTCCTAAAATCTTCCTGTACTTCTCAAAATATGAATTACTTCAGATGTTAGCTGCCTCAGACTGATTTGTAACAGCCTGGCAAACCACTCTGCTTGAATCAAGCCTCTCTTGGATCCACTGTGGTGGAGAAATTGCTTCTAAGAAATCGAGAGCTTTTCTTCAAACTCAAGCTGTTGATCAGAGTTAGCTTATTCAGCTTTAGGATGGCTTTCTTTCTGAGAACTGACTTAGAGCTTAAAATACCTGAGACTGAGATTATGGCAACCAAAAGTTGTACTAATCACGCAAGTATATTCATTGTCCTGCTCTTTCAAATCTGCAGAGGAAAAGAAGTCTCTCCCTTTCGGCAGCACTCTTTGCTGGACTTTGAATCTAAACATCTGACTACTGCATCGAAAGAAAAGCCACCAGCTGATACTGCTTTCGGCAGCTAAAGGAAAAAGAATTACTCCGTTAAAACCGAAAGTCTGTTGCAAAGTACTCACCCAACTCCTAGCAACAGCTCTTGAAGAAAGAGGGAATTCCTGAATCAGAGCTGAGTGTGATCCTCCCCTAGTAATCCCCGTTGGAGGGGTGTGGTGTAAAGCTACAAAGGCAGGGCTGCAGCCTGATCTGCCTGTTGCAGCTCCTGCCTGCCGGGGGATTGCTCAGCTGGCCGCCGCCGCAGCGTTCTGAACCGCAGCTTTGACACGGGACGGCTCCGGGTAGCAGAGATCCCCGGCAGCGGAGGGAATGCTTCCTGTTGGAAGCTCTCATCTGCCTGGGGTTGGGAGAAACTGCTTTCCAAACAGCACGGGCTGAAATGAAGTGCACCTTGACAGAGTGAGGGACTGTGAGATAATTTAGTCGCTGTCCCTGGCAGGCTCTGACACGGCTCATGAGGATGCCCTATTATTCCCTGCAAGTTTAAGGGATGCGGTGTGATGCTGTGTTTTGTTCTTTTTAAACGAAGCCACGCTGCTCGTCCGGCTGTCTGGAGCTGTTCACAAAGGCCATTCTGCCTGCAGCTACAACGTCCCATCTATTTAAACATCACACCCGTATGTGCTAAAAGTCGAGTTCAGTGTCATTAAGAGTACCATGGCTGATCATAGGGATGGGGACCTTAGAGACCTTATAACTCATGTATAACATATATAACATGTGTAGAGACACAAGTCCAGAATTCTCAGTCTTGGACGCACAGGATGGGAATTTCCCAGGTAAGGAATTAAACAGTAAGAGACAGAAATAGCAGCTGAAGCACAATAACTTACACAGTCAGCAGCTGTCACTCATTGTAATTATTTCTAGGCAAAGACAAACAGGTAGTTAAATCACTTTCATTGACGGTTATATTCAGCTGCTCATCACCATCCTGAAACACGCTGGCAGTTTGTCTTAGCCAGTTAATGGATTAACTATCTCTGACACAAACAGAAGGGCTCCTGACAGCTCCTTAGATCTCCTGGCTGCTGTTCCTGACTGTAAAAATGTCTGTAATACTTTTCAGAGCAAAGCCAGTAGTCAGCTGAGTCTACTTACTATTAACTGGGTCAATAATCAGACGGATTAACTGTCCTGAAAAGAGTAGAAGCACTCCCAAAGTAAAGGGACAGTTCAAATGCTGGGGGCCAGGTTCAGCCCTGCAGTTACTAATTACCAGCTCAGATAAAGCAAGAGGCAAGCCAGCTGCAGTGAAAAGGAAATGGGCACTCTGTCATTTTTGTCACAGCACAGCAAATGAAAAACATTGTGTTAAGAATTAATGTCTATCAGTGCTATCCATAAATCTATTTGAGAGTCACAAGAAAGACAGTCCAAAGCAGACACACTAAAATTACACCATGACTTAAAGAAGTGGCTGTTAATTTACAATAGAAACAAAACAAAACAGAAACTCAATAGATTTCAAAAACATATACATACTTTTCCACTTTGATAACACACCTAGATGGATGAACAAGAATCTGCATGTATTGTTTCAAACCTGCTGCACTCTACAAGCAATTTACAAAGAAAGTTTCTTTAGTTTTAGTTGTACTGGATGCTGAATGGTCTGAAATGACAAGTCCATGCAATTTTATTTCAAATCTAGGGACTGGGCTTGGCCATAATTTCAAGTGGATTTTTTTTTTATTGCTGTTTTAATGAGTTTTTTTTTTAATGAAAACACACACACAAAAGCATTTGCATAGTTTGTGTTCGTGTGTTCACACCAGTGTTTTTCTCACAAGACCTTACTCAGGTAACTCAAACGAATTCTGAAAGATATAGTCCACACAGACATGAAAAAATAAAAGGGAAAAGCTATAGTTTAAAACACATCTGACATCTTATTGTCAAATAAGGGGAGGAAAACATGTAAAGAAAAATACTTTAAAGAACATATAAGAGAATGAAACCCTTATTTTGATTAAAAGTTGGACTAAAAAATCTTTGGTAAATAGCAAAATGAGATGAGAGTAAAAATTTTACCATGTGCTCAAGGAATGCATACTCAAAAGAAAAATTCCATGAAAACAATGTCATGCTCAGATAAGAAGTTTTGCTTTCTATTCTGTTGATGCCTCTCCAGCTCCCACATGCAGTCCTCCTAATTTAGTTGCCAGGAATTAATTTAGTTGTCCTCCTAATTTAGTTTGTATTATAACTACAACATAAAAGGCTTCAGTTGAAGCTGGAATCAGACTTTGAAGATGAAAACAAAACTGATTTGAACCTTTAGTGTGATCAGAGAATTCCATTCAGCTCTGACCTGCCTAGACAATCACACTAATCTCTGGCCTGCCCTGAAGCCTGCTGATAACTCTTATCTGTCCACAGTGGAAAACGTCCCTACCTGAGGAGGTACCAATTAGCAGATATACAATAGTACAGTTATAGTAAGCTAAAACAGAGGTGCCATGAAAAAGATGGTTTGTATAGATTTCCAGTACTCGGTACTTGGCTCTGAAGAGTTCAAAGCTGAGGTGATTAGAATTTAGTCTTCTGAAAGTGCATAGAATTATTCCCAACAAATTGAGAGATCAGGGAATTAGAAAAGGAAGGTCTGTATAAGAGGTCAGCATCCTTACAAGCCTGACGAACAAACAGACACTGCTTAAAAAGGCACACTGCCAGCTACCCTCTGACCACAGAAAAATCCCTTTACTCCACGTCGTCAGCTGAGAGCTCTCACAATGAAGCTGCTTCTGGTGACAGCCCCCCTCTTTCCAAGAGCCAAAAGAGGAGACAATGTGCAATGCCAGGAAACTCCTAGCCTGGAGCTCTGTCTTGACTGCTGGCCTGCACAAGGTAGGCAAGGATAATAAACTAATGGTAAAAGTCTTGGCATCTACAAAATGCTTCCAACACACAGGTTAAAAACACCCGACTCTTCCTTGAGACCCAGCAGTGGCTTCAGGCCAGGTTCTCCACCTGTACTACACAGCCTACATTTCCACCGCAGCGTGGCAAGCTGGCTTTACACTGACAACACTCTTAGCACCAGCAGGACAGCAGGAAATGGAAGGTAAGAGTTGATAGCTACCCTGAAATCTGCAGAGGACTGGGGCAGGGTCACTGTCCCCTGCAATGTCTGTTACCAGTTTGAATTGTGTCCCTGGCAATGTCTGTTACCAGTTTGGGTTGGTGCTCATGCTGACTGAAAGGGATGGAGGGACAGACAATGAACTACAAATTACAATTTTCCTAACCTGTACATTTTTATTTGTATATAGTGCATGGGTTTTTAGAAGAACAGGTTATAATTCACCATAGCCCTAGGTACACGTTGTTCAGAAATTAAAATGATGCACCAATATCCAATCTTGTAATTGCTTTACTGTACCAGAACAGAGATAAAGCAACACAAAATTATATTATAAATTTGGTTTGTGCAGACGTAATGAAATTAATATTTTGAGCTCTATCATTTCTGAAGCAAGATTCACTAAGTCACACAGTTGGGAAAACACAAAGGCTTACATAAGCTGTTCCTCAAACAGCTGTTCCTCGGTGAGGGTGTGACATAGCTCGAGCTTTAACAACGCACAGTCTGTGATGTCTTGTTGCCCTCTAGCGATGCCACTTGATTTTCCCACTGCTTAGGTCTCCGAGCTGAGAGCTGTCTGCCTCCTGCCTCCAACAAACTGAGTCATAACTTAATACTTCCACTGCTGCTAGGAGATGGGACAGCACGAGCATTTCTGAATCCTCATAAGGATAAGGAACCCAAGATCAATCTGGCAGGAGAACCACCACCAGCGCAGCTGGCTCAGCCCAGTGAGCCTAGAGGCACAGCTAGGATGTGGCAGTCACTGTCACCACAGCCTGCACAGGGTCCCTGGGCACTTCCCTCAGCACAGACACTGTTCACCTTGCAGGCAGGGTGATTAGAAAACAGCAACAGAAGGTGCCCTTGAAGGGTTTCTGGAAGCACTGACTGTTGCTGTTTTCCCTCCCTGTACAATGGAGCATCAGCAAGCACTGACAGAGGGAACACTCAGGTGCATACTCATCAGAGACTCCACACTTGCACTGTTTATGTGAGATTATTATCTCAATATTAGCTGATCGTTGTGATGCCACTGAGGCACATGTCTTTTCCAGCTAAGGTCATCTACATCTACACACAAAACCCTAACCAGGTTCTAAAAGAGGAACATAGCTTTATTTCCTTTCAGCATGAGTGTTACAAATGGCTCTATTACTAGTTTATACTTGTTCCATTATAGTGGTCTCGGTAGTAGTTAATACTTCAATGCTGACTAAAAACACGTGAATGGAAGTGAAAGTGAAAGATCTTCCTAAGTGAAAGCAAGATCAGAATCCAGCAGCTGTCACTTGAAGAGCTGCCTCTCTGATGCACTCCTCTCTCCACTCTTATTGTTTCTTTCCTGTAACTTTATGATCTTATTTAAAAACCATGGCTATCTCAAGGGTTTTCTAAAGACTGAAACTGAAATGAACAAAGAAGGTGACTATTTTTCCTGAAAGCAGAACACTGAGATAGCACAATGAGTACAAAAATTCAGGCTTTGTTTCTGTCCTCACTCCAAAGTAACACATACCATTACTAATGAAAATGTAGTATTTAAACATCTTTAAAAGATATTTTAAACATCTAAATGTTTACGCATATTTAAAAGGGAGAATCTTCAACACTTCACACCCAAATTTATTTTTGCTGGGTTTTTTTTTGGGTTTTTGTGCTTTGAAAGTCAAATCTTTAACAGAGCTATCAAGGGTAAGTTGGGTAAGTGGACTATCCTGATATGTTTATTTTCTTCAGGGGTGAGAAGAGGAAAGGAACTGAGTGATGGATGAGAGGAAAGTGATAATCAGATCAACTTCTTACTAGTTGAAAATCTTCCTAAACTGAGCTACCCAGCCTGTTTGAGCAGCAGCAAGGAATGCATTCAGCAGCTGCCTTTCTGATTCCTAAGCCCAGCTGTCTTAAGGTAAGCAATCAGTTTTCTTGAAATTAAACTTTTGCTTTGCCCAGAAGAAGTACAGAGGTTCTGCAGTCAGCTGGTGGTATTCTTTTTCCTGAAAGAAGTTGAGCTTTCAAAAAGTTTTCCCTCCATCAAGTCCAGGACTTAAAAAAAAAAAGTTTGTTTTTTTTTTTTTTTTTTAGGCAGAACACTTTGTCGTCTTGAACCCTATAGAAACCCAGTATTAGCATACCACCAGAATATAACATTCCCTGTCTTGATACCAGATGAAGCAGGGGTTAAATACCCAGCATATTTAATAATCTGATTATTGTTTAGAATGAGCAGGGAGAAGCAATGCAACCCTAAGGATTTAATTTTTCTTTTATTTTCCTGTATCACAATCAAACTACTGCCTCTTGCCAGAGGACGCATGTGAGAAACTTGCCCATTTCTTGTTTCCATCTGGGCAGTTGTTTCCCTCGTAATTATTTTAATTCATTTTTCTTTGCATTTCTTTTTGCTTATGACCTTATATAACTCATATACTTTTTTTTTAACTCATCAATTTCTTAAGAGTAAAATGTGGACAGCTTGGAGCATGCTTTGAAGTTGAAATCCTAAAAAATTAGTTCCCATTACTACCTTTTTTAAAAACCCAGAGATAAGCTACTTCCATAGTTCAATTACAGAAATCAAAGTACAGCAGATATCGTGTGACATTTGGAATAACACTGAGATTTCAAGACTCATACCCAATCAAAAAAAAAATAATTGGATAACTAAGGAAGTAGGGGGTCAGGTCAGAATCAAATACCACTCATTTTTAGAGCCAGCAGCTTTATGAAGTATGAATTTCATTACACCTCACAATGTCTTCAACCAAAACAGAGAAAGGGATGTCTTATGTCAAAGGACAGTAAGAATTTTATTACCTTCCCTACAAAAGGCAGGTTTCTTATTTCTTTTTGGTCTTTTTATTTCATTAATTTGAAAAATTGAAAGAACTTTTCATCATACAGCTGCATTTAAATCTGAGGTAGATCATATCTGCACTAAAATAGAGTAGAAGTATTGCCTACTGAATTCTGTTTTGTTAAATAACAAAAAAGGGGGTGTGTGTAGGCTCATGGAACAAATTGCCTCCCTAGACAATGCACTCGTTTTAATATATTCCTTACTTGGCTCAGCAAATGCCTGTTTCTGAAACAGATATGGATTAATTCAATGCATCATTTTTCTTGATTACCTATTTATCATGCTTTTCATTCTCCCATGGCATTTCTAATTATCCTCTTAATGAGTCCAGTGTTGCACTAAAGATGTTTGTTTAGCAAACAAACATCCCTTTCCATCCATGTCCTTTAGTGCTCATTCCAAATGCAGCCTGAGCCCAGGACTGGCTGCCTCAGTCACTGGATGTCACTGTTGCAGCACTGAGAGCTTTGGTGTTCTGTGTGGAAACAGCCAGCAACTACACTTGTATTTATTCCTTCAGCATTATTATTATTGGTTTGCATTCCTGCTCAGGCTGCAGTCAGTGTGAGTTTTATCATAAGTTAAATATTTACAAGTATTCAGGCCTGCAGATAATTTCTGCTTTCAGGGGAAAATATTCCATTAAACTTTTAAAACTCTTTCCTTTTTAATTTGTGTGCCCGTTTTTATTTCCACTGCTCTGATTAGAGATTTATTTCTGAATATCTTTTTATGGATACACAGTATACATATTTCTGCCAGTACTTATATACGTACACACACACCATACCAGAATAATATACTTATTTATAAATACATATGCACCTATGAAATTGATATAATATTTCCTTCATCATTCAAAAATAGTTTCTGGTAGGTTCACGTAAGCTGTAAATTTAAATGATTGATATTGCAGAATCTAAAATACCTATCCCTTGCTTTAACAAAACTGAGACAAGTCTAAATAGTGCAAGAAACACAACTCTACATGGTCAGAATGTTGAAAATTTATTAATTTAGGCATGCATATAAGCAGCTTACATTGTCAGAGACTCCTTCTATGGGTTTTTCCAACCCCCCTGGAAATGTATTCTAGCAGCACCAAAATCATCAATTAGAAGTATATTCTGACAGTATTATTTAGCTGTTTCTAACTCTTGGTTAAGTTAAACAAATTAAAATCAACAGAGTGTACTTTTAGGTAGAACAACCACAAAACAAGCAGAACTTCCCATTCATTGGACTTTCTACTGATTTCTCAGAAAGCTGTGAGCACGTCTGTGTTTTATCTTGGCATAGGATGAATAGAAGTGAAAGTTATTTTCTTTTCAGAGGGTGTGACTGGGAAGCACTAGTCACAGTTGCTCCTCCAGACTGTACCCAGGCCACCTTCTGTGTCACTTTGGGTTTTGCACTAAGCCAGTTTCCCCCAGGCTGAGCCGTCCTCTGTGGTGCTGCTGCTGAATAAATCAGGTGCAGGAGATGCACAAGCCATGCCATAAGGAGCAGCAGCAGGAGTCCCACAGAACGCTCTCAGGAAAGTATTTTAAGGGTTTGATTAAGTGAAGGAGATGGCAAATGAGGACACCACCACGTGCTGCCAGCTCTGGGGAGCCTGAGCAGCCCGTGAGAGGCATGTCCTGGCAGACAGGGCTGGACCAGCCCCAGCTGCCACAGGGCCAGACCTGCTGCCTTCTGCTCCCCCAGCCCCACCGTGGCTACCCTGGTGCCTCCCAGCACCCCTGCCCCACTTGTCATTTCTGCTCTATCACCTCCTGGCTGCTCATGCTCCAGACACAGGAAGGCAACCCAGGCACACAAGCAGGAAACTTGTTTTCCAATCTGCTAAAATCCAAAATAAAGCATTACCAACAACTACTGTGATAAAGACCTGCACTTCCTGGGGCTGGCTGCTGCCTCCCCAGCTCACTAACTTACAGTCTTCCACTTGGAGAGGAAAAGGCTTCTCTAGGAATCACAGAGACAGCAAAGTCCTTTGGAAAACCACCCAAATTTTGGCCCTTAGCAGTTGCTATCCAGTATCTAAGAGAGCATCTCTAAGCAAAACAAACATTTCAAGTGAGTTCAGAAGAAGTCATTAGACAGCTTGACCAAGCCAGTTGTTCCTGTGACATTGCTGCAGTGCACATGCTCACCAGGGAACTGGGGACAGCTATTTACAAATTTGCACATATTTGCTGACTGTTGGTTTTCTTAGTTTTATAGAGATGGGCCATCTGAGAAGTGTTCAAAAGATTTTATTCCATTATCAGTCTCAATGAAGAGTGAGACACAAGAGATGTAAACCTCAATGCCATTCTATTAGAAGCTAACTTATTTCTTGGTTACAATACTCTATACATGTTTTTTAGCCTATTAGCTTTGGCCACACAATGCTGCTATTAGTAAATAATAGCATAAATAATTTACTTCCTAAATCAACACATCTTATCTCAATAGTTACATACAAATATTCAAAACGGCATAAACTTTCTATCAAGTTCTAAAAATTCTTTGCAAATCCATTTCTCACAGCTTATAACTCTCAGAACAATTGTCTGCCCTTTATCAAGTTCCTGCCCTCCAAGAAACTGGAAAGAATTTTTGTTTCACAGATGACAGAGCACTACTCCATCTTCAGCAAAGCTTACATTGCCTAGTAGTGAGAAAAAGATTTTTATTCTTTTAGTATATAATACTACTTTTCTGGTAATAGAAAATAAGTAATAAATAATGAGATTAGACATGTGGAAGAAGCTAAACACCAGATTGCACTTCAAAAAAGAGAGAAGTACTGGATTAGAAATAAAGGAAAAAATCTTGTTTGAAGTCCAAAACTAATCAATCAAGAGAAGACTGTGCCAAACATGGAATACTCTGTGCACTGTGGTATTGAAACTCATGACACGATAAAAATTGTGTGTCAGAGGTCCTGTCAGACTGCTCCAGGTGGGAAAGCCCTTTCCAACTCATGAGGCAAGAGCTCCCTTAGATGACTGATATCCATCAAATTATTCAGTGGTAAAATCATTTCCTCCTTTGTTCAGAAGCAAAATTACTGCAAGGAAGATGCTGGATTCAAAACATCTCTTCCATGCAACTGTTTCATGGCAAACACACCAAACAACAACAAACCAAAACAGATCCTTGGCAAGATCACCTCTCCCAGGAGACAGAAAATGGAACATAATGCCTTCCACGGGAGTTTTCCATTTTGGTTTCAAAACAAAGAGTAAACATCCGGAATGCTGAGCAGCCAAAGTCTCTCAAGTGTTTGCCTAACTCTAAAGATGTAAGTGATAACTCTGGAATAAGGCAGTGCTTTTGAAAGGAAAAGAACGCAACAGGTTGCTGCAGAGAAATTTCCTGATGCTGCATTCTTGTCTCATGCAGCAAGTTCAGACATGTTGGTCTGCTCAGTAACTGGATGACTGAATCAATTTAAAGCATCCACAGCAGTGCTCTATCAGAAATGAGTTAATCATAGCTCATGTGCAAGATTTACTCAGTGCTACCAGAAGACAAGTCAGAAAGGAACCTGAGAAGTCTCTGGAGGACTGAGAACAATGATCCTGATCCTGCTTTGCTCACTAAAGAAACCCGGTATTTAAAGGTGTTGCCTGGGTGCTAAGTACATCCTTAGTAAAGCAGAGTTTAACAGGACTGTTCAGAATGCTTACAACAGCTGTATTCACAACATATGGAAAACCATGTGGCTTCTGTGGGAAAATCAAAATAATTATTGCAAAATCCTAGTTTGCTGAGTGGCAATTTTTTAACTGGCAAGAATCTCTCACTGCAATATTCTCATCACACTTCCTGAATTAGCCTGTTTTAATAAGAAAACAGGCAGCAAAGGAGGATTTTTCATAAAGCTTGTGTGCTATTGGTAAAAGAAGATTAAGAATTACTCAATATTTTTCTTTGATCCTCTGCAATCTATTTCTAGCACTGTACAAATCTCCACTAGATTCTGGCAGAAGCCTGTCAGCTTATTTGATTTCTTTCCAGCCTGGGAGATAGCTGGGGTGATACTTTTTGATTACTTACACCACAGAGTAAGAAAATTTGCCCAGAGCTAAGATGCTGTAATACACAAACCCTGCTCTAATGCACAGATAACTCTTCTAATAGACATATATAAATTTCTTTGACAGAATAACCCTCACAAAAACAAGTTACAATTGCTGGCACTTATGTTTCAAAGAAGCTTTTAATACAAGCTATTTGCAGTAAATCAAACACAGAAACAGTTTCTTCTCAATAGCTAACTACAAGCTGAACACAGATTTTTTAAGATCAGAGTGCTGTGTTGGAACATATTCAATTAAAGATGCTCAAATATTCCCCCCAACGGATTTCATTCCTCCAATTCTATTTTAAAATGTGTTGCTTTTTGGAGAAATAGCTGCTATATAGATACAATATAGCTGTTCATGGGGGCTTTTTCATCTTATCAAAATATTCACATATAATTTGATTAAATGGTTTTTTCCTTAAATGCTTTGTCATAATAATAACAAAAACAACATAACAAAAATAATAAATAGAAGCAGAACCTTTCTTGGATGCTAGATGCAAAAGAAAGAATGTAACTGACAGAGGGATTTAAACATTTCCAATTTTAAGTATTTTGAGGGACAGCTACAATAGATAGGTCCATCCTTCCCGTGCCACCCTGCAGTTCTGGAATACACTGGCATAGATTCCAGCCAGGAATGGAAACTGAGACAAGAACGATATACGCAGAATGACAGATTGTGTTTACCAGCTTCCTTTAAAAAGGCTCTGTTCATTCAGTTGTTCCTTCCAGTTTGTTTTACAATGAGCTGTAATAGCACAGAGAATTTCCTACTTGGTCAGGACAGAGGATGCCAAGTTTTGAGGTGAAATAATTTCACAAGTGTGACAAATGGCAAAATTCTCTCTTATTTTTGTTTCCTTACTACTGAACTGACAAAAATAGAAGTATGGAAGCTTTGTAAGCAAGAGAGGCTTGAAGAGATTACAGACCCAGACTAGGGTTGGAATTGTTCGTACACCAAAACACAAGGAGAAAATGAAGTTTTTCAGGACTTGTTCCATAGAATATGAAGGAATACATATACAGGCAAAATTA
Organism: Motacilla alba alba; assembly: GCF_015832195.1. Lineage (NCBI taxonomy): Eukaryota > Metazoa > Chordata > Aves > Passeriformes > Motacillidae > Motacilla > Motacilla alba. The sequence goes on along the minus strand of NC_052022.1, from coordinate 31,537,620 downwards.
TTTTTAAATTTCATTATGTTTCTTTGTTTCTATCACTGTAGTGTAGGGAACAGAGGATAGGATCAAATATAACAAGAAAGCAAAGTTGAGTGTTTTTCAGAGTTACCAGTTGCGCATGAGAAACAGAAAATTAATTATTCACAAGAACCTATACTCTCATAATTAATCATTTTCAACATGGGCATCTTGGAATTTACTATACACTTTTCTTTCTTACACAATAACCATTGATCAAATTAGTGCTATCAATCAGGATACAAATTTGGGCTTTTTTGGTTGGGTTTGTATGCTTTGGTTTGCTTTTTTTTTCATATTATGTCAACATTTTAGAAATAAATGAAGAACACAGGCATTATCACTGTTTTGTTCCGTTTAAAACAGAAAGATCTTATGGGTTTCTGAACTTTGCTTTTTGGATACAAACTGTAAGCAGGTGGACAGGCCAGCTGGAAAGCAGAAGGAAAAGAATAGAACAGAAAGAAGTTTTAATTGCTCTAAACAAGAGACACTTATTTAAAGATGAATCCTTGTGGTGGTTTTGTAAGTATTTCCGGGAAAAAAAAATCATGCTAAAATAGGTCTTCCCTCAGTAAAGAGAATTTTTTTCTGAAACTAAAGTGCTTTTTGCAAACCATAGACAATTCACATCATTGAAAGAAGTTCTTTGATTTTTAAAGAGAATACTCATTTTTCTGACCAAAATATCATTTTCAACTATCAATGCTTTTCTCACAAGAGACAGCAGAAAAATTTTAACCCAAATAGTTCTGTGAATAATCAACTACCAGTTCTTTCTGCTTATGAAATTAAGGAGTGCTGATTAATCAATTAAGTGATCTATTGTCAAGACCCGGCATGGCTCTAGGGCATATCAAGGCTCAGGTGCTTAAACACCAAACATGAAAAGAATTTCTTGGTGACTTGTTACAACTCTTTTGAGAAAAGGGTTAAACTTAACAATATTCCATTTGATTACTTGCTGCTGATTTCTCAGGATGATTTGTGAGTTAGGTGTAGTTTTTACTACTATTGAAGAGGGGAGATGGCATTTCTTTCTTCACTGTGTCCAACTACTCCTAACGCCTGTGAAATCCAAGGAAGTTCCTTCAGCTCTGCAATAATCAGCAGGGCTGGTTATAAACCAAGCCTGGAGCTCTCCCCCAGCTCACAGATGGATCTTTATGTTTTATGCCAATGCCTGTCATGTGTCTGCAAAGAACCCATGTACTTTTTATTTCAAAACCACCTTGAAAGCAGACAGTGTAGCCTTATCAGCCCCAATAAAATCTACACATGTGAGGTTAAACAGTACAATATGTTTCTGGATGAAAATAAGATCGGTGATTTGTTTACCCATTGCATGATATGTGAAGATTGGTTTGTTCACATGCTTGGATTTTCTAAAATATAAAGATTCAAACAAACAAAAATACAAACTCACAAAAACACCCCTCAAGAAATAAAAATCCCAAAACACCAACTGCTGACTGTTTTTCCCACTTATAAGTGATACAGAAAATATTCTCTGTATGTGGTACCATTCAATGGCTGTGGGGAAAAAAGTAAGTCCTCCACTGACTATATTGTTGTACAGTAAAGAACCACACTAATTCTCTGGCATTACAGTTGCTACTTGTGAGAACACCTCTTCTTCTCCAAAATAAGCAGACTTGAAATAAAGTGGAAAGCTGAATAATTACCACCTCACAGTTGGAGGTAGTCCAACATCCTCTGGCACATCTGCAAGTGTTTGGCTGCAGCAGATTTTGGAAGTCCACTGCTCAGGAAAGCAGTTTAACCACTAGAGGGGGAGGAAGTATTCCCAAGGGCTCAGCTGTGTCACTGCATGGCCACGATGTGATGCATTACAGTTTTGTAGCACGTGCTCATTAATTTCCATTTTTTCACTTGCTCATTCTATACCTTCTTGGAATTACACATTGATTGAATTACACAAGTGTTTCAGTAACCTGGACCGTACAGAAACCTGTGAGGTTCAACTTCTCTGTGCACAAGGGGTTCCTATTAATCTCAAAGCCTAAAGTATGCAGAAGCTCTAGCCAGGATTTGGAACACAATTTTTTTTGTGAGATGACACAAATAACACAACCTGATAAGAAACTATGCTTTACTTATTGCTGTTGGTATAGGCTTTAAGACCTTGAAAACAAAAGCCAGAACCTGAAAACTGGGTTTAGCAGACCACAGTAGTAAAGAACTCACAGATTTGCTCTGCTTGGAGTTCTGGAGTACGCAAAAATATATTTACTGCTTTAAAAAGCTTCCCAGGGGAACTTCTGTAATTCTTTAGAAATACAACAGTTACTCCTTTGGTCAATATGACCACCAAATGATATAAAAATTTATGTCACAGTCCTAAATTTGTCTCTGCATTAGTCATTTGTTCTTAAAGTTATTGCAATATAGTTAATGCTTTTAGCACAGAGCAGTTTCCTATCTGAACAAATGCTTCCGATTATAAAAAACTTTATCTTTGGAATCTGCCACAAGAAAACATGAAGTACACATCATGACTAATTACAAAATGATGCCAAATTATAATTCATGGCTCTTTAAAGCACACACAAAACACAAAGCCACCACATTTGGAACATCCACTAGGTCAATCACTTAAATCACTTCAAAAGAAGAAAATCATTTATATGTCTAACAGGAGTGAATCCTACTGTATAGAATAAAAGAGGATTTTTTTCCCAGCATATTTTTAGTCAAATTCCTCTTAAAAAACAGTGATTTAAATCCAAGATAACAGAAAGAAAACTCTAAATGAATGGTGCAGCTAATGAAGACCCAACAATTTGCCTGCACATCTGGTAGCTGACAAAGGCTTTCTTGTTCCAATTAAAGAGAGAAACCTGTTGCTAGAATGACCTTTTTCTAACTGTTCCTACCAATAGCTTTGGATCTGCAGGAGATGAAGAAATACATACCTGAATGAAGAAATCTTTTTTATTTAGTATGAGGTGCTCTGCTCATCCACGACTGCTGGATTAAAAGCAGAAAACCTGCCCCAAAAATGCACGTGTGTGTGTATATATATATATATATATATATATATATATATATATATGGTATAATTTATTTTCTTAGGATAAGAAAGAGCTAAAAGATTTCAACCTATTTGCTACAAAAGAAAGTCAATGATGGCTTGAATTCATGCTACTACCAACTCACTACTGAAACATAAGAAGAGGAGATCAAGGAATAAGTTTTCCTACTTGCTAAGTGCTTAACCTCTCCCTGCCCAGTCACTGTAATTTTTGACTAGTTTTTCTTCTGTTTATTTGTTCAGGTTTCTAAGACTGAATTATAGCCATAAAGGTTCTTTGTCTGGAGGTAAATCACTCTGTCTGGAGGTGATACACAGTAAACTCCCAGAAAAAAACACATCTCTGTGGACAATCTAACCAAAAAGAAATACTGTAACTGAAAAAAAAAGTGTCTACGGCAGTCTATTTTAAGAAGCAACAAATTAAATGAATAATTTAATTAGAATCCATTTTCATTTCTTGATATTTTTTTTTTCAAAATGAGCCGTTTAAGCAGTCCATGCTTCCAGGGATAATGCAGTGGCTTTCAGAAACTATGTATCAATTTAGGGCTTTCAAATTCCAGACCTAATTAAGATTAACTTCTGCAAGATAGAGTTATTTAACAAACTATAGAACAAGTCATCCTATCTGTTAATACAATATAAAGTTTTATAAGACAAAATAAATCAGAGAGAGAAAATAAGAAAAGAAAATAACCATTGATAAGAGGATAAGTAGAAATTATAGCCTCTGGGGAATTAAGAAGTTAACCTTCAAGCATTATCTGCTGCTGTGAAAGTACAGAACAGACCTATATTGCATGAACAGGATTTGAAAGTAAGAACTGTACTACAGGCTCTCAATCAGTGTGAAATATGCAAATTGAAGTAATTATTAAGCAATGTTATTCATAGACAGAAGGTGATGTAGATGGAGCTGAGGCCAAAGCAAGGCAACTCAGCTCTGCTGCTGTGCAGAGGGTGAGCCCTTGCACTGCTTTCAGCATCCTTGATTTGAAATACTAATTTGATGGCCAAGGAGTGAAGTCACTTTGAGCCCCACAGCTCTCAAGCCAAGGAAGAAGGAGGCTCACAGTGATATAGTTCTGGAGAACTGCAGCACAGCCTCAGGAAATTTTCTTTTTCATTGGACCAGTATGTTTTTTGTTTCCATAAGCTCCCCAAGGTTATAAAACACACATTCTATTCCAAAAACACAGAGCAGAGAAGCAGGGCCATGTCCCCAAACTGGCTTTTCTTTCAAAGCATGTTTTGAACAATGTGTTCACATTGCTGGCTGTATGTCAAGAACCACGTTCTTCACACACAACCACACTACAAGGTAATTTCTTTATCTCCTTGCTGGATCTTTCACATAATGTAAGTAAAAATATGGGAAACTTCAGTAGACATTGCATTTCTGAAGCAAAGTCTATGGTTCTTGCTTTCACCATTAATAAGAGCAAACTCCACTAATCACTGTTGTAGCAGCTTTGTTGGCCGAAAACCAGCTTATCAGCTCTGACCTTAAAATTGTGTATGTTTTAATTGTTAGGCATTTCATTATAGATAGCAAGCCCCAGTGACCTTCAAAGAGTGATTAGACAAGCACTATTGCTTGCCATGATCTGAGGAAAGGGCAGACACTGACAAACCCTGCAGAAATAGTGCTAAAGCTCACCAACAGAGAGTGTGGAATCTATGGTAGTTTATGGCTCCTGATGCACCAAAGCCCTGAGGAGCTCCACAACAGAAATACCATTTTTCAAGCCTTACTCATGCCAAGGCACTAAAGCAGGAGCAGAACAGAAGACTTCCTGCCCAAGGCTCCAACATTGCTCTTCCTCAGTCTTGGACTGCAGGCTAAGGTTTATAGCCTAGGTCTGGTCCTGCCCAGGCACCTCACTGGGACCCTTCCCACTCCACCCACAGCAACATCTGCTCTTAACTAGGCACTAGAGAGGTTGAGCAAAAAGAGTACTTCTGGTTTGGGTTGCAGAAGTGTCATCGACTCTTTCTGGAGAATAAAATCTTTTTAAACTGTTCTTGGAGAGACCACTAAACTTCTCATTGTCGCTGTATCCATCTATTAAAAATAAACAAAACCACAATAAGCAAGGGCTGCCAATCCCTCTTTTAGATTTTTCAGGTTGTTATGTTTCCTCCTTTCTCCATTGTCTCTTCAGTACCTTCCCAATTCAAAATATCGTGTAGCAATATTTAGATTTTTTTTTGTCCAAAGGCAAATATAAAGCACAAGACAAGAAAAATGTCTGTACAATTGTAATGATATCTGCAGAAACAAATGGTATCTCTGTTACAGAAAGCTGCAGGAACAGCTAATATAAATAAATATCACTTACTACAAAACAAAGATCTGCCAGTGATGTTTCCTCATATCATCTGGCACCAGTCTTGTTCACTGTCATAAAAGGGACAATTCCTTCTGTGGTCCTGACAATTTCCCTTTCTACTGCCTACAGTGCTTGACTAGGAAGAACAAATACTTTTGTCCTCTTCTTTGGAATCATTTCAGACAAAGAATTAAAAAAAATCTACCACACACAAAAAAAAAACCCAAAACCAACATAAAACCTAACAACAGCCCTTTGTTTAAGCTATAAGTAAACTTAAAGGTTCTGCATAAAATATTAAAATGAAATTCAGGGGGCACCGGCATAATGGGACACTTTGCCTTCAGAGATCTCATGCATTTGTGACTGCTGAGATATTTTCTCTGGGAAAACCAGGAAACCTGAGTAAGAATTCAGATTATATCTCATATCTTCTCTCTTTCAAAAGGCCAGTAATTTTGCCACTCTTGCCCAATTCAAAAACATGAATCATTGCATGTAAAGGAGACACTGGACCAAAAGATATGCCAGGTACTTATAAATTCTAGCCATGTTTGACTAAGTTGAAGGGTGAAGGCAGATTCTGTAGTTTTAATCAATAAAAATACTTCCTAAAGTACGGACAACCCACCTGTGAATCCAAACCTTATTAAAAACCTTCAATTGTTCTCCCAGTCCTTTGTTACAGTAAGAGGCAAAACCTGCAAGACTTGCATTATTTGTGAAAACTGCATCTCATGAAGCTTCCTCTCATGCTCACTGATCGTGTAGTTGCAAACTAAATATTCCTTCAATAAAACAATGTTATACCATATCTCATATATATATTACATAGCATGCTACTACACTTTTGAACCAAGGTGAAAGATGAAAAACGTAACAGCTGCTATGCAACTGTCAGAAACAATCTCACTTTCAATTAATGCAGAATCTATTTGTGAATCCTGTCATGGATCTAAATAGATTTCCTTTAAATGCCTATAGGTGGTGCTGAAATACAGCTGTTCCTTAGAAATGCAACAGTCACAAAGTAACAGTAGCACAACTACTCACTAAAAAGGGTTTTACTCCCGGCTGTGCAGATTTACCCCAGGGAAACACAGCTGAATCACAGTTTGAGTGCATTATTGGTGTTTTCCTCAGGTACTTATCACATCAGATTTCCCTCACATGGCCATGATGCCTTATAGCCAAGACTGTAGTTGCAAAAAATGAGGCTTTTTTTTTTTTTTTAATTGATGGAAATATCCAATAAAAACAACAAGCCCGGTGAACAGATAGCTGACCTGACCGTGGCATAACTAGAAAGGAAAAGAAACATAAACATGTTTGGCCAAGAATTTCCCTTTCAGGTTGCACGGGTCACCCTGATAATCACAAATGTTGCCGTTCAGTATAAATAATGACAATTAAGCTGCTAATAGTTGTCTGGGCATCATCCCAGTTTGCTGAAATGAAGCAGAACTAACTGGCTTCTCCACAAACGTATAATGGAAAAGCACAAAATTTTTGCCAAGCATAATTAACATGTGGTAACATGATAATCAGCACCAGATGAATCCATACTTTCTGCTTTCAAAAAAATACAGAGTAATTCCACACTGGTGCTTATTTATAGAGAAATTGAAGTGCTAATGATTATAAACATAGTTTATGGTAGAAGTCATAGCTTGAGCTATTTCCTGTAATGCTAAAACTCAACAATTTCCAAATTCTATTCAGCCTTGTAAAAGATGAAACAAGCTACAGTAATAAACTAAATTTAATATTTCTATATTTTTAAAAATACAAATAGTGCACAGTGAAAAAACATGGGATCAAAAATTTGCATAAATACTTAAATGCTTACAAAGCTTTTGAACAAAGGTTCATGCACATCAAATAAAACAACAGAATGACATAAAACATGAAAGTTAAGGGAATACTTAGTCCCTGAATACATCTCTGTCCATTTTAAAAGTCAAAACATGCATAACACCAAACTTCCACTCCATCTTGCACCATGAACTGTAAGTCAAAGAAGTGTTTTTCCTCTCTCCATTATAAAACCCACAAAACACAGAAAGCTATGCTCACCCCTCAAGTCTATCCCCTCAATTTTTCTCTCAACAAGAGGGAAAAAAAAATAAGACCAATGCACTATGTTCCTAAAAGAATGGAAACATTTGTACAAGCAGTATGAAATTTGATATTTTTTCTTGCATTCATTTAGCTGCCAATTTAAGCTCCTTTCAGAAAACAAACAAAATAGCTTGCATAGGAAGTAGAGGTGTAGATCACTACAAGATGCATAACATCCTTTCACTCAGCATGTTCTTTTGATTAAGATGTGATCCATGTTTTGTTTTTCCCCCCACCATCTTCCAGGCATTCCAGCTTCCTTGTAGGTAATTTAGAAGTTTAAGCCCAGTGTGAGTTGACTTGGATGCAGTAAAGCAGTACAGCACACACAGACAGGTTGAAAATAGGATTTGACATCCACAGAGACCACGCTGCTGCTTCACAGCTAAGGCAGACTCTTGCTCTAGACATACAAGGATATTATCACTATCTTCAGGCCTAATTTTTAAAAATTAAAATATAAAAAAATATAAATTTTTTCCAGGCCATCTCACTGAAAAAAGTTGTGAGCCTGCACAGGATGAACAACTCAGTTATCTCCTTCACAAAATCCTGCCCTATATTCGTCCGCCTCTCCTCAGAGTTCTTTTTAATTAGAGGGCATTGTTAGTATTCAATTTTGCCTCCTAATGTCTTCCTGAAGTTGGGTCACATATTTTAGTAGGAAAAATTGGATTACAAACTGGTAGTAGTAGAGAAAACTAATTCTTAAAAAAAAAAACAAAACCAAGAGAAGCAATATTTGCCATCTATTTTCTGATCTTTGGTAACCTTCTATAAACATAGAAATGAGTCAAAAACTGATTTAAGTTGCTTAAAGAAGCTGCAAAAAAAGTGGAATTCCTTGGAATAAGGGTAGTTTTACTCTCCCCCAGCAAAATGTAGACAGTATAAATCACACATTGTGGTTCATGTTTAGAGTTATACTTAATTATACCTCTATTAAGTAGTTTGATTACACAGGGAGTATTTAAGCTAACATGAACAAGTCAGTAGATTAGATAAGTGAGCATTATTTGGCAACATTTTGATTTATTCAAGCTGCTAGGGAAAGGACTTCAAGACTTACAAGTATAGTGCTACAGAATGCTATGACACAGATCAACCATTCCATAGGCAGACAGCAATGCATCCAAATGCAGGCTTTTGTAATGATGGATTTGTATTGGGATTGTAGCCCAATATTGTCTCTAGAATCAGAAAATCTAAGACAATATTACTTTAAAAAAATTCAAAACCCTACTGACTCAGAGTTCTAGATGAGCTTGACAGGATCATTTTACAATAGGCATGTTTCAAGGTTGCTCCACTTGAAGGTTTAGTAAAGTAATCACAATGACCTGGTGGGTGTGTGGTCATCCCTACCCACACAGGGTGAAAGATCCTCTTGCAGGGCAATGGCCACTGGGTGATCTTTCTCTTCTAACCCAAACCATCCCATGCCAGGTTGGAAACACAGCTCAATAATGTGTTTTACCAGTTTAGCAATAAGCCAACTCTGAGCTGGCAGCAACATTCCAAGTACACCCTTAAAAGTGAAATTAAAAATCAAAACTCCTCATTTGCCCCATTCTGTGTAAACGGTCTCTGACAGGGGACTACATTTTGTACCTCCAGATACATTTAGGGTGGAACAAGAAAACATCTGGCACATTTGTAGCTATTAATCTGAGAAGTTGAGGGAGAGTAAGACAGTAACTGCAACCAGATTTGAGCCATCAGCACTGAAGTTGAAGCTTTATCTAAACTCTTGTTGGTTTTCATGTTATAAAAGATGCAGTGATCTCATTTGTGAAATTCTCACTGCTGACAGCTCAGACAGGATATTTCATTTACTGCTTACTTTTTCAATGTCCTCTGAACCTGCTTGCAAGTGGCAGGAATGTGGGACTGCCACTTCTCTTGCCTGCCTTCCTGTGCCGCCTGGTTTCTCTCCCCTTGGGGAACAACCTGCCTTTTCCTTCTCCTAACAATGCAATACATTTTCTTGAGGGGATGCCTCATTTCACAGCTCAAATGCTTATCAGTCTAAAAACTCCCTGCCTCCCAAAGGTGGACATCCTCCTCCATCTCCCAGCCTCCCACACCCTGCTTTTTCCTGTTTCCAGCAATCACATGCACCCTGCTGTCCTCACTCAACTCACTGATGTCAGTAAAGATAATCAACAATCTTGTTCAAACAAAAGAGAGCGGATCAGGTAGTGAGACTTCAGCAGCATCACTTTCAGTTTTCGTATTTCACAGCACATCTAAGTTCTCCATTTACCTTTAGCTAATTCTCAAATTTGCAAGCCCCCATCTGCCACTATAAAAATCTTCAAAAACAAACACCAGTGTTTTAAATGCAATTGCAGCTGAAAATGACCAGCAAACTTGCCTTTCTCACCTTCTTGTCCCCTCTTGCATAGTAACTACCCCAGCGGTTTTTGGAGTTTTTTTCTCCCTTGTTGCTTTCAGAAGTATAATGGAACTCTTCACTACCTTTTCTGCACACCCCCACACTCCAGAGTCACTACATGATTATGATCAGCAAGAAAAACAAGTCCTACTCCTCCCATCAGCCCTCCTGCTACCCTGCCTACACATAGGCTGTTTATAGACATCAGCTGCTCGATCAAGGAATCTCTATCAGCTGGTACAAATAGCGCTCTAAACATGACACAACCACCATGTATTTATTAAAAAAAAACAAACCAGACATATTTACTAAGAGATATAAATATTGTGCCACTTTTTCCCAAGTTCACACTGCCTCACAATGTTATTCATGGCCTGGGAGTTGAACTCTCATTACTCAGGCAGGGGAAGACCAAACTGACTGCGAGAAAAACAGGCCACACTTCTAGAGGAGGCTGCTTGACAATGAATCCTCTTAAACCATTCTACTAAGTCATTACAGAACAAAATAGGTACTGTTCGCTACAGAACAATTTTACCAAATTTAAAAATGGAATTTATTCATTAAGTTACGACCTGAACAGATTTCACTCCTATCCAATGTGTTAGTCTCAGACTAAAGTTTGAACTCTTGTTCAAACCAACTCACTGGGCACAATCCCGCCTGTTAATGACAAGGCAGCACAGCACAGAAGTAGAAGAAAGGCTGAAATTGAAAATGCCATGATAATTATTACGACTATATCTTAAAATACACAAGAAATTCTGCTCTCCAACTGCAACATACCTTTTTTTCCTGAATAATGTAACTGCTGGTGAACAAATAACTCTTTCCAACGCTCATGTGCCCTTTCTCTGAAAAGCCTTGAAAAGGTTATTGTCACAAAAAGAACACCAAATCTAAGCAAGACAAAAAAATGTAGCCAGATAAAAGCTGCTGAAAAGCCATATTTTTTCTTTCTTTCTACTCTATAAATCCATGTTTTAGTCAGCCTGGCCAACTTTGGTGCCTAATTCTGCAACGCACTAGCATCCTAACTGAATAAAATTCCACCAAGGGAGAACAAAAGAAAGGATCAGTCCATATACTCAGGCCTCAGGGTTGGTCAGAAGTGGTTAAGTCAATGTTTACCAATTTTTGTGTGTTTTTACAGTGGGGGGAAAATAGATAAAGACAAAGGAGCAACCACTATGCAACACTTGTCCTTTAACAACTTTGTCCAGCACAATTCATGAGAATTCTGCTAAGACAATCTGTCATTATCTAATCGTTTGATCATCAGTAACCGCAAAGAACATGAGAAAGTTTAAGCAGCAGTGACTTTCACAGGCCAGACTAGTGAGAATGGTGTTTTCATGGACTGCCTCAGAAACTGCACAGGAAAGAAAATCCTGAGCCTTAAGCACATTGTCTCATCAATATTCTAAGAATGGATTTACTTCCACTCTTGGAAAATAATAAATGCTTTGCTCTATTCTAATGATTAACTGTATGCAATGCACAGTTCTGCTAAACACACTCAGTATTCACATCTAGTCTCTCAGGACTAGGTAGAGAATAAAACGACCCCTTATACTGCATCTGATGGTATAACTAAAATTTTCATTCATTCTATCATCTCCCATTAACCAAGACTAAGGTCAGACTGTTGTAGCACTGTGCTTATGAACACAAAAGTTACTGTATTTACTAGAAATGCTCCCCAAAGCCTACTTAAAGTGATTAAACTGCTCAAATATTCATTTTTCTTTTTATTATATTAACACCTAGACAAAAAGGTGTTCTCATACTCAAAACAAAAGCATTTTTTTCTTACCTTCAAGGAGTTTACTTAGCAGTTTACGTACATGGCAAACAGACGCTGCTACCCTAACTTACTCATAACACACTGTGATGGTATCTAGAGAAGCACAGAGCAGACTTGTGTGGCTTCCACCATCCCTTATCTCTGCTGCAATTCATACTGTTCTGCTTTGCAATAGCCGAGGAGGATACACTTTGGGATGCTGGCAGCTACTAATGAAAACATCTCTTTCCTCCTCCTCCTGCCTCAGAGAAGCTAACAGTTTTCATGAGGTAAAAAGCAGAACAGAAACATTGTTTCTGTAATCACTTCATTAATAACTTATTCCCAACCACACACAGTTCTGCTTTCTCTCCTATCAGGATGCAGCAGACGCTACAACTCCAAATTATTCAAGAATTTGATTAGTTACTACCCTCATCAGCTAAACCACTGAGCACAGTTAGCAAAGTCTGTCACGGTGAAAAAAAGGTAAGTTGCAGCCCACATTTGCAGTATTTCATAACGCCTTATTTCCACAAACACCTGACCTGAAAACAGCATGGCACATCCCGGTCCTGCAGTTTCCATGGGCTTTTCCCATTGGCTCTGGCTGTTCCAGCAGCTCCTCCCCCAGCACGTGTTGAGCGATGAGCAGCACTGGGCAAAGACAACAAATAAAGACGTGTGAGTAAATTATTAATTTTCCCATATCCTCAGTAAAAAGCTGATGGCAATATTGGTGAATCACCCTTTGGCCCTGCTCCTGCCCACAGGACTGCGCTCACCTGGCAAGGAGACTGCGGGGCTGCGAGCCGCCCTCGTTCTTAACTTAAACTAAGAAAAAAAACCCCAACAAACCCATAAAACACCCGAACCCACGCAAAGAACACAAACCGAACCTTTTCATCGGGAGTTAAGCGCAGCAGCTCCCACAGAAGCCCGTTTGGAACCGGCTGTGGGAGCGATGGGGAGCGCCGCGGCCCCTCCTGCCTCATCCAGCCCGCGCGCGGCTCACCTGCAATTAATGACCGCAATTAGCGCGGGGCGCGAGCGCTGCCCCGGCTGCGGCCGGCCCGGCACTGCCTTCCTCAGGGAACAAGGATGGGACACAGCCCGTCCCTGAGGGAGCCAGGACTCCAGAGCCCCCAGCCCCGGACACACCGGATCTGCAGAAAATCGCAAAAAATACGGGAAAAAAAAAAGGCAAAAGAAAAAAAAAGCCATAGGCCTCTTTCTCAAGGGATTGAGGGTCACTTTTCAAAGAATCAAGGTTTCAAAAAGCAGCATAAAACTGTTTTGAAACAGGTGGAAAGAGGTTTTACACAGAATAAGAGAACAGACTACCATCGCAGTCACCCTGCTCTCGATGCGGCTCAGGGTGACTTATCCTGATGTTACTGCTTTCACCTGAGTGCCTGTGCCACAATGAGCTCACCTGACAAGACATGGACACCCCAGCCAGCACAGCCCGTGCCCCTGACACCGCCACAGCACAAGCTGCTCCTCCAAACACAGCTCAGGCGACAGCGCTCAGCACAGGGGGCTGCAGCCCTGCACTGCCTGATAAACACAGGTGCTAACGGTACAGGTGCTCTGATGATTGGATTTCATACATTTCTTGGGGCTCTAATAACACCTCTTTATGTTCATAGTTGCAGCCAGTTTGGCTCCGCTATGTAGGTGGAACTCTCACAACGTGCTCTTGTTGTTCATAGTGTTCAAGCACACTCTGATGCAGGCCAGCTCTGATTAGAAGCAGGCTGGTGGAGGATTATTCCAGAGGTTAGTTAAATACCAGTCAGTAGAATTAATTTCATCCGGTGCTTGAACTACATGTTTGAAATCCCTTTAGCACTTATTGCTCCCTCCATTTTTAACAATGCCTAAGCTTGTTTATTTCTCCTGCCTATGCAGGATGATCCCCAAAACAATGGAGATGATGTGAAGAAGACAATTGCCTTGCTCACTCCCTTCTCTGTTTTTACCCTACATCCTCTTGTCCAATCTACAAAAAAAGATAACACAGGTTCCTTGGTCTTGAACAAAGGCTTGATTTCCATACTCACAAACAGAAATATTTTCAGATTGTTGAGAAGCTTTTGGTGGGAAAATCTCCAGAAGCAGGGATTGGCTGAGGCACTGAGCTGTGTCAGTGAGAAGAGCTGAAGGGTTTGAGTTTCCTCAGCAGAGCCCAGAAGAGTTTGCAGTGAGCAGAATGGTTTGAGCCGGAGGAGCTGAGGTGGTACTACTGTGTTTGGGCAGGAAACAGTGAGTTATTCACAAGAGCATTTGGGTGACATCTGGTACAAATAGACATAAAAAGTGTGACAGCTGATTCACTGGGCAAAAAGGGCTGAAGGATCAGGTGAGAAACCCAATGAATCCTTTGGGTGAAGGAGTAGCATGAAACAGAGGCCTTGAAGGAAGAGCAGTATGTGGAGAAGCAAAAAGCTGAGGAAAATCTTCACTGAAAAGTTGAAAAAAGATGAAGGTTAGTGTGTGAGGGGCTGGGTCTAAGCTGGTAAGTGTATGAAGCAGGAGACAGGATGAAGATCCCAGTAGGAAATTCCAAAGCAGATTTCTTGACCACTACTGACAGTTGCTCTGGGCGCTATGTAAAATTCACTAAAGCTGAGTCAAGGGCTATACCTCATGGTTTGAGACAGGTTAGAAAAAAACAGCATTGCATCAAGGAAAGAAAACAATCTTCACAGACTTTTCAAGACCACCTGGGAACAAGAGCTTTGAATTACACTTAGAAAAGCAGTAATTCCTAAAAAATTGAGAAAGCACGTCTTAAGCTCCAAACTTAAACCTTTTTATTATTTTGTATCCTTACAGCACAAGAACAAATATGGGACTGAAACTGAGAGAAAATGTTCGAGAAAACAGAGCAAAAAAGTAGACAGGAGGTCGATACTCAGGACCCGAGGAGCCCTTTGAAGGACAGAGCAGTGTGGACAGCTTTGTTAGACAGGGTGAGAGATGCCTCCTTTGTGCATTGGTTTTGGCTGCTTTAATGAGCAGCACAGAAAGAAGACTTTGGAAGGATGGAAGAAAGTAATTCCTATTTTTCCTTCTGGTAATACCATTTCCCCAGTCCTAGAAAATTTGCTCAGAGTCATGGACCTCTGTTGTCTGCCTTGTTCCTGGTCAGAAGATGAAGTCCTGCCCTGGGGCCTCTGCAGCTGCTCCCAAGGGTGAAGGAGTGGAAAACACTGTACAAGCAATAAGACAAATATCTTGATGGTAATAATCATATGTTCAAAAAAACAGCAAAAAAAAAATTCAAGCAAGTGTTGCTGGCAGTAATGCACTGGGTACAATGGATTCCTGATTTATTTACCATAGCTGCTACTCACTTTCAGCTCCAGCAGGAATCAATAATCCTTCACACACAGACTCCATACAAATTCTCCTCAAAGGGACCACATTCATAACCAGTATTTGTTTACAGTCATATTATAGAGATGTGAGTAAAATATATTATGGCACTCTGCATAAAGCCTGTAGGCCACATAAAAAAAGTATAACTCTCAGTCGTGTCACTTCCCATAACTCAGGCTCTGAAAGGCATGACAAGATTCATCAATTCTTGTTAGTCCCAGTATTAAATAATGTATGAACATATGAATAAACAAAACAAAGAAAAAAATCCAGGTTGGTTTTGTACATGCAAAGTACACAGAGTCCTAAGGGCTTAATTAATTTATTTTCTTTATAAAATCTTACTCAATGTGGGCTCACTGTTTTCCTGATGGAAACCAGTGGCATAATGTTATTATTTTCAGTCTGGACAGCAGGTTACTAAAACGTAAGTTACCAGCCTGGGTTTACACCCAGTGTTATCCTCCTGTTTAATTTAAGGATATTTTTCCTGTGTTTTTTAAACACCTACAAAGATACGCAGCACAGACTATTAACGATATCTGCAGTAGCAAGGGAGTTGCCAACACTTTGCTTTCTTCAAATGTAATTGCAAGTTTGAGTCCATAGTCTTATCATTCTGCTTTTTAAAAACTGGTGGGTATCTTGAGAGGTATCCAAGGAATCCCTAAGTGGTATTACAACCAGGAAAGATTATCAGCTTCCAGCACTCTGAGCTGGAGCATAACAGTCATTTTGTTTCCATTAGATAGAAGACATATCACAGAACCACATTGTTTAAAAGCCACTAAACTCAATCAGCCCACACATTATTCCAAATCTGAAAAATCTATGTAGTTTCATGCTAATGAAATGTGCCTTAATGCTGATATCTTTGTGGAAACACTACTGTGGAAATACAGGTAAAAGAATGCTGCAATGGGACCCAGACTAGTACTAAAATGTAAGGGCTATTTACTAATAAAACACTAATAATGCCACATGGAGAAGACTGAAGAAAAAACACATTTTAAATTTATTTATCCTCTTTTATATGCACAGAGCTCACCACCAGAACAGTTTGATCAGAGTATAATGGAAATAAATGTATTTTATTCATTCACCAAGCATTTGCTAATTATGTGACACTGTCAATAAACTGGCTGCTTTTGCTGTGTTTGCTGGTTTTAATTTCACACAAAGAATAAGAAATACAAATGGCCTCTTTCATATTCCTCCTCAACATTGTTTGGATATTACTGCTTTTACTCTAAGAATGTCATCTCTTTGAAGAGAATGCTTGTGTCATTCATACATTTCACTGGGAGAAACATGAGTTAATGTTATTATAAAATTATTTGGCGTGTGCTGTAAAAACAAGATCATCTAATTTTGTGATAAATACAATCTACAAGAGGGAAGAGATAGAACTGTCTATTTTCATTTCATGCTTTGAAACAGCAATGAAAACAATACTCAAAGATGCTAGATTTGCAGTTTCAAGGAATAGAACTCCTCTGTCTGTGAAGATGATGGAGGGGGAGAACCCCCCTGTTTTCACAGTACTCCTCATTTTTGTCCAATTGATTTCATAGGCACTACTGATAACCCTTTAATTGTTATTGCTCTCCTGTATAATTAGACTATCTATATGAAGGATGAAATTACAGCTGTTACAGAATTATTCACTAAGTCATCTCTCCAGAAATTATTTTTTGATAGCATGAGTTATTGAGATGCACATTTGCTTCATTAATTGCTCATTTTTTTTACCCTTCCATTTTCCTTGACTTTATTGGGTGATGCTCAGAATGAAGGAGGCAACTTCCTCAGGGCTCATCCCACCAGCTGACCAGTTCTCTTCCTTTATTGGCTTTTTCTGAAACACCCCCCCAGGGGAGGCCCTGTAACTGCTGATTATGAGGTGTTTCTTGGTTCCATACAAAAGCCTTCAAGATTATGTGGAACTAAGACCAGCTGATGGTGACAGAGCTTAGGAAAATTTGCATTAAAAGTTTGTTTTGCATTGGTAAGCTCATGAAAAAAAAATCTTCTGTAGAGTTTTGATCAAAAATTGAATGACAATCTATTAGGGTACATATTTTTAATAACTTTTTAAATACCATAATGCTGGTATAACTTGAAATGCTCAAGTAACTTTCTGACAGTAGCAGAGAAGTGCAGTACAATGAGTACAAATTGATATGGCTTTGAGTTTATTTGGTGGGAAAACATACTGTGTGAAAATTTCATTTTCTGAAGTGATTATCAGTTACTAAATAACTATTTGAAGTAAATAATTTGAAATTAGGAAAAATGGATAGCTCAAATTTGTGCAAAATTGTTTATCTGGTATAACCTGAATTGTGCCTAGACTGAAGTAAACCTGTATTTATACTGCATGAAAACAGCAGTAGCCATCTCACTTTCCACAATTAGAAGATAAGAATGATCTTTTAAGGCCCTCTCCAATGATCATAATTCATGATAAATGGAAAGTTCCTCTTTTGTTGTAATGGAAAACTGTTTACTTCAAAACAAAAGCCAAGAAAATGAATTATTTAATTGTGTTTCAAGACAATAGATAATGCAGTGAGTAAATCATTATTGTGGTACTCAGGATGACATCACAGACTTATTAACTGAGATCACAATTATTTTATGTTGGTTAAGATAGACACTTTGTGCATTTTGGTTTCTTTTTGACACAATAAAGATAATTGAAACTTCCTAATTTTGTACTGTATTATTTGGATAATTAAAGGAAAATTATAGTAATATCATAGAGACTGTTACATCTGCATTAAATTATAGAGGATATGATGAATTCAAATGCTGTGGCTACCCTAAGAGAGAGACTTTTCCTAATCTTCCATGAAATCATACTGTAAATTCTCAAAGGCACGTCCTGCTCCTAGCCCAGTCAGTAGCATAAAGACTCTGCTCAACTGTTCTAACCTTGAATATTTCAATTGATTTGGTATTGGTTGAAATACTTTTAATATACACAAACCACTTCATTGCGTATTAAATTCTTTCCAGTTTATCTATGACTAGGAGTGAGCACAGGGACATGGAACAAAAAGATTGTGGAGTAAAAAGACTGACTTAGTGATAAGAAGCATTACATGAGAGCCAGGTTACATAAGAAAGGAAATAAATCTATGCATCGATTTTGTCTATTTATTAGAGCCTGCACCTGTGTTCTGTAACAGAACTAAAATTGGAGGTGAGGGAAGAGAAGTAAAGTGTGTTATTAGACAAAGTTTAGTGGAAATAAGCTGCAGAAACAGATTAAGTCATAAAATGTCTCCATTTCTATTAAGGCTGATTTTAGGGTTTTCAGTAGCTTATCCACTGCTTAAAGTTCACCTTAATATTTTCTCACTGCTAACCTTTTCCCAGAGGAAATATTTTTATGGCTTCTTGATAGTACCAACAATGGTTGATCCTGGCACAGAGACAAAGGAACAATAGATATTTTAGTGGTTTCCATTGCCATAACCACCTGCTCCCTATCTTTGCTGGTAATAACTCATTAAAAAAAAAAAAAAGGAAAACACTGACTCAAACTAGAAAGTTTCATGTTCTTAAGTTATTTGGCTTCAATACAGCAGTAATAAAACATCTACCTGTGTGGAGATCAATTCATTAATAGAAAAAAAAAAGAAAAAAGAACAAGAAAAAGATCAATAATTTGTGGTTCTTGCTACCACTTTGTTGCCCCAGCTTGTGCTATATACAAACAGGTCAAGCACTGCTTGTTATTACTCGTTGTACTGAAGCACAGCAAGTTCTCTTCAATAGAGCTTGCAATTTCTGGGACTTTTCTCCACTTACAATTGAACTGTTTTGATAATAAGACAAAGAATATAACCAAATTGAGGGCAGGAAACAAACACAGTAGAATGATGTCCTACAGAGGGAAACCCTGGTACATAAGTAATATTTATTGTAAGTATAAGGAAAATGTAGTTACTTGTTTCTTAATTTGCTATCCATAATGAACAGAAGAAAACAACTTCAGAATGTTTTTCTTATGGGATAGTTAGCCAAAGGAGATTCACCTCCCATGAACACTCAAAAGTAAAGTGATCCTCTACTTCATACAAAGAAGAAATAGCCAATCAGAATAAAAATTATAGAACTCTTTTGTATCAATGTGAGGAAAAAACATAGAATTTACCAAATATTTGTTTCCACTCAGAATCTATTTCAGCAAGACATGACTGATACTATCAGATGAGAATACAATAACAAAAACCAATCTTTTTCCCTTTTAAAAGAGTTTCTTCTCAATTATCCACATTTTTGCAAAATTCAATCCAAAATGAATTCTTCTAAAGTATCTATAAGCATTTAATGGGCATCTATAGGACAACCATTTTAGTAACTTGATGAAAACCATATAGTTGAAAACTCTGATTGTGCACCAACAGCTCCTCCCCCAAGCCACTCAGTCTTTTTTTACCTTTATTATGTTGAAACTGTCTGGAAAAATAATTCATTTATAAACCACCATTTGCGCCATGGCTGCATATATCCAATCAAGATGATTCCCCAGACAGGCAAATGCCAGGCTTTATTTGGCAACAGACCTAAAAGCCTCAGCTCTCTGCTTTACCTGTGGCTCCAGTCTCTGCACACCACCAAAGATTTAATATTATTCATTGTTATGCAAAAACCTTAATGAAGCGTGAATGTGATCAAAGCATCTTTGCTGGTTTTGAAATGGATGCAGGGAATGTTCTGTGATGATTAGTATGATTTATCTTTGAGAAACTATTTCAGATTAGGAAAGGAAAAAGCAGTTGCTACTGAGGCAGTCACTTGGAAGTAACAAAGAAAACAAAACGTAGCAGGGTTTGGGTTTGTTCCTGCTTTAATCTTTCATGGCTCAATTACCAAAACCTGTGCTCCCAAGGAGCTCTCATTACCTGAGAGCAATAAATTTCTCTAAGTAGAGGTAATACACACTGTAAGAAATCAAAATACCCTTTGTCAAAGACATATGCTGAGCCTCCAGCACTACTTTCCATATGAGTTTTCCTTGCTTTGTTTCAGCGTTTTCCTGAAACGAGTTCATTCATCTCTTGAGAGCTGAAGACTTGAAAACATTTTAATAATGGTAGCTCTGATAATGCCTTGTTGCAGTTTAAGCCCAAATACAAGATACCACAGAAAGAAAATATACAGAATATCATAGAAATACAAAATGTTCTCACTGCTATCATTGTCCTGTTTGTTTCCTCACTAAAATATGCAAAGCTTAGCTGTACACAGTTACATAGAAGTCAAAGTAGCTAACCAGTAGATAATAAGGAATTTTACTCTTTAGCATACTAGTTACTAAAGAATTTTGGGGGGTTTTTTTGTTTGTTTGTTTTTTGGGGTTTTTTTTGTTTTTTTTTTTTTTTTTTTTGTCTATAGAAACCATTCCTTAGCATTTAGATTATAACTGATCTCTTTCAAACTGGGACTGTTTCCAGAAAGATTGAAGGAACTGGGGAGTCATTTCAATTCAAAGACCTTATACATGATATACTTCTCCCCTCCCATTCCTTTGTCTCTCAGCACCAGCAGCTCAAGCAATGTGTATTTTCATTTCTCTCAGTATCTCTATTTGTGAAGAATGGCATTTATTTCAGAAACTACTTACAGATAAAGCTGAGGCAGCTCAACCAAAATAATGCCAGAAATGAACACAGGCACAGGTTTGACAACGACAAATAACTCAGGTCCGAGTTTCACCTAAAAATAAAAATTGAAATACAGTTCAGTTTAATGAATAGCTCATTAGTGATTGTGAGATCTGTACTTCCCATTTTGCCACTAATTTATTGGATTATTGTAGCTGAATTGATTTCAATTTTACTGCTACTGTTTACCCATCTTTTTCTCCTCTTTCTCATTCTCATTTTTTTAAGACTACAAAGGCTCTTAATGTGGTGAAGCCTGAGTTCTCAAAGCTATAAAGCTTCCAGTTCCACTTTAGTACTGTAATAATTTTTTAGAGGAAAAAAAATAATTTAAATGGATTTCAATTTTCCCTCTCATTTGTTTTAGTGATCTTTTTGGCTCCTGACTGATTTATTCTTGGGCCAAAATATTGGGTTTGTATCTGTTATGTGAACTGAATTTGGTTACTAATAAAAAGAATTTAAAGAAACACTTTAAAAACCAAATCAGTTCACTGACACAGCATAAAATACCACATTCCAGTCTCAACAACTATTTTGCCTCTCTAGATAGAATCTCTACTTTATTAGAATACTGTAGTTCTCATTTTCTGAGAACTTTTAAATAACCTTCCCAAGGTTATTTAAACCTCAAACTTTTAAATAACCTTCCCAAGGTTTAGTTTCACCATGAGTTTCATCTGAGATGCAGAAAAGATATTAAAAAAGTAATCAAGGTATCAGAAAAATTGCCACCATTATATTTCCAAATAAGTTAGATGTGCTAGTCACACAGACATTCTTATTTTTCAGGGATTCTGACCAGAAAATTCCCCCAGGTGCAGGGAGGGAATTGAAGGTTGTGTCATATAAGATCCATATGATTTTTATCATGCTTGGGTCATTTTTTCCCTAGTTCTCTTCTCTCCACCCCCCCCCCCCCCAATTAATTTAATATTTATTGTTCTAAAACATAGATTGATGGACAGTCCTGCTGGGCATCATGGCATAAGGAAAGGTGGATAACACTGTTACTGTTGATCTAAATTACAATGTAGGTAGCAGAATAAGACATTCCGCTGACATTTCTTCCTAATTCTGAAAATCACTAATTTAGAGCTACTTAAGATAATGACGCTAATAGACATTCTTGGCGTAATTCGTATTTCTGTTAGAAGGTAGTTTTTTCATTTTTAGTTTCAGTGTTTCCATGATAACCCTCATTTAGGATTGGAAGGAGAAAATCTGTGATAACCAGAGCCAGTGGAACTGAACCTCATGTTCACAAGCAAAAGTAGAATATTAAATTCAAATTACTTTACCTTGGACAACATACAGGGCAAAGGATTCTGTTTTTCATCCCACTGCTCCTTTAAAGCTCCTTTTTAATAAACTTCTGTAGCACCTGTGTACAATACATATTTGGCCTTATAAAATATTAATCACAGAACTTAGCTTTTGCTTTTACTGATGAATGCAAACTAAGGTCAAATGTGACCATACATCAGCTGTGTAAAATTCTGTTAACTGATTCACCTGAATAAAAAGCTAAGAGTCTGAAGACAAATTAGTTCAGTTTCAATAGAAGAACCCCAAAAGTGGTAACATAATGTCTTAAGATACTATTTACTGTTCTTGGCACACGTACATTTTGGAAGGACAGAATGATTTCTGTCTGTGTATCAGAACATGATTCACTGCTAAACTTTCTGACAACTACTGCTAATCCATTTTATTGCAAAAAAATAACTCCCTGTCATTTTAAAACTTTTTTTTAGAATTCATTTGAACCCTAATGGAGATGTAAAAAGTTAATTGGTTAGTAATTGCAACCTTGATCAATAGGAAAAAAATTAAATCTGTCATTTACAAATGTTTTTCTTTATTATACACCAAATTAATTCATCTTGATGTCCTGGAAAGTGTCAGTCTTTTATTGCAAAAAGGAAACTAATGAAGTAGGTTTGCTTGTGGCTTTCAGATAGCAATTATACTGAAGTATTTAATGTATCACAGCAATCATTTTCAGTTCTTCAAAGTTACCTATCATTTTTTTCTGTGAAATACTGCATTACAACATGAAAGAAGGGAGAATTTGAAATTTTAAATGACAATCATCCTCTTTATTATTATCTTTAATCATAAGAGAAGAGTATCATCTTTAATTAATAAAAAAACCCAAAAAAACAACAAAACAAAAAGTTGGGGCTTTTTCCAAAGATCTCTGGACATCACCAACAAAGGTCTAAAAGGACAATTTTGAGGCAGTAGTGTGAGAGAGAACAAATGAAACATTTAAGATGATCATTGGGAATGTTTTACTAGTGCTGAGATCTGCTAAATTCTAAAGGGTCTCCCTAAAGAAAAGCTTGCAGCCCGTTCAACAGGAACTGATAGAATATCAACACTTGATAGCACATCACAACAAACAAGTCAATATTGAATGTAATGATGAAAATGCATCAGTGTTGTGTTTTTTAAATATCTGAGAAAATGGAGAAATAAGCAGCCCCTTGTGGCACACATCATAGTTTCGAGGATGGATGCAGCAGATTGATCTACATAACCACAAACATTCACTGCTCCAAAATACTCCTGTGCTGGAAGACAAGAAAGTCTCAATATAATTGATCCCAGCATAGCTTCCATAATTTTGTTCTGCAGGATCATTTCAGATGAATGATTTCAACAATCATTGCATTGGATATTTTATAATGCAATCTATACTGCAAAATTTTATCTTTCAGTAAGTCTACACAGTCATTAGCTTCACCCAGCTACTATACTGTACTCTTTAATGTTCTGTTTTCTGTAACAGAAATTTTCATTGAAAAGAAAAGTTTAATAAAAAACTTGAATTATCAAACTTCATAAGTGATATTGGAAAATCAACTTTCTAAAGAAGTTTGCCAATCTGTGGCAGTTAACTTCTACTTATAGGAAAAGACAGAAGGCCAACTTAAAATGACCCTTTCAAGAAAGTGAGTGTTATTTCATATAGAGCCATAAGAAGTGCATAAAAAATACACACCAATACAATATTATTGTGCTTAAGGGAAGACAGCCCTCTAACATGAACAATTATTTCTCTGGTAGTGATTTCCATTGGCCCTGAGGGATGGTTTTCTTTTAATTGCACCTAATGAGCTGGCTAGACTATCAGTTCTCTCATTTCCACACAAATTAGCTCTTGCATAACTAGGATACTGAAGGGATGAGAGAGAGCAGAAAACAGCTCCAATTTCCACATCACCAGAGCTATCAGAAAAAATGGCAGCACTTCCATTTAGGAAAGCTCTTTTAAAAAGTGGAATTCTACTGTCAAATAGTACAAAGCCACTTTAATGGATAGTATCTCATGAGCACATTCCCAGATTTGTTTGAAAAGAAAAAGGTAAAAAGGAAAGGTGAATGCACTTAGAATCATTTTAGATGCATTTCTAAGTTGCTGGGTGATATCTTACTGCCACTTCAAAGTCAGGCATTTCAATCATTGTCCCAGCACAGGGTTAATAACACAGAACCATATCCTCACATGATGAAGACTGTTCTTACTCCAGTGAAACTGCTTTAAAGACCAGCAGAAGATGATTTTGCTTGAAAATCCCTCAGAAGTCAGTGAGCCAGCACTGCAAATATTAGCTGAGACAGAGAGATAAAAAGTTTGCCTAGAATCACACAGAAAATGTGAGTAGCCATGGTTTGAATCCAAGAAACTTAAAATCTTATATCAGCATCAGTGGCATCAAATTTAAGAGCTAGCACTTTGCATAAAGAGCAAGCAAAATCCTAATGACTGAAGAACAAGCCAAAAGTTCCCAATGATCTCTCTTTGTTTTTCTGGAGAGTAAAATTAAACCATAATGAAAACTATAAAAATTCTGTAAGCACGTTAATTCACACACCAAAAACTTTTTGAAAGACAATATTTACAGAGACAGAAATCTCCAGGATTTCAGCTATGTTCAGCAGAGCTCTTTTTGGCTGCTCCAACACTGGCTTTGATGAGACAGTGCCTGTGAAAGACATGGCTCCTGTGGGATGACAAGTGTCTTTTTTTTTAGTCAAGGGCTTGAGTGTGGTGTGTTGGGTGACTCTTGGAAAGAGTCTGATGTCTTACTACAGGCAAATTTCTGCTCCTGTGCATTGTAACTTCAGTGCTTGTGCCTGAACTCCTCTAAGATGGTGAAAGCCTGTAAGTGAATTTAACATCACTTGTCACAGCTTTGCTTTTTGGTTAGGTGTCCCTTGACTCTACTGCTTTTATAATGCACTATGGCTTTTCAAGGGGCTGTTTTTACCCAAGTACCACTCAGCTGACTTAACTCCATATCCACTAAATTGCGTGTTATCAGATGCTCTGATGTTAAGGACACTGCAAAATGGTGGTTTCAAGTAATTACATGACAAGTAATTGTCGCTCTCACCATCCTATCTTATGGTAATGAAGAGAAAGAACATCAGAAATTCTGTTTATTATATTAAAATACTTATTCTCCCCCCCAATCAGCATAAACAAATGTATGTATTGACTCAGGGGAGTAATTCTCGTTAGGTCACCAAAACCTTTCTCTTTTAATTGGTGTCATATGAAGACAAAACTTGGCATCAGTTGCCTGCTGTTTATCCAAAGCAAGCGTAACAACAATTAAAACATGCAAATTCCCCAAGAGAGAGATTTATATATTAAAATTACATTTAGCTCTAGACTTGGGAACAACTTTTTTATTGCTTTAGGATTGCATCTGCAACTACTACGAGATTTGGAGGTTTACATTCAACTGTTAAATCACTCACTCATACTGCAAAATAACCTCTATTTCTAGGACTTGCCTGATCCCTTTTGAATTTGGTTTTGTCTACTTTACAGCATCTTTCTGTAAATAAGGATATGAACCCTCCTATACTTGAATTAAACACACAGTTCCTTCCTCTATTTGATCACATAATCTTGTTTTTCTTAGAACCTGTGAAACAGAAAGCACTGATCACAACTTTTGACTAAAAATACTCCTCTATGCAGCAGCTATCAGACACCAGTTCTGTGCAAAGAGTTATTGTAAGGGCTTTTTGCAAATTCACCTATCCCTACCAACTGTTTATGGAAAACTGCAGATTTTGAATGAGTGTGATTCAGGCTTTAGAGGAAATTAGTGCATTTATTCAGGTATACTTAACTAATGAATCAAATGGAAAAACATGTTAAAGTGATTGCATGTATGAAACACAGCACTAGAAAATAACATTAGAGGTCTCACTCTGTTTGAAGCTGATTTATCAGACAAAATACTCTTCACTGGCATAAGCAGAGATAAAATGGGATCAAACTGCATCTCTTCAACTTACCAGCTTTTAGAAAAAGTGGTGACATGGAGCTCCCTGTCACAGAGATGATGAAACTTCCTGATTTATGTACATAAAGTCTATATAAATATAGTGGAGAAAATGAGCATGAATTCATTGCAGGACACCAGTCAGATTACACTGGTGAAGAATGGTGTCCCTATTGCCTTGGGTGGTGACCTGTGGCAGTGAGATCACTGCCTGGCTTAGGCATGAGAATGCCATATAAAAATGTTTCTTGTCATTTTCTTCATTTATGTTGAAAAGTAGCAAAGTGAAAAATAAGGTCTTTCCAAATTCAATAATGTATGCAATGCACTGAAATCTGAATGCTATTCACCTGTGATATGACATTCAATAGATGACATTTTTGATAAAGGAGGATACATTTCCTGCCCTGGACAAACTTCAGCTCAATCATTCTCAGCCAGAGATAGTGGCCTTGTAAGCTGGCATTCTTTGATGCATGTTTTCCTTCTGTGAATAAATCTGGGCCTTCAGAGTTTAATTACATGGCCTGTGTCAGACATTTTTCATGGTGTTCATTTATGTCTGGCAGTAGCAATGCTGCTGCACAGCTCATCTATGTGGGGTCAGGCAGCTCCTTTCTGAACAAGAATGTTGAATGTTTGGGTACTGCCAAGGCAGAGATCTTTTGTGGGCAGTTATGCCTCTCCTCTTCAAACACTTTCCAAGCACCTTCACTTCAAGCACAGTTATAGAAAAGATCTTATGAGAGATGCAAGCAAATTGTGAGTTACTGTCCCCAGCTGTCCCCTTCAGGAACTCAGAGAGATTGAATACAGACGCCCTCAAGAGGCTGGGAAAGGGTTAACTCCACTGGCCTCATGAAACTTGGCAGC
Organism: Motacilla alba alba; assembly: GCF_015832195.1. Taxonomy (NCBI): domain Eukaryota; kingdom Metazoa; phylum Chordata; class Aves; order Passeriformes; family Motacillidae; genus Motacilla; species Motacilla alba. Next base: position 31,510,659 of record NC_052022.1, on the reverse strand, counting down.
TGACAGAAGACTCAAGAGGGAGGATGGACCTTGGTCTCTCCTTATTTTAATTAAAATATAAAAGTCCCAGAATATCTTCCCTTCCTTTAAAGAACTTATCAAATTCACAAAGATATGATTCTCCCATGCATTCTGAAGTGTCTTTCTTTACAGCTCTTTCATTCATCCACATCTGAGCAAAATATGCTTTTTAAAAACCAAGGTAAAATACCTCATGTAGCTCAGAACTGCAGAACAGTGTCCATATGAAGAGCTACATTTCTCAGAGCTGAACTCTATTGATGCTTCTGCAAAAGACACAAAAGAAATTAAATGTCAGTTACTGAGAGACTGGAATTGATCAATATCATGTATAATTGTACTTTCAAAACAAAAATACGAAGAAACTGCAGCTTTGATATTCGAGTTTGGGCTTCAAAAAGACTTAAAATTAATAATGGAATTTTCTTTAAAAGGTGGTTTTATCTGTCACAGAGAAGAGGCATACTAGATTAGGAAGCCTGCTAGCTCAACACTGGCTCTCAAATGACATGGACCTCCCCAGGTAAAGATCTGTGATGTTAAAGACCACCAGACTCCATTTGTTTGGATCTCCCATTAGCTGGATTCATAATGTGTCTTGGGGTTTTTTTTGCATCTGAAAGGAAAGAAAGAGTTGATTTCTATTCACCTGCTCATCCTTCTACTGACAAAAAAAATAACAGGCACATGCTATCCAGATTTAATTAAAATTAATTTAAATTGTAATTTAGATGTGTGGGTGCTGTTCCACAGTATTTCTGCTTATTCATCCCCCTACAGGCATGGCCTTGATCATGAAATACACAGAGGAGCACTTTGAGAAATTCACTGATGAGGAAAACTTGCAGTACTTCATTGGTAAGCTTACCCCATGTCACAGCTCATTTCTGGAAGCCAAACCTTGGTGCCTGTGAGAAGGAATAAAGGGGTTTTCATTTGTAAGGAGTGCCATTCCCTTTAGCAGCTCCCAAGAGTAGGACTGTGTTGAGGAAAGGTAAAGCTCCTTCAGTGGTTTCAGGTCATCTCAACTGCTTTTGGTAGGGCAGAAGATGAACTTTGTCACACTTACTGCAACAAAAAGAAAGGTTTCTCATGCTTTTCTTAGAGATTAATCCATGCAAGTAACAGAGAGAGAGAAGCAAAATCTGAATCACACAATGAGAAAGAGTTTGTGAGGGAGCTAAAAGTAATCTTCACTTTAGAGTTCCTGGCCAATTTTTATACACAGAGACAATGAAAAAAGGCAGCTTCAGGAAGCATTGGAAATTATGGATGGTTCAGGCCTATCTACAGTTTTGCCTCTTCAAGATATGACTGGTTTATAGATATTTTTAATCACTTAGATTTTTGTCTTATTCTAGGCAGGTAAACTCCACTAAAGCTGCTGCTGACACATGGATGCACACTTGTTGAATGGGAAGGCTTTCCATGAGTTTCCTGACTTTGTTTCAAGTGCTATTTTCAGAATTTATCTTGATCATAAATCTTCTTTCGCTGATGGGAGGGGTGGTAGGAATTTGGTGGAATACCCACCCTAGGGGGTCTTGAATTTGGAGAAAATAGTAAGAGGTCTATGATATGCAGAAATATTTTCAAAATATTTTGAAGCATACTACTTGGGAGCACAATTTTCTACTTCTCTCTCAAGCAGGTGAACAGCTAATTTTTATTGCCACTGGGTATCCAAAAGGACATCTGGTGTGCTCAGGAGCCAATGCAATCAGAAAGTGCTCTCCAGAGGGAGATGATCACTGTCTCCTCCTGTGATATGGAAAGGCAAATTGGAACAATTGTTTTCTGCTACTTTTCAAAAATCATATCGTTTCCAGCAGGCTGTTAGAAGTATGATTTAAGACATCAGCATCTTGTAAGGATTCAGCCTGAGAATTAAAATATATATTATTTAATACCCAGTTTATGCATCGAGGTAGTGTTGTAAAAGATTAGCCAAAGAGGATTGAAAAGAGGTTAATTTACTACACATACAGCTTGGATTGCTAACAACAAATATGATTGATGAGAACTGGCTCATAAAGAAGCAGTCAGCATGGACCTTGTAAAATTACTCTCAGTCTCTCCCAAGGGGGACTTCTGTCCTACTTCAGCCAAGTGGACTTTGAAAACTTTATGATAAAACTCTTCCCTGTGCTGACTTTATTTTTCTCCACATATTCTTGTTTTAGATCACACAGATTTAAAACTGAAACAACTTTTAAAGCACAGTTGAATGATTCATTAAGGTATGTACATTCATTTTTAAATCCACATTGATTTCTTGAGAGCACTGAACTACAAAAATTATAATGAGGCAATTATCTGTATGAAAGTGATTAGAAATCTAGATCTCCATGGTCTCCACAGATTACTTCACACTCTTGAAGTTAGTGTTGACCTCTTAAAATGTTGCAAGCTTTTCTAAAAATTGTTACAATTCAAGAATCTTTTCTTTTGAATCAACATCAAGTTCTGTTGAACTTGTGATTTATTTGTGCCAAGCAAAGCAATTCTCTGGCAATAACTCTTCATGCACACACAGACCCCATTACTGTAAGCAGAAAAATTAAAAATAGAAACAGATTACCATCAGCAGAGATCACAGGGCAAGCACCAGATGGTTAATTAAAAATAATTATGAAGACAAAACCAAATAATTTTATTAAAATTATTAAAATATTATTATCAGGATAATTACTGGTATATATTTGAACTAAATTAAACTATGCATTTTATTTGTAGGTTAATACCTCCACTCCATTTGGAGTCTTTCTTGTTTTGCTAATTTTAGGTGCTAATACTTGGGATGTTTTGCAGGCACCTGCAGCAGTCCCACAGGTAAGGAGATACTAATTAAATTGGTTGGTTTGGTACAGTTAATATAGAATTGCACAACTCATTAGTTGCTCAGTAATTTTATTTCACTTTATTTCTTTACTGTTTTCTGAGGTCTCTGATTTGAAATAATGTTATTGACCCCTGAATCATGACTGCATCACATGCACATACAACAGACTAAGTCTGAACACGGCACAAAACTTCCCAGACTAGTAAAGAAACTCAGACACCAAGGCAGTATACTTTTGTTTTCACTCTAACATTGGTTCAGACTTTAGGGTAAAGAGATGCAAACAAAATGTAGAAAAAGGTTAAAGAGGCATCACTATTTCTTTGTCAGTCCCCAGAACTCAGCTCTGGCAACAAGCTTGCCATCAAAACAGATTGAGGAAAGAAAATACAGTGCTTACCAACACTACATGGGTCTCAAGGATGCAGGCAGAATATGGTGAATAGAGAAATCTGAGTTTACCTGTGGGCAGTTGCTCTTACAAGTTAAGATTAGGCCTAATTTGAAGCTGAGCAAGGATAAAAACTGATTTTCTGCAGACAGAAACAAACGGGAAGCTGAATGAAGCTGGATGAAATACCCCCTTGTAAAAACTAGGGGAAAAAAAATTGGCTACTATTAAATGATCCAAATAACAACTTACAAAGAGGTCGGACAGGAAAATCCAGGGATCTGGCTCTAGAGAAAACCACAAGATTTAATAAGAATGGATTTTAGCAATCACAACTGCAATGCAAGACATAGAAGTAGCATAATCAAGAACCTGAAAGACCAGCTTTCACACTAGAGGATGAGAATCTGTGGTGAAGCTTTTAAAGCCTGTTTCTCAAGGGAATATGTACTGTGTGCAGTGAGACTGAGCAATATTGCTGAGAGACCATGAAAATGAAGTTCTAGCACTGCAAATGGAGCACTCTGCGTCATAGTTCTTCCCGTCACTGGTAGGGATTTCAGGAGCTGCTGTTCAAGCTGAAACCCAGCAACACTGCACAGCTGGTACAGAACAGAACCACAGAATGTTCTGAGTTGGAAGGACTCCCAAGGATCATCAAGTGCAACCCTTATGTGAATGGCCCATATAGAGAGATCAAACCCACAAACTTGGTGTTGATAGCAGCATGCTTCAACCAGCTGAGCTAATCTCAGGGCCAGACTGGTGGAGATCTGCATGTGCCAGTTAAGCAACTGTCCCATTTAAGGGGCACAGAGAAGTATTTTAGAGCAGTATTTGTATGGCTTAGTTTGTGCAAATTATGCGCATTATCTTGGGCTACTGGAAAAAGAGCTACTGAAGAGCTGCAAGCCTGAGAAAAGCCTTAAATCATCAGGTTCATCTGCAGCACACAAGCACTGAAATACTGCACTCAACTGGCTCATCAGCATCACCATGCAGCTCTCCATTTTACAGCTTCATTTAATTATTAATTTATTTATTTTAAGGCAGCCAGAGGTTTACTCTATGAGTCTGCCTATTTATGCTGCAGTCTGTGTCATTTCAGAAACTTGTTTCTACTCCACCTTAAGAGCTACAAAACCTTAAAAAATATAAATACCGTATGCTACAGAGAGTTATTGCATCAATCTGAACTGCTGACAGAAGACACAAGACATGCAAAAAACCTCTTCAAGAAGATAACTAGATCAAACTCTTGAGAACTATTCAGGAAACTGGTTGGCCAGAGAAGCTGTGGCCGCTCCATCCCTGGAAGTGTTCAAGGCCAGGTTGGACAGGGCTTGGAGCAACCTGGGATAGCAGAAGGTGTCCCTGACCATGGCAGAGGGGTGGAACTGGAAGGGCTTTAAGGTCCACTGCAAGCCAAGTCATCCCACACTTCTGTAAAACAAGGCAGATTGGTGGCTAGAATAAAAACACAACCAATTCACCCATGTACCAAAACAGCAACTGCTTTCCTAATTGACTTCTATTATTTCTGAAAATATGTCAGCCTGGGATATTCTTAAATGAGTTCAAACAAGTACATAAGCAGACACAGCATTTATTCCATAGTACCACAGCTTAAATAAGAAATGTAACACCTTTTAAGTCAAGAGTATTTACACACGATTAAGAAGAGAAAAGCAGCCCAAAAGGAAACAAAAAATTCCGTCAAATTCACAAGGGAGAATTTCTTTTGACTAACATGAAAGTTGGACAACTAAAATATAAGAAAAATACCCCAATGTGCTGGTTTTGTTCTTTGCTGTGATTATGAAAATAGCCTTTTCAAGAAGTTGAAAAAGGCTGTGTTCACAGTGCCTGTCTGAAGGGCAAAGTTTGATGTGTGGGCAGCTCTCACTTTTCAAGCTGAACTTTTCCCATGAAGTCAGTGAGAGCACATATCCCAAGAGCACAGAACAACAAAAAAGATTAGGGCTTGCACATGAATTCAAACTCAGACAAAAATTTAAAAAATACAAATAATTTGATTTTTTTGACCTACGAAACATGTGTAAAGAGTCATGCACAGAAAAAAAAAAATCTTCAAAGTATATAAAAATGGTATGATACAAAAAGTCAATTTACAATTCAAAAAAACAGCTTAGGATAGAAAACCTGCTTAATTTCAGCCCGTTATTCATTCCCAGTGCCCAAACTGAAAAATGTAGTTGCATATAGGAAAAATAAGTTGGTTTAAATGTATTTAAATGCAAACAAAACATGCACACCAAAGGAAATGCCAGAATCCCTGCTTATATGACCCTCCCAGTCCCAAAATGCCCTGTGAGACAACACTTTTTTCCTCCCATGAGCTCTATGACTGTTTTAATTGTTGATCCTTCAAGTTATTTGTGAAAATGACACATTTTGTCTTGGTTCTGAAAAAACAATATAGAAATAATAATATACAAAGATTAAAATATCTGCTTTTAAAATTCAAATTGTACAATTGCAGATTCGGCCTACATTCAGAAGTGCCTAGATTTTTTGGTCACAAAAGATTGACAGAATTATTCCCACAGTGCTTTTGGGAATGACTCTACAAACTTTCTGCATGAAATAAATGAGAATTCCCATCGTACACTGATTTTTTTTTTCTCACTTGCCTCGCTAAATAAGAAGACTACGCAGGCAAGTTGGATGATGTATTGCTGCACTTAAGCTTTCAAAATCCTTTAGCACTATTTTTTTTTTTCAGTTTTAAAGAACTAATTTTTCTTCCAGATATGGGTTAACAGCTTTTCCACAAGCCATATTCTTATAATGGTGGTAAAATGTTTTTGCTATGGAGCAGAAGTTTACAGAAGAGTTTTTTTGCTTTGGAAATTTTTGATGCCCTCATACAACTACAGTTTGTGACACCAGTGCAACTTGCTTACTGGAAATTCTGTGTGTAACCGTGCCAGATATTGTGAAACCAATAGTTTAAAAATACATGTATTCATTAGTTTAAAAATAACCTTTGAGTTTGGACTACCACACTTACATTCCATGCGGTTTTCCAAATAAATAGCAGTCTTTCCACACAGAGCTTTAAACAGAAGGTATGAGTAAAAGTATAAAGTGGGCACAATAAAAAAAATAATGGCGTTATTGACCAAATTTCAAGCTGGAAAATGAGACTATTTGCAAATAAAGTGCACAAAGCTGTCCCTTTTTTACCTTGGATGAACACAAGCATAAGTCACTTTTTCTGCAACTTTGAGAGCTGAGAAAAATCTCTGAGGCAAGTACTTTATAATAATAATAAAATCCTCCATCACAACCTTCCTTTTGAATCACCTCCTGGCATGTTCCTCTGTTGTAGTTGCTCCGTGTCTGCTGAGCCCCAATTTTCTGAACAATAACTGAGGTTTCTCAAACAGGTCAGAAAACTGAAAGTGAGAGGAGAATTTAATTTAATGTTCCTGTCATCACGCCGGATCAGAAGAGCCTCACGGAGAAATAATACACAGCTCTCACTTCAGTATCTGTGCCATAACTCCAAGTCTCTGAGGGCTGTGAACATCCAGCAGGGACCTGAAACTGGCAGGTGTCATATTTAATGTATGTGCAGTCACATGCCAAACAAATAACTACGCTCCAGGAACTAGCTAATAATTCTTCTGAATAAAAGGATCCAGATAGGTACTTTGGTCTGCAGAAGAGATATTCCTTAAAAAGACTGTCTATACAGGCCACCCCCTTTTGTTCAGGCACTCAACCTTTCTACAAAATCATCAATCTTGTTTTTCACTGGGAACTCGGTGTCATTCCAAGGGCAAGACTCTGCCGGTTTTGCTGTAAACAGAACTAATGATTTGAATTTTTCAATTAATTCAGCTGTGTTGAGGGCACTCTCTGCTGCAGCAGTCTGATGAATTCAGGGAGCCAGAGGAAGCTGGAGCTGCTGCAAGGCCAGTGTGAAACAGCAGAGTCAGTTTGCACAGAGTTTGGATCTTGGGCTCACCTAGAACTACAGCTGCCTGTCGAGGGCCACACAGCAGCTAAGGGACACTGTGGGGGATACCCTACCACAACAAACAAACCAGAAATATTTGTTCCCTGAAAGGTACCCAGGATTCCCTTTCTCTGTGGCCTTACTGCCTGGGTCCACTCTGCTGCAATACCTGGAGAAGTGGCAAACACCAGGAGGATGTGATCAAATCTCCACTCCACTAGATATGTTCCAAAGCTGCAGGAGATCTCAGGGTTGATTGCCAACCCTGAAAGACAGTCATTTTTTAATAGCTTAAGGTCAACTGAAAGCTTTTATAGCTGAACTATACCAAGAAAACAGTAAAAACCCAGTAAAACTATAACATTTATTACCAAACCAGGTCAGAGTAATTTTTCATGTATTAAAAGACACATCCTATCTCTCCATGACAAGGTTACAAAAACTCTATAACATCTTAGTCAAATAAAGTAATTTTAAACTGTTCCGTCACATTTAAGATATAGCATTACATATGACCATTCCCACTTATGGTTCCGAGGATTGTTTCTTACACGTAGAGCACAAATAATACTTGTGAAACAAAACATTGCCAAAGTTTAAGGCTTCATGCTTTCAGACTGATTTCAGTGGTGTTCAACACATGACACTTTCCTTGTAATTGGTGTAAGCATAGGACAAATGAATCAGATCATTAAATCTCACTGGTTATAATCTAGGAAAATTCTTATCTACTTCACCTAAGAAAAGAATTATCAGTTTCCTGTTCTCTCTGCTTCCTTCAAAGGAGATTAAGATGCTACTGATAATTCTGGTACAGAGAAAGGAATAAGCATATTGACTTGTACTGCAGCAAATCAATATAGTCAGTATCTGCTATGTATTTTCTGTAGATTTACCAGTTTAATTTTAATTTCTTAAGAAGTCATTGTTTTACCTTTGTGCTCAGATATGATGCTGTGAAACAAAGTTATATCTGTGAATTTACTCAGCGAATAAACATCCTATATAGTAATTTTTCTTCTAAATTCACAGTGAGGATACAGCATTCCTTTACTGACAGATAATATTATTAAATATTTAGCTCTCACAGTAGATAATTGGAGTGTTTCTGCCGTAAGTATTAATTTACTCATGCTGGTGATTCATGCTGATCCACATGAGAAAAGCTGTAGCTAAATTCACACTTTAAGCCGTAGGAATCAGCAGCTGAATCAGAAGATAGAAATTGCCAATCTAACCCACACAGCTGCAGAGATGGAACACAAGCACCTAAACAATTCATCACATCGGCTTTATCCACAATTTAAATTTTTGTGCAATTCCTCTTTGGATGCACAGTATGTTGTTGGACTGTATCATGTTATTCCCCTTTCCAAATTCTAACTCTTAAAAGAATAGTGCATTACTTAAATTTAAAGTTAACTTTGGCTTTTAAAATTGATGTTTGGGTACTGATTTATAATTCTGCATATGGCTGGGGTTTCATCTAACCTGTGATGCTTGGAACAGGGATAAACTAGCAAAGCCTTCCTGTGCTATTAATCCACAGCAAAATCAGGCTATTGCCTAGAGAAAGACAAGTCTAATGATATGCAAATTCTTAAATGAGCTGGTTTCCATTAATATTGCGTAATAAACCAAACTCAAATTCTCCTGCTTCAATTCACATTTACTCAGTCCCTTTAGAATCCCGTGTTATAGACTGAAGGTAGCTTGGAGTGCAATGTCTAACCAGTGTTAGAACATGGAATGGATTTTAATTCTATAAAGCCACAAACCAGAAGCTTCAGCCTATGCACAGTCTCATGCTCTCTATGGTATGGATGAATATGTGTGTGGGATCCCCAAAATCTACACCCCATTCCCTCCCCTCACTTTTGTATTCAACTGGAGTAAATGCAGCAAGCAAAATAAATTCCACAAGAACACTTAGACCCCCTTTTTCTTTATAGTAGGAATGTAAACCTTTCTCTCTGCAGAATATTGTTTTGAAAACTGAAGGCATCACAGATTAGGCAGGTGCCATAGAACCTCTGCAAGAGCTGATAGCTCGTGACAATGGGAGCAAAGTCTCTTCACCTGATACACATTTTCATGGCGGTTGAACAGGCAACTGCAGTTTCATGGTTTGTTCAATTTTCATGGTCTCTTATCCAGGAAGAATAGAAATACTACGTGTGTACATTAATAGATTTAATAATTTTTCCTACCTCTCACTGTTTGCAGAAAAATATTGATATTTGAGTAACTTGAATACAGTTTCCACTAAAAACTAGGTTGGCATGAGGACTGTGGCAACCTCGCACATGAGTATAAGACTTGTGGAACTGCACTGACATAGCAGCACACAACTGACACTTGGGTGGGAAGTGGAATTAGGAGAACAGAAAGAAAAAAAAAATTCTAGGATTTTTCTAAATGGATAACACCCCCTACAACTTGGCTATTTATAAATTGTCTGTATTTTACTTGGAAGTTTCCCTGATACTCTCTTGCTGTTCAGACACTGGAGATAATGATCCTGTATAAATGACTGAGTGAAAACATGACTTGAGAGATTGCTTTACACAGAGATCCTGTGAGCACCTTGTCAGCTGTCCCTCTGTACACATACGGTACAAAACAAAAATAAACTCCTATTTCCCCATGTTCCCCCCTCTGTCTAACAGACATCAATTCAATATTCATCTGGGTTTCTTTCAGAGGCAAACAAACACAAAACCTGTGTTAATTGTTTGGTCAGTTGCTCTGTGGATGGTTTCTTCATCCTTTTCACTGATTTTGGAGTCATGGTTTGTGCACACTGCTAATGAACCCAGCTGCCACTTTGGTTTCATCAGCAGGCTGATATACTGGGTTTGGGTAATCTTGTTTATGTATTGATCTTTCTAACATTCTTCTATCAAACAATCATGAACCTGATGTTTGAAATTTAAACAGCTGCAGAGTCATTAATTAAATAGTAATGCATAGTAGTAATTTAAAATATGTGCTTGAATATTTATGTACCCCTCTGAACTAGGAAGCGAGTATACAGTACTCATTAACAAAGATTTAATTTAATTTGTCAATTTTTTTGAGTTAAACTTCACTAGATTAAAAACCAACAGTAAACAAGGAAAGAAACAGCTGCAGCTACAGCTGCTGCTTTGTAGCCACTTCAGTTTGACTCTCCCCAACATGTACATGTAACTTATAAATTACATCAAAAGATACATTAAAAAAAGAGAAATTGAGCAAGTGTGGAGGAGGAAGAAGAGAGAGATGGTGCTTAGCAGGATGTGAATTTCTTACCAATAAATTGTCATTTGAAAAACAGCAGGTGACAATGTAATAAAAATTGTGCAGAGCTGAAATGAATACAAATGCCAGGAATATACTGGAAGTGTCCAGCAGTTCTGCTCTGCAGTGAGTCTGCTTGACAGCCATTGCTCTGCAGCAGGCATAAACTATTCAGTAGATTAAATATTTAGCTGTGCGTCACCGTGTCTCAGTCCTGGGCTCTCATGAGCCCACCTTTTAGCAAGTTCTGAGGCAATAGCATGGGGCCACTAATTGCCACCATGGTGGTGGTCCCAGCATGACCAGAGCTTTGCACTGTGCAGCAAAATGTTTGCAGAAGTGTTGGGTTGGCAGAGTTGGGTTTTCTTTGAACAGTGTTACCGCTGAGCACAATTAGAAATAAAATACCACATATTTAGGAAAAAGGAGTATGAAGAGCGATGTGGTTTAAGGTCAACTGAAAATGTTTCACTGCAGTGGCTCATGCTGGAGCCTCTCAGACAAACAAGCAGCAGCTCAAAGCAAATGGAATGGTTAAATGAACAGCTCTGGAGTGAGAGCCTGAGAGAAGCATTAATGTGCTGCAGACACAGCACTCTCCATGTGTTTAATACCACGTGTGCCCAATACAACATGCCAAGGTACCATCAAATCAAGCACTTGGGTACCACGAAATCTCCAAGCAGAGAATCGTGTACTATCAGAAAGCTAAAAACCCTTTTAATTTGTTCTAACTAGTAAAATCTTAATTTCCGAGAGAAACAAAATCCACAAGTCTGTTTAAAATGGAAAAGCTGTAATGCACAACTGAAGGAAAATCAACAGAAAAGCTATTATGCAAAACTGAAGGAAAATCAGCATTTGTAAGATCAAGTGTAAAAAAGAAGAGATATATTCAAGAAAATACACTCCTTTGGTTTTCTCTTTCTGAAGAAAAGTAAAGCTTCCTACAAAAAAAGTGAGATTTAATCATAAAATAACGGGAAAAAAAATGGAAAATACTTCCTACAATAAATAAAGTAGTCAGCTGTGTTCAGTTTGAAAAGCCTGACTTGCTCTTGGCTCTGTAGTACAAGTGTGTTAATTGTTCTCTTTGGAGAGGAACCACCTTTTTTGACAAAAAAAGTAAAATAGCTTTTGCATGGTTTGTGCTACAGTTGTTCTACAAATCCCCAGCAAACTACTTTTATTTTTCATACTTGTTAAACTGACATGGGGATCCAAAAAAAAACCCCAATTATTGCAGGAATTAGTAATTGCAGATAGTTCTACACAACTACAGCTCTGAAAACTATAACTCCCTCTGTGCTAAACAAAAATATATAAGTATAGCCTGGAAAAATTAAAATAATTTTAATAACTAAAGAGTTACAGTCATAAAATGTAGAACAAAGTTATGTTCCACAGTTGCAAACCATAAGAACAAGTCATAAATGTAACTATATTAAGGCCCTATTTCTTTTTTTAGCCTAAGATAGTTTAAAAGACATGGAGGGAGAAGGTATATGAAATAATGCATTATTTAGGTCATGAATTCCTTTCTACAGATTTGTATGCTGATATTAGATGGTAGAGTCAATCTCAGCAGAAAAATGCAGGTCAAGTATTTTGGCATGAATTTCATACTTTTTAACTTTCTGTCCAATCTAAAATCCCTGCAGTCTTGTATCATCAGCTTCCAGTAATTCTCTTTTCATCCTTTACTGCAGTCTTAAGGTTTTCTTTCTTGCAGTATTTGTTATAGTATTACAGGTTTCAATAAACCAGACCAATAACTTCCTACCTCAGTAAATTTTTATCTAATACTATATCCAGTTTGATAGATTTATTTATTTTTTTTTTCTTCAAAGAGCAGTTTTATTGCAGTTTCAGTATTCTGGAATGACAATTGTCTATCTCCTCTTCATCCTTATTATGACACTTAATTTCCTTTTTTCCAGATATGCTTATTTTCATTTCAGCAGTTATCCTGCCTCCATCCTCGTGCTCCACGTTATCACCCTGGCTGGAAACTGAGGTAATGTATTCCTTTAGTTCAGGCACAAGATCTTGATCAGCTCCAATCTCACCCTTATTGTCCAAACGTGATCTCATCATTTTATCTTATGACTAAAATATCATTTAATCAGTTTTAATTTCCCTCCTAAAATACAATTGTGTTTTTCTCTTGACAATTATTGCTTAAGTCTGATACTCCCTCAGCCTTTCATTTCTAGCTTTCTATGGGATACATCTTCCTCTGTGGGCTGCTTGTAATTTTCCTTATATCCTTTCTGAGACAGTAATTCCATTTATCACTGCACTTTGCCCCTCAGGGAAAGTTTCCTTCAGGCAAAGTTCCTTTCCCTTCATTGCCTTCCCACTCCCTTCTGGAATACAATACAAAATGGGTTATTTTCAGTGCTATGCTCCCACCACAAATATTTGCCATGAGTCACTCATAGCAGTTGCAAAATCCCTCTAAGTTTCTTGACTGGACAACTGAATAATTCAAAAAAGAAAAAGGAGAAATACGTAAAGTCTACTTTTATAGTAATATACTATGTATTCATAGTTCCCTGAAATAACAACCAAACAAAAATAAAAGAATGATACCTCAATATCATCCATTACCCAAAAAAATTAGCATAACTTAGACAACATCTATTTTTTAAAGAATACAGAGAACTAAATCATCCAGCAGTGAATCAACAATTCTGGGCCATATTCGGAAGGTTCACTAATGAAAACTCTTTTGTTAAATAATGTTTTTCATTTTTACAAACATGATTTCCCTTAAATTTTTCACTTTGTAGCAAAACAGTATTCAGATTAAAGTTGCTATAATGCTACTATGACTGCTGAAAAGAAAATAACTTAAAAGGAAAGGAATTTAGCAATAGATAAGGATAGATGCTTGTATACCTTTCTCTTCTCAGCTCTGCCAGCTCAAACACTATCTTCAGACTAAACTGCTCCTCTTTCTCTCCCTGCATCAGGATAAAGACAGTGAATAGCACCTGGAAAGTTTCCCAAGTGTTCATTAGAATTGTTGCATTTTATATTAAATAGAAATTTTCAGAGAATAATCTCTGCGTAGGAGCTGTATCCTTATGGTGCCCATTAAGGAACACAAACAGCATCTATTGTACATAAAATGAGAAAAAGACAATTATTTTGCCAGGACCTACACTGGAAGAGTCTCCTGACTAGCTTAGGAGTATTCTCAGCCATAATCATTCTCCAAAGCTACATCTTCAAAGCTCCACCTTTGTTATTTCACACTGGAGCAGTGCCTCTGCCCTTCCTACACGGGGCCAAGAGCTCTGAACCAGCACGCACCTGGTGCTGCAGCCAACTGTTTCTCCTGGCTGAAATCCTGTCTTTTGCTTCCTCCAAATATCCCTCAGCTATTTTAATGTAACAGGCAGTTTATCTTAAAATTGAATCAGCATTAGCTTCTGCACAGGAGGTGCCATTTCAGTTTGAACTGATGGTCTTTCTGGTGAGTTTGTTGCTTGATCAAATTCCCAAGAGAAATTCAGCCAGGATGCACAAGAAATTTGACTGCGAGATGATCTGGAGTAAGAGAAGTTTTTGTGGACATAATTTAGATTGTACTGAATTTAGATTTTACTGCAAGCACTTCTAGGTCCTCGACCTCATTTCATAGCAGATCTTCAGTATTTATTTCAGTTTTGTCAGAGTACAAAACCTTGACTAGCACAGCAGGGGAAATGGTTGTTCAGGTTATTAGTCCATTACCATTTTAAACATTATGTTTGTGACTTACATGCAATTCTGCACCACTAGACAAAATATTGCCCATACATTTTAAAAATCAACAGCAAAGGAAAATACCTAAATAAATATCAGGGGAAATTTCCTAAATAAATCTCCAGGTATGCTATCTAAATAAATACCATGTGAGTAAATACAAGAGAGTTCCATGAATTTCTTTAAAGGTCCATCATATTGAACAGTGACCCCTAGGAATTGTAAGCTCTACTGGTCTCAAACCAAAGTACAAAACAGCCTCCTTTACCCATCCTCGTCACTGTTCTAATAGAGAAACCTGGTTTTTAGATTATGCCTTTCTGAAAAACTTCTCTTCAAGGTACACTGTTAGGGTGAGATGTCTTTACTAAGCAGTTAACATCATGGAAAATCAGATTAAATAAATCCCCAATGTACCTACAATTACTTTTCTTTCTTAGAGTTTGCAATCTTGCATTGTAAAATGAACACCCAAAATTAAAACTAAGTAGAAAGAGAGATCAGTTTTCTATTATCATATTATCTTTAAAGAAAGAAAAGGATCACCAAAAAGAGAAGTGAGGAATTATACAACAGAGATTCCTAGGCTATTGAAAATTTCACCTTTGAGAAATTAGAATCTCCCTAAGCTTTTGGGCATTATTAATAAAGAGACATCAACCAGGTAAAATGCCTGCAGCCCTGGCAGCCCTTCTGCTGCCTCAGAGCTCTTAAGTATGCTGCACCTGTTCAGCCCACCTTTGCACCTCACCTGCTAATTTCAGCCACAACATATTTAGAAATTGGGCTAGAAAGAGAATTCCAGGGTGTTCTTCTCCTATTTATCACAAAAAAATGCACCATTGGCTGGTCTTGAAATAAGATTTCATTTTCAAGATTTTACCCATTTTAAAAGAAGTCTAATAAAATGCTGCACAGTGAGCCTCAGATTAGATAGATTCTGCAGTAATGTTTGTATATGCAAATATCCTGTGCAGTCTGTAATAAATTTTCTTGGTTTTGAAAATAGTTTTTTCCAATAGCCCTTCTGGAAATTTTAATTTCAGGATGGCACATTGAGAAATCCATGCCCCATTACATAACACTATCTTCAACGTGTATTGGTACACAAGAGACACAATATATATATGTGTGTGTAGTTCCATGTATTTTCTAATATTCATAGTCTACATTTATTTCTATTTTTCTGATTATTTGGAGAGGAATGTTCTTTTCCAGGTGGCTTGCACAGAAGAAACAAACTTTAAAACCTGAAATACCCCCTTCAAAAGATGTTTGTTTCTTAGAACAGATATGTCCAAAGTAGTTTTAAATATCTTAGGATCTGTAGATGCTTTGTGCACTACTTAGGTAGAAAAATCAGAACTTGGCTCATGATTTACTTGCTCATCAATCTCAGAACACCCACAGGGGAAGCTTGCAGTGGACAACACAAGAGCACCACAACAATGCAAAATCCTGCTGGATTAGTTCATTTAATGCACATCAGCAGTTTAAGTTAAGCTAACTGACTTTACTGCAACTAAGCGACATTTACCACCTGTAAAATTCATTTGTCAGCTTCTGATAGAGATCCTGAGCCATAATCTGGACCCAGAGAAGGAAAGCACAAGATGGAAACATTCTAAATTCAGATTTTGAATATTTGTGTAGTCTGCTTTTCTCTTACAAATCTCCCTCCATTCTATCCCCAAGTGCTAAAGGCACAGACCTGATGAAGTTGCAGGTAAGAACTTCCCCACTGTCAGAAGTTCTTGTCACTTTAAACCAGGTATTTTTCCTAACAACTAAATCCTAAAACATGATTTAGTCCATTAAAGATGATATGATCCCAGGAAGGGCTGATTTACCAGCTCACTATAGAGTGAAGCTTCAGCAACCCCCCTGGATTTTTACAGCTCTCTCACCAGTGGTCTGGTTGGGAATTGTGACATGGAGGAAATGTTTCAGAAGGTCTTCAGGGTTACAGAGCACAAGAATTGAATCTCCAGCTGGTGTTGCCAACTAAGGGCTTTTATCCATTCCAAGTACTGAAAAGACATCCTCTTAATAAGATATAAAGTCTTCAACACTAAGGACTGTCAGTTAAGGAGAAATTTACATGGAACACTTGTTTTTACCATAAAAAACTCATGAATAAAAGAAGAGCAGAATGACTAACATGTTCAATCAATATTATAATTACCAGGGGTCAATTAGAGAGGTTTTGGCTGTTAGTTTCAAACATTTCTTCTCTCAAATAAAGACCCTCCTAGTGACAGCATATTCAATGCCAAATATCTAAACAGAAACATCCCATAAAGATTGCCTTGCTTTTCAAAGGTGTTGTTTTTTCCTCCAAAATATATTGCAGCTCACACACCATACCATTTTTTCTTCTAAATATTACACATATTTAAAATTAATTTTAACATTTTTTCCTGAAAATTATAGATTTTATAAAAAAATCCTATAAAACGTCATCAAAATCCACTGAAAACCCAGAATTAAGCATTCATATGTATAGAATTCTGAAATGCCTGTATATAGTCTCCATAAAATCTGATCTCATGGAATCTGTTGAAGAGTAATAAGGTTAACATCCCTCAAATAAAGAAGCTATGAATACAACTAATGGTGCTGTTAAGGAACTAAGTTTGACACTACTTAAATAATCAGAATTACATGTTTATTTCAGTATTTGAGTTCTCTATTGTTTCTTCCTTCCTTGAGAGCATTATCGTCTCAAAGCTAGAATATTACGGAAAAAAGAAATCCATTTTAGACACTTCGCACTTGGAATTAGATTGTCATTACATTCAGGGTAGTTATTTTTCCAATAACAAATGTAAAGATGATGAAACTGAAGAAATGCAATTTATGGTGCAGCCCATAAATAAACACCAATTCCCTCTTTAATTCTTGAGGATATCTCCAGGAGTACACGATGATTTTCAGGTTTTAATTCCTACAAAGTATACCCAAAGAATAACATTCTCTCAACCACAATGTCATAACAGATTTTCAGACCATACCAACTGTCACAGCTCCACTGACAACACAAATGTTTATATGGGGCACCCAAGAGTCTTAAAATGGAAAAACACTGAATTTCATTGCCTCTCTCCTACAGCCTGACCTTCAGTCAGTTTGCAGAGGCATCAAGATGATACAATCCACAATACCATATGCTGCTTTATCTCTTAGTTTATGACTAAGTTACACTTTTAAAAGCTGAAAAAGCTGTTGATATAGATATAGTCTACTTCTGAAATTCAAGCATTTACCTTTTAGACTCTTCTGGTCTTTCCATCCTATTCCCGTGTCTACTTCAACTTTTTTAGCAAGGTGATTGCTTCCTGAGGACCTTAACAGAAGACATTTCCTGCTCATATTTGGATGAATAGTTCCTTAATATTCCTATGCCCTTCGCAGAAAGTTTTTTTTTTATGTTCTAATCATCTTTCCAGAGGCCAAAAACATAAACCAGGTCATTATGAGTTAATTCAAATCAATGTCCAATGACTTTCTAATTTTCATTTCACACTTGATAGCCTTAGTGTCAGCTTTTGGCAACAGTTCCACTGAAATATTCTTATCAGAATATTTTGGGAAGTTTTTTCATCCTTCTGAAACCATGCCTAATCAAGAGGGCAGCAGCATAAACACACACCATTTCATAGGAAAACGCCTGGAAGTTGGAACTGTCTTCAATTTAAACATCTCAGCTCTAAAGCTTCTCTTGGATTTATGCTGAGTAAATGCAGGAAAGGAAAATGTCAATAAAGAGTCAGGCTTAAATTCCATTTGTTGCATACTTTCAGTTCTGTTTACTTGCAGGATGTGCTAAGGAACAACACCACTATGGAAAAAAGGGATGCATTTATGGCTTATGTAGCACAGAGCATACAAGGACTTTAGGACTCCATGTTTTGGTATATACTGAATAGAATTATTCTTGTGGGTTTGGAATTAGTGCTTGAATAAAGGATTAGTGCACTCTGTCACTAAAGGATTTTATTTTCCTTCTGTTAAACTGGGCAGTAACACTTCCCTTCCCAGAAGGATTTTAGTGATTAGTGAGTGCCATACTCTTCAAACAAGCATGCACTATTCTATTTGGAAAGAATAAAATTCTATTTTGGTGGTGTTTTTCCCCAACAATCCTTATATTTAAAAGATATCTAACTACATCTTTCTTGATTTTAGTTTACTAAATAATGGTTGACTGAAAAACATTACATGTTTGAGGTATACTTTGACTTTTATCTCCAGATTTAGAATATTATTTTCATTTTGGTTGTGGGGGGTTTTGGTTGGTTGGTTATCTTCTTGATGATGCATAACCCTGTGCTCTCAGGTGGAGAATTTAAAACCCAGCATTGTTTTCAATGTTTAAACAACTTCTGCTAATCTAAAAGGTTGTTACAATTCTCTGAAGGCTGTTCTAAAATTTCTTGGTTATTTCAAATATAACACAACTCATGCCTTTATATATTGCTTATTTTACAGCATTCCTACCCAAATAACTTCTAAAACAAAGGAATCCACTTTGTTTTCATTTAGCCTACCTTACACTTCTGGGCAAACCTTTAATTATTCAATTATGCCTGTCAATCCCAACTGGTTTCAGACTCACCTGATTACAAATGGTGGACTGGGATGGTCCGGATCCTAGGCTCCTTGGGGATTTTATTTCCCCTGAACACAAGGGGGGATTCTGTTGGGTCTAGAAATCACCATGTTATTGTAAGGAGACAAATTTATGATTTATTACATAATGATACCCAAGCAAGCTGTTCATGCAAATTTAATTACTGCTTACAAGCATAACATGAATCAGAGCATTAGTTTCATATTATTCTGTTGCTTGATTTTTTTCCTGTTTAGGCACCTATTACGTCACTATATTTTGGACTCTTGTGGGATGAAGTTACACTAAGGCTCAACATAATTATTTTACTACCACTTTTACATTCTGTGGATTTTTTTCCAGTTTAATTTGTTTCTTTTAGTCTAACACTCCTTACTTATTAGATTGCTGTACTCCAACTACTACCAAGTCACTGTGGAAACAAAGAGATTGCTGTGTTTATAAAATTTTGAATCTTTCCTCTGTTCTGTGTAATTCTTTCTTTTCTGCTGTTTGAAGTCTTGGAAATGAGATCTCGTTATTAATTGCTAATTAATTTCAACATTAATCTGAAAAATACTTTGAGAAATGCTTCACTGACTCATATGGATCTCTCATGGTATAGCCTCAAGGGCAGATATCTAAATTAACAATATTAATGTGAAGGTTATTTGATGCAAAAGTTAGGACACAACCATTGCAAATGTTATATATTAATACTCTACTATTCAGATTTAGATTCAAGATCAGAGGCAGAAGAACTGAAAGATCACTTGAAAAGGCTTCAAGATGAAAGTACACAGCTGTCAAAAAAAATACCCCCAATTCTGTTTAAAATCCAATTCCACCCCCCTTCCCCCTTCATTCTAAAATTAGGAAACCAGTGTGCAATGATGAATTAACCCTTTAGGTGGACTTCTATTTGGAAAACACAGAATAGCAGCAGGTTATGCTTTGGCCCTTCTCTGAAGAGCGAAATGCTTTGTAAAGTGTAGTTCACTCTGAAGTGGTGTTTTGGTTCTGGTCACTGATACACATGCAAAGACCAGCATATAAATCAAGATCATAACATTACCAGTCCAGGTCTCATTCCTGAACATATTTTAAACAAATAAATTTCCAATTCCCCTTTTCTCCCTAGCCAATTTACATAACCCATCCCTTAGCATTGGTCAAGACTTTAGAGAAATATTGTTTTCAGTAAAAGTATCTGAATGAAAAGAGAGTTTTGGAGGGTTTTTTCAAACAAGAAAATATAGACAACACAAAAATAAGAGAAATCAACTTTCTAAATGTGATCGCTCCCTATGATTTAAGTTGTCCTTACATGTGCTTTACCAATCTTTTCTTTTGATTTACAGACACATTTGATATGTATGTCTTGATATGCTCTGTAACAAAATAAACGAAATAGTGTGCTTTCTCATTTTTACATAAAGCAGCTATTCCTAGTTCCTCTAAAGCATTTATATTTAATTTAAAACCTACCACAGAGTTTCTAAGTGTATATTCCTGACTTCAGATGGATGCATGAAGCCATGCATACCTCAGAATACACTCAGCTTTTGCTTATGGATCATATCCAATAGTGAAGTTCAGGGAAAAAAACACCCACAAAAGAACCATGTACTTTAGAAACATTTGGAACCAAGTGAGATAAAAATAAATCATAGATTTACCCTTTTAAGATATATACACCAAGCTTTATGGTCAATAAAGCACTACCATGTCTTGGAAAAATATTATGTTAAATTAATGAAACATACATTTCTCTGCATGTGACAAATGAGAAGAAAGTTTCTCTACAGTGTAAAGGTTCTTCTGTCTGCTGCCTTATATCAACTTTGTGGTGGATTCTTTAAATAAGAGGTTGGGCTCCATTAGATTTCCCTATGAATGATAAGGCTGCAGCACAACAGTGGGCATTTAGGCCTCAAGATATCAATATTTCCATCAAGGAGATTTGAAGCAAACAGTGCATTTGCAAGAAATTATTTATGTGAAAAACATTTGGCAATAATTTAGTATACATAGAAGCTGTAATAATTTGAAGATTTTTCATTATAAAACCTCTGAAAGGTTTCACTATGAAACCTTTCATGCCTCTAGAATGAGTAAAGTCCACACTTTCTAGTGCTCTGAATAAAGAATTTTCAGGAGAGCTCTATGTTCATTTTCTCCCAGGCTGAGGAACCAGATGGCTTAGATCTACTTTATAAAAATTTCAATTCTCTGCTGCTTATTGCTCATTAGGTTTAGTATGGCAAAACTAGTACCATGAACTAGTACTGAAATGAGGAATTGCTTGAGAGTACTTGGCAGTCTGTGGAAAGATTCTCACTGCTGTGCTGCTAAAAAATTAATTTGATTCTTCATTAATTATAAGTGAACACATATCTTCTTTTAAACTATCACGACAATACAATAAAATGCTGTTTGCTATGAATAACAGCATAATACTGAATTTTTAAAATACCTCTTCTGAGAGTACTGTAGGAGGGAATGTAAACTGTGATGGAACTGCCATATGGTGAGCTCTTAGTGCCAGCATTAACTGAATCCCCCAAAGCAGCATTTTGCTCTTAAACAATAGGGAGAGAAAAGGAAACCTGCTTGTATGGAGAAAGAAAGGCCAACACCAATTCATGTCAGAACTGATCTCAGTAGAAGTTATCCATAGTGATATCAAAGATTCTTCTCTAAGGAAACCATCCTTGAAAGTACTTGCTGTTCTGAGCATTAGGTCTGCACAGATGCTGTCAGGCAGTGAAGGATTTCAATCCTGCAGCCTCCAGTGTTTTTGCCTTCCTTCTAAGCCCTTGCTGCTCCATTCATTTCTGTCCCCCAGCTAAGGAAACAGCACCTCAGCAGCTCTTCCACAGAGGGCTCCCCCCTGCTCTGACCCTGCCATTTCCCTCTCTTTATTGTGAGCATATTCTGCAAGATCAGAAGTAAAGACATACTCAGCCTCTCCCTTGCAGCACCACAAGTATGAGATTCATAGAAGAAAGAGCATCAATTATATCTGTGCATGTATGGGAAGCACTGATATCCTGGCATGCATCACGTGCTCCACAGAAACTTCCACATCCCACTACAACACCACAGTTTGTAATATGTGTCCTCTCAAATATCTGGCTGCAAAACAAGAGAGGTAGTCGTCCTCCATGAAACCTAACTGAGCAGAACAAGGTCCCTCTGAGCCTTTCTGGGCATGCGAGAAATTCAAATTGTTCTGTGAAGGCCTGACCTTGCTGTCCCATTGAGCTATACCGAAAAATTTTGTTGACTCCAGAGGAGTTTTATCCAGCCCTTGATAAAATCATGTATTTCTTTTTTTCCATATGCACCTGTTATAGGTACTATCCTTAAATGCATCTGCCACTGGGAACACCAAACCAAAAAATACTTGTGCTATTTCTTAAGCCACAGGGTGGGCAAGTGCATTTAATTTTCCCCATGATAAAGTAGAATTCACCAGAACACCTTCAGCATTTTCAAGAAATGGGGCAACACAGTACTGCTACCTTAAGAGAGCACTCCCTGCAAAATCAATGTTTGCTTCAGAGACATCAAGAAAAGTAGATGCTCTTTCAAATTTTCTCCAAATCAAAAGACTATGAAGTACAGAAATCCTATATTTTTAAAAAGAAAATTATTACACTACTATCTTATCCCTATCTGATTTGTAATGAGAAAGCTATGTAATGAAAAACTTAAAATATACATTCTGGGATGATTTATACTTATGTGTTATAAGAACATTTGTTTTACTGGGAAAACAAAGACAATGCCATCTGCTCCAAAAAGCAGGAGACTGAAAAGAAGCCTATTGGGCACTCATTCAACACACACTAGACACTAATAAACAGCTCACAGATGCATATATTTTAGTCGACCAGAAAAATATTGGATATTCCTTACTAGAGGATTCATTCATACAATTTTTCCAGCTTTGTATGCATGATGAAATTGTGGAGAAATATACCAAAAAGATAAATATTTCTCTTTAAAATAATCTTCTCTGGAGGAGAGGGGAAGACAGATTCATTGAATAATGGAAAAACAAAGCAAAACAAACCCTACAAAAATGTTCAGAACTGTTTTCTTTAGCTTAAAAGGTCGTGAATTAAGGTTTAATTTGGATACCCAGTAACAAGCTTAATGAGTCCAATAAACTGGAATATTAAATATCTTGAGAAAAGCCACTCCAATGACATTTCTGTTTTGACCCGAGGCTGAGACAGAAACTAGACAGAATTAGGCTATTGAACTAGATATTTCAGACTTTTAAAGGAGCATTGGTTTGGCATAAGGGGATCCTGTATTACAGGAAGTGTTTCATGCATCTGTATTCATTCCCAAGTTTTTTTTTCTGTCTAATGCATCTGTCTTAACACAATGTCAGCCCTGGGAATGCCTGGAGACCTAGGAAATGAAATAAATTTCATTTTATTCAGAAGAAGCAAATAAGAAGAGAGAAGGGTTTAGAAAAGCTACTGTTGTGGGAAGGGTCAAGAAAAGAAGAAATGTCCTAAAAATAAGAATATTTTTGCCATTCACCAGACATTTGTGAGTTTGTGTCTTTAACAAATATTGACCTTGCCTTTCACATAGACAGCAACCATTAGGCTAAATTAATTTCTTTCTCCAGATTCCTTTCTTGTTTTTGATGTGGGCATTCCCCATAGAGATCCTGCCTGAAAGGAAATTTTCAGTTTCACGGTCGCAGGGGTCTGTGACAGATGAACAGAGCCAGCCCCAGGGCAGATAGCTCTGCTCCCACAGTGTCAAACAGCTGGGAAAGCAGGGTTTTCCAAATTCTGTCTCAATACTAATCTGGGAAGAGAGAATTCAAGCAGAATTACAAAGGAAAACAATATAAATGAAAAGCAGGAACGACTGGAAGCAGTGACTCAGCTCCCTGGGCTAGGGCAGGGCATTGCAGGGTGGAGTTTCTCCATCGTGGTTCTCTCCCTGAGCCAGGAGCTGCTGACTTCTGTAACCTGCTGCTGGTTTTCCAGGGATTTTCTAGTTCAGGGGACTTCGTGTGCATTGTGGTAGCCAGAAATTATATCTGGTTTTGATGCTACAGCACTAAAACCACTCATGTCCTGACTAAATACTGCAGAGAGACGTGTAAACCAAGATCTGGACCTTTGGAAATTGTGTGAAATCCTGGTGGAAAGGAACAAGTGGTGTGGTCAAGAGGGCAGTACCAAAGGCAGGAGCTGTTCTGTTTTTGGTGGATGCAGAACAGGACAGAGCTCAGGGCTGTCAGTGAAGTCCCTGGGCTGTCACAGCCCCTTTTCCTGTCCCTGTTGGTACAGCCACCAAACTTGTCTGCTTTGCCTTGTGGGCTCTCTGTCAAGTTAGGAGAAAAGCTGATCTCTGAGGCAAACAGGACCAGCATTTTTGCTAGAGCTGGGCAATATTTGTGGGTCTGTTTGTTCACATCAGCCAGAAATGGAAGTAATAAGTCAGCCCAAATCAGAACAGAAAATTAGGAGTATGAGATAATTGATCCTGGAGGAAGATGGGGAGGAACAGAATTTATCCAGCTGGAGAGTGAATTATGTTTTTTACCCATTTCTGGCTTTTTTTTTTTTTTTTTTTGGAATTCAAAACTCACATAAGCTTTGAGGGAAGGATAAATAGGGGCAATGCTTGGAAACCAAAACTGAGAAAAGATTTCTGTAAACTCCTTAGCTAGAAACTACTGGATATAGGACCACTCTAATCTGAACAGAATTACACAAGTTTGTTTCTTTCAGCAAAATAAGCTGCAATTCATAATCATTTCCAAATGCATTAAACAGCCAGCACATTTCCCAAAGTGCTCATTCATTTTAGAAAGATCAGCAAACTATAGAGTGAAATCAATCAGGTGCCCACCTGACATTTTTAAAGTTTTTTGCCACTGAGAATAACAGGCTACCAGTTACTAGGATTGTTTCTCTTTTTCTGTGTACAGAGTAAGTGACGAACACATTCTCATAGTAGACTGCTCCACATTCTCATTAAAGTTATAATAAAAATAAGATTTGCAAAACAGACACTGGTACAAGATATCCAAGAGTTTTGCGTAAAGGATGTTTTTTCATGACCTGTTTTTCACTTTGAGTGTGCATGCACTCGGGTATACATAGCAGCACTTGAGCCTCAGACACATATTTATTTTTAATTACTTTGATACAGCTCTGAATATTACAGACCCGCTGGATAAGAAATTGCAAATACTTGCCAAATCCCAGTGATTTAATCAGGAAGGAAGCACAGTCTCTGAATCAAGTGTATGACTATAAACAAAGTCTCTTCTTGATTTTAATGAAGAGAAAGAAATATGTTCACCCTCAGCTTGTACAAGCTTATACTCTATATTACCTTTCTCTAAACTATACCTCGTGGTTGAACACAAAAGATTTTGGTCCAATGTCCTTTTTATTTTTTTTTGAGTTTGAATCAAATTCCTTCAGCCTTTCAGTAATAGAAATGAAACATAATATTTTAGGAAATGGTTCTTTCCATTTTTATCTATCAATAGCAAACATTATGGAAATAAGGAGCATTTGAAACTCAATTTTCTATCAATGGGAACTGCTCAGAATTTCAAAACAAGGGGAGAAAAGGAGAAAAGTGGAGAAAACAACTGGGAGCTGCAAGTTTGGGATAAATACTGAAATACCAGATCAAATTTCTACCTAATTCTGCTAAATTCATTGTGCCACTCTAGAATAAAACTCTATATCCTGTTTCCCTGACACTGCAGTCAGTGGTTAAACACAAGAACAACTTCAGACTGAAAGCAATTTAAAAAGTAAAGTTCATTTGTCTTGTGAAATGCAAAGTTCAGTTCTCATAATTCAAATGGTTTCAGACAATGCTGGTGCCTTGTGCTTTCTGCAGGCCAGGAACAGATATAAAAGATTCTGTGGGCTGACTCTATTAATCATAACTTCTAAAGAAATTGAAAACATGCTTGAATATTCTGCTGCAATTCCCTGCATCTATTCTTCTGACAACTGTTTTTCTTGAGAAACCATTTATAAAGCCCTAATTATTCACAGTTCCATTTATTAAGTGAGTCTGGGGCTCTGCAATGGCCAGTGCTTTTTTATCATTTTGTGATAACCATTGCACCATTTCACCAGGCATTGCTCAAAAAGCAGAAGAGCCCTCTGCTCACAACGACAGGAACTAAATATTCTTGACCCTGAAATACATAAAATAAATGGAGGACTGCTAAAAAATACTATCTAAATACTCCAAGGCAAGCTCTGTATACTGTTTCTGTTTGTCAGATCCTATTGATCCCATTGACACAGAGAACACTGACCCACCTGCTCAGTTTTTTCAGCAATTCATCAGTGAAAACACATATCAGTGTCTCAGAGGCTCCAAGTATCATCACCCTGCAGTCTGAACATGATAATTGTGACTAAAGAAAGCCTTTGCTTACGCTAATGGGGGCAGGAAAAGGTATTCAGCCCCAGAGAGCTGACAGCAAATCCCTCCAGAGTGCAGAAAATCATCAGGACTCCTACAGCAACATTTCCATAGGGTGAAGCATTCACCTTAAGAGCTTGAGAGCCCCTCTGTCACAATGATGCGCCCTATCACTCTTGTCTTAAAAAAGTCTTTGCCAAGTGCATTCAGGCTATCTTCAGCATATTCTAAAAAAAAAAAAAAAAAGCAATTTCTAAAGTCATGTATATGCAAGAAATGCTCTTGAGACACAAAAGCATAAAGAAAGCAAAGAGCACCCCTTTACCCCAGCTCAACACTGAGGCAGAGCACCCAGACCTTTGGGCTCAATGCAGTCCCAGAGGCCAGGAGGTGCTGGTTTGAGCACCACTAGCGGATACAGGAGCCAAGTCCCCTCGACTCTGGACCAGAGCTTTCATGCCAGATGTTCTGCTCTTTCTCCATCTTCATCTTCTTCAAAAGCAGGGTACAGAAACACCTACTTTGAAGAAAGATGAGCCATCAAGTAGAGGAGTCTTGCCAGAGGTGAGGGGTAAATACCTTTTGCTGTTGATATGGAGGTGAAATCTCAGCAGGGCACTTACTTTCAAACCCTCTGTATCCTTGCACAGGGAGCTGCCAGGACCCTCCTTGCAGCTCCCCTGGCCCCTGGGGATCCCATCCTGGGGGACAGTCCCTCCTCTGGGCCCTGTGCAAGAAACTGGGGGGAAACAGACTGTGTTAAGGAGACTTCTTACTCGTGCCATTTCATTAAGGTCACTTTTGTACACTGAAAAATGATCATTATGTAATTTAGATGCATTAACTTTTGGCTACAGCTTCAATGTCTCTGAAATGGAACGGGTACTGCGCTATATATGAAGGGACTTAACTCAGATTAAAGAGCCAACTTGGCAGGTACAGCACATACACAGGATGAATTTTTATTTTGAGGCTTGATCAACACAGCAAATTCTCACTTGGCCAAAGGTGATCCTGTCAGATGACATCATGTCACATAGCACTAAACAGCAATTGAATGTTCTGTGACAATGTTTAGCCACACTTACATAGCAGCAAAACATCATCCCACAAATGGGAAATGGGGGAAGTTGTTTGAGTGTGAGCAGGTGTCCTGGAGTGTAACTTACACTTCACAACCTTTTTGTTCCTTCAGACTAATCTGCCTAGAATTAGCAACTTGGACTGGCACACTGCAGCTGATAGGCCCCCCTGCATCTGCCATGCCAATCAACCCCTGATCATCCTCAGCTTTGGGACAGCTTCTTTCCTCTCTAGCTGACAATTTAGGCTGAATTTTCTAATGGTTTCTGCTTTTCACATTTTAAAATAATTTGTAATACACATCACATCCCATTTCCCCTAACATTGTTTATTACCTATTTCGAAAGAGAGTAATCAAAGCCTCATGTAGCAAATGTAGTTGAACAGTCAAGATCTTGAACAGAGGGAAAGGAACAAAAAATAAATCTCAATTTATGGTCTAAATCAAGTTTTCCATCTAGACTCAATTCTTTTCCCATTTCAACCTTTATGTGAAAAGAAATAGGACTCATTTTGAAACATTTAAAGAGAGGGGCATGGGTCTCTGGATATTTTTTTTCCGTGATTCAACTCTGATAAGCCTATTACATATTGCCAAGCTAAGAGTCAAAGCACAATTCCAATACACCTTTTAAAACTACAGACTATGTCCTTTGATCTAAATCTCTAGGTTAAAGTGCCTTTAGAGATAATATTTAAGCTGTTGTTAACATCCTGCTAACCCACTTCCCCAGAAAAAAAAACAACAAAAAACCAAAAACAAAACATAAAACACAGACCAAAGAAGAATGGATTGGTGAATTTGCTTTAGTAAGCATCAATCTATTCTTCAAGAGGAAAAATATGTATAAGTTCTACTACAAGAGATCTGTCTGGGAAGAAAGAGTTTTTCTCTATCACAGGAGGAGTTAGCAATGAGATTAAATGTAGTAATATAGGGCCATGTTTTAAAGCTAACATTGGATAGGAAAAACAAGATGTGAAATGTTACAGAAAGGAGATATTAGAGTTACCAAAAATAAACATGACACCAAAACTCACCAGTAGCACCTGACAAATGCCTTCATCAGATTTCTCTCAATAAAGCCAGTGCTCAAAATAGAAATATTGCTCCTATTTTTTTTCACGCCAAAATCTTTTGGTATTGTTTTGCTTCTGTTTAAATTTAACTCACTGGTCAAGAAGATCCTGACAAGCTGGCTCCTTTCTCTGTGCTGTGACCACAGCTTTGATGAGAGTGCATTTGTCACGAGCTGTTGGGGATCTCAGAACAGACCCTCCAGCTGCCGCAGCAGGGTGTGGTGCCAAGCTGAACCTGCTGAGCTTGAGAAATGGAAAGCAGACCGAAATCTGCTCAGTTTTATTGAGAAGATGGGCAAAGCAAATCTGCTCAGTCTGTGCAAACGACAGGGTTTATCCCACTTGAAGAACTTCCCTTCTCTGAGATTACCCTTCTTTGGGAGAAGATACCTGGTAGTTGTTAAACCTTGAGTTCCACAAAAGAAAACAACTGAAATCCATCTCATAAAAGAGAAGGGAAATCATCTACTACTTTCAAGTAGCTATAAACCAGTGTGTGTTAGCAACTCACCAAGCCATTAAATAAACTTGTTCCTGGGCTTGAATTCCTCAAGGTCCCATTTAAAAGAAATTAGAAGCTTTTTATATGCAGAAAATCTAAAGTGCATCATAAAATAATGCCTCAAAAATGATATAAATTCAGAAGTGGTTGGTTGACTAAAACAGCTTTGCCAACAATGTGTTTATAAATGAATTGGTTGTTATTAGAAAGTACTAGAGCTATTACAAAAGTATACAAATGCATTAATAAATCATAACAATTACACAGTGTTTTACATCTTTACAGTGCCATGCAGAAGTGTAGTACACAAATACATTTCATTATTAGACTTTTATTGTTTAGTTAGGTGCTTTTTCTCTCACTTTTGTGGCAAGCCTCAATACTGGATAGTCCCTCAGACTCATTCTCCTTTTTCCAGCCCACATGAAGCCACTTAGTTAAATAAGAAAGAGATTTTCAAGGCAGGGAGAAGTTTCTTTATAAAATAGAAATTAGAAATCAAAATTAGAAATCAATTTCAGGGTGAAAAATTATTAAACTTCCATTTGAGAAACAAAAAAATCCCCCAAACCTCTTCTACTAATGCCTAGACTAAGCTCCCTCAAATTTTTTTTTCAAATAAATCTATCTGCTCATGACATGCAAAGAGCAGTTTTTTTACTATAACTCTTCTGAAGTATCTAATTTAACACACAGGATTGAAAAATATGAGGTGTCTATTGACAAGAAAGAAAAATTACACTGTTTAGGCTTTATTTACCATAGACATTCTCTCAGACAGATGAATAGTAGGAGTTACAGTTACTCAAGAAATATTTTTTCTGTGACTGGAATTTTCAGAGAATCTTAAGTCCATACAAGCACATTCTGGAAAAGATGAGCCTTGTCTTGTCCATGTTCTTAACCACGTAAACAAAACTTGTTTTGAAACCATTTTACATGAAAAATCAACAGTTTCTCAGAAACTAACAGGAATCAAAGAACCCTTGACTCTAACTAGATGAGACGTTTGGATTAGGCTCCATATGGGATTGCTCAATGGCAGCAAAGAAGAGGAGACAGCAGAAACCTGGAGGAGAGCTCATTGAGGTTCTCGACCAGCTTGAGACAGAATAGGGTCAGAGCAGAGACCTCTGACAAAATGGATCTGGCCAAGAATGTAGGAAACCTCCTAAGGGATCAGCATGAATGAAACTAGCCAAATAAGGGGTTATCCTCACAATTCATTGGCTCTTTCCAATGCAAATTTTTGGCAAACAAAACAATACAAATCCGAATAGAATCATTTAAGAACAGCTGTGATATGTTTTGGGTTTTTTTTCTTCCTAGACTACAAGCTGAAATAGAAGGGCTCTTTAGTATAAAGAATAACTAATGTGAGATGAAATGCTGACAACAGAGATTTTCATACTCAACAGAAAAAAAACCATACATATTCTATAAGGCTCACTGCAATTTAAGTAGTTTGACTGAACCCTCTGGATTTGTAACTGCGATTGTGGAAGTAGCTCCAAATTTCACAACTAGCTGCCTTGGAATTTAAGGATGAAAATGTTTGGGTTTTTTTTGTTTTTGTTTTTTTTTTTTTTTTACATCAGAACTTCTTTGTGTACAGTTCACACAGGCCCACCAACATATGAAAAATGTAAAACAAACCTCCACAACCTAAAACATTGGGATAGCCTTAATAATATACCACCACCACCCCTCTTTTTCTCAGAAAACTCTGAGAGATACTGAAAGATAGACCAAAATAGCTACAAGCTTGAACTTGATACAAATTTCATCCGAACTGAGAATTCATTCTGTTCCATGAAACAACAAGATTCCCGTAGAGTGTAACGGCATCATTTCAAAGAACATGAGAAAATAGGATTCCATCTCCCATTTTATTGTAAATTGTCCACAAGGAAAACCAGATTATCTTCTTACAAAGAGACCTATCTAGATAAATCTTTTTTGAATTTATGAAGGGTAGACTGAAGGATTGGAGACTTCTCAGCTATACAGAACTCCTTCAAAACCTCTCCTGAGATTCCAGATATAAACTATAGATGCTCTCACTTTTTTTTTGTTGTAAGTGTTCGATCTGTTTGGCTTAGATGGCTCAAATGCTACAAAGCTTCCTGTCACATACTGGTAACAGCAGAAGGGGTTTTGAATAAAGAAAAATATCTTAGCACAGCTACAGCAGCACCTTAAGTTTTTAAAATGGTTGTAAATATTTTCCCCCTAAGGCAGTAGGAGCTTATGGGCAACATCCCTCACCTTCTCCATCTCTGACTCAACTGCAAATATTTGCAGTATTCCACTGCTCTGAGCCCAAATATGAAGAAAACAAACCAATTCCCTTCAGTTAGTAAATGCTAATGTAATCAATCCCATCACCCTTTTACCTCATGGAAAAATGCACTGAATAAACCTCGTGCCATTACTACACAGTGCCCGAGTTCATAATTGTCATATAACAAATTCCCTTTCCTGCTTCTAGCAAGGAGGTATCTACTTACTGCAATTTAAGTGAACTTACCCTGCCTGTCTGCTACTACATCAATCTTCCAGCTAAATTGTACTTCTGCTTAATTTAAAGAACTCCACAGGTGCTAGGGTAAGGAAGGCTTAATCATTCTAGAGGGACAAGATTGTCTGAGAAATTGTGAAAGACACTAGAAAATGTTAAATGCTATCAAAAGAGGCAAGTGGAGGGTAGGGCAGGAGGAAGACTAAAAATAAAGGGTGATAGAAAACCACATAAGGACTAGAGGACTGAAAAAGAGACCCAGAACTCCTTAGATCAATGCTTAGCCTGTGAGAAATCAACTCAGTGCTTCTCTTAAATGAATTGTTCCTTAAGCATTCCAGTTCCTGCCCAGGGAGCTGTGCAGTGCTTTTCTGACACTTATCCATGTAGTCTTTCTCTTCCAAGTGCCACCTGCCCAAGGATTCATATTTTCACATTTTCAAGCCTCTGCTTAGGTGCACACATTTGAAGAGGGTTGAAGGGAGAAGAAATCACTATCAAGTAATGAAAACATAAAACCTACACCTCTAAGGTGACAGGTCATGCTTTGCTGAACACCAGAATATACTTAAATGGCATTTAAGCTCATACTTTCAGCTCATACTAGAATCTACTGGCTGTAGTTTTAGCCATAGCAGACCACAGCTACTGATTTTTGGAGTGCTTAGGCAGGTAGTGTGGCTGACAAACTGCATATTAATCTAGACAATTAAATGACAAATATGATGAGAACATGCAAGTCTGAGCTGACGTCTCAGGCTGTGTGTCTGATTTTGGAATGAATGCCCTAAGCTGAATAAACAATTTACATCTGCACTATTTCCAATCAGAGACATCAAAACTCATTAATCCTTGTTAAGCAAAAAGAAACCTCTCTGTCAATTCCTTGCTTGTGTGAAAAGCAAGTTCAGCAAAAGCATTGTTGAACATCCATGCACCTGTGCAATGGATTATAGTAGCAATTCTACTGCCTCTTACAAAAAGCAGTGACTTACAGGACAGCTGAGGTCAAGGAAAAAGCAAGATAGTGGATTTTTTTTTTCCTGCTTCAAGTTTTAATAAATGTTTATCTTGTTCATATTTTCTTAATAATTGGTAACATGTATACTCTTCTTGATTCACACAGTAGTGTTTGTTCAAACTCAAACACACCAAAACACACATGTTTTAACTGATAAACTCTATGCTGAATAATTGGACTGATGTTGGCCCCAATCCAGAGCTTTTGCTTGATCCTCCTGAATCCTGCTTCTTTTATATTTAATTTAGCATAAAGTCTAGCACTGCATCTCAGCTGTCAGCACCAAGTAAGAGCTGCAAGACAGAAAAAGGCAGCCCCTTCACCCACCTGTGTGACAACTCCTGGTGCCAAGCTAAAGCAGCTTTTCCAGCACTGCCTGACAATGCAGGGAGAGCTTAGCTGGAACAAACTGTTCGCTCTGAGCAGGAATGGGAGAGTATTGACAGCCCATACAAAACAAGGAGCAGGCTTAGTGTCTCAGTGGGGACATGAAACAGGGCTCTGTGAGTGCTGTGTCAGCGCTCCCACACGAAGCACCCACACAGCTTCTCACAGCCAAATCACTTCACTGGGAATTAAAGAAGGAAGAGACACTCAGAAGATCAGTAATATTTAATAAAGTGAGCAATGGCTTTCAGGAGCCAGTGCTTAGTGGTATTTTTAGCCTGAATTTCTGATGAATTTTGTGTTATTCCATCACCTCCTCTGACCTCCTTTTTGACCATAGCAAAGTGCAAAATATTAAAAATTACAAATTATGTGGGAAAGTGAGTAACACTGGCTCTTGTTTGGATGTGAATTTAATTGAACATGAAGACACCAGAGTTACATCTCTCTCATTAGCACCATTCTGCTGAGAAAGAAGTGAAAAGAAGTTTTCTGACAAAGGATTCCACAAAGCCAACAGAAACAGTAGTGCTCATGCAGCCCCTTAGAACATTTAAGAGAGAAAAAGCACCAAAGTGTCAATAAACTTTGAAATTACAAGCTTATCTACTGCTCTTTCAACTATTTTGTTTTCCATAGCAAAACCATATATGATGAAAGCTGTGTCAAAAAGCACATCCATGGAGACAGTGAGCAGAGCAGCACACTTCACTGCAGCGAGGCAGCCCCGGCAGCAGCAGAGATTTGTCACTGCTTGCAGGGAGAGCTGAAAGCCTCTTGGTCACAGATGGCAGTGCACAAAGAGAGCAGCAGCACTCCTGTCACCTCTGGGAGCAGCCCAAAGTGTGCCCAGACTCACTCCCAGCAGCTCAGCTGGCAGGTAAACTCTGATGTTTGTTCGTGCCTGTACAATGCAGATACTCAATCCCAAATTGAGAATAATTGGATTAAAGTTAAATTGAATTTGAAATGTATCTATAATCCTTCTATTGCCAGCAGGAATTACCAAGGCACTCACATAGACTACTGCTCTGCTAATTGCTATGACATTGTCCAAGAACTGAAGGTAAAAACATTGATAATGCTGATAAGAAGCATACAAACCACTTGAGATTTAACTCATCATAAAGAGCGGAAGTCTAAATCTCTTACTATCATGTAATTTCTTTTTGTTTGGATTTTTTCTTTTCACAGAATATGGTCATTAATGCTCACAAGGTTTACAGTCAAGGTCTATGAACTTATTTTCCCAGCTTCAACTTCTGATTTTTATTGCGTCATTTAATTAAAAACAGTGACTTTTTTCTATCACAAAAGATAAGAACTGGGACATATAGGAAAAAATAATAGAGAATAAAAATGTTATTTCAACCTGTCAAGAACAATATCTAGTAAAAGCCTAAATTTTATTGTAAATTTTTTTAAAGCACTTTAGTGTGTTTAAGTGGCTAACGGATGCAGAGGTGAACAACCAATGCTGTGCTTCTCAAGCAAAATGAGGCACTTACATGGGAAGAATTTTTGCAATGGAAAGACGATTTCTTTTTTTAATATCCTCCTTGGAGCAATAAGGTTACTCTATCTTGAACACAAAAACCACTTCTTTTATCCCTTATTCCCTATTGAATTTAATTTGCTACAATCTGGCTTAAAGTAGCTAAAGAGGAAGGAATTTCACATACAAGTTCTTAAGCAAATTACTTGTTCTGTGAAAAGAAATTTTCATAATGTCAGTTGTAAACATCTTGGTTCATAAAAGCTTTCCAGGTCTCTATTTTTCAGTAAAAAGCAGTTGAAATTATAGGAAACTTCTGAAAATACAGATTTTCCATAGTACTTTGCAGTGAAGTATGCATTATTCTCTATTATGCATTTGTGCTGCATACACCTTTGATATAAAACCAAATCACACATATATATATATGTTCCTTCTCTTCCTGCATTTATATTTTTGACAGAAGATAAATGACCTCTTTCTTTCTAGTTCCATCTTTTATTTTTAATATTAAAGAAAGTACATTAAAAAGCTGGGTTTCATCTATTATTGGCTGTGTCCCTCCCTGTGAGATAGAAAATCATTGGTACTCACACCTGGAGTGTCACAGGATGAAATTAAAGAATCATAATGAAAAAAACACGGGGAATTCACTTTTCCAGCCACCCAGCTGAAAAGACTTTTCAATGCAATCAATTATTAGAAATAGAGTTTGGAATATGGATCATTTCTAGTCAATTTCTAGCAAGAAATAGGAAACATTATGAGTATAGGATATTGAGAAAAAACTGTGGGTTTAGCTCTCTAATACCTAATTCTCTTGAATTAGACTCCCTAAGGCTGCTCTATCTGGAATGTTTTTTTTTTCAGTTTTGAATGACAAAGAAAAGAAAGTTATTCCAGTGCTATAACTGAGGACAAAACCCTGTCCTCTAAACATTTATGCTTATGAATATGCTAATCTTGCTATCATTTTGCTTTAAAAGGCAGCAGCCTTTCCTTTACAGCTCGTGGCATGCTTTGATGTGCTGCCCATTTAACTGGTTTAGATGGTATTTTAAATCAGAATTTAAGAGCATCAGACAACACTGTCACTGCCTTCAAATAGAAGCTGTTGTTGCTGTAACCAAAGTTTAATAACCATGTGTGAGGGAGATGAGTTCAAAGCAGAGATGGGAATCCTGGGACCTCAGAAACATCTGGCGCCTTTTCTACAGGTTATGGGAGTTAAATTGCACAGCGTTTCACAGAAACTATTCTATTTGCTTCAATATCCAAAGATAATGCCAGCCACAGAGGATGACAGGAAGGTCAGGGATCCTGATAAATCAAGTATTTAGAACAGTCCATCTCTTTCTACAGTACCCATCAAAAACTTACCAGAGCTCTTGGGCAGAAAAAGACAAGATGTTTTTTGAAGTGCAAGGATCACTTGCACTAAATACCCCTGACAAGCATATTTATTCCAGCATGAATATTTACAACATCTGGCTGTCTGAAAGCAACCAGTTTTAAGAAGAGGTAAATAAATCTTCAACTTAGTAAATGATATGGCTGAGAAGTTTTATATTTCTTCAGTGAGAGCCAAATCTGATCCAGGGACTAATGGGGAGAATGCGATCCTTTCCATTGAGCTCAAGGAATTTTGGATTAGGCTCTTGATTTATTATTTTTTATTTTAAAATAATATCCAGTATTTAGAATTTTCCATGGTGCTTAGGAAGTATGATTCAAATGTATCATAGAAAAATCAGTCCCCTCCCTTCAGAGATAATGACTAAAAAACACCAAGCACCTTTTTTCAAGTTATGCCTCTGTTAGCAAAAACAATGAAAAAAACAAATTCTGTTAACTCAGATAAAACTCAGATAACTGTTAGCTCAGTTTGTTACTCAAACCCAGCTTTGCATCTTTATCTTTGTTTCTAAAGAGATAAAATTAGTAACACTTGGTGCTTTCTATTTCTCCTATTGTGCCTTCTCTCCTCTCCTGCCGAAGCAAGTCAGAGCTGATAAGAAAAGCAGGTAATACAGAGAAAAGCGAGAAGTTCTTCCAATTTCTCTCACTCTCAGGTTGGAGGGTTTATTATTTTCATACAGCCTCCTCCCCCATTTGTGGGCCTCTCTTACAGGAACAAACACTCAGCCTCAGGCTCTCATACAGGCCTCAAGAGGAGGAGTGATTGTCAGATTTGTTCCTTTCTCCCAACGGACAAAAGCCTTTTTATTTTTCTGATCATTCTTTATAGCAGTACTTGCATAACATTGCGTTTTTGTCTCACTGACTGTCAGCTAGCACCAAGAAGCATCCCTTTTTTTCCTGGCCACTTCTAAAGCCAAATGGATCATGCTCAGCCTCTCCAAATGAGCCCTTCAAACCCTATTGGTTGATTCTTTTGCTTCTAAGCTTTCATCTACAGGCAAATTTCACCTTTGGGAATTTAGTCCAGCTGACTTAGCCAAGCATTCTTCATCACTAATTTAGATTTCTGTTTCTGATTAAAAAACCACCACAGAAACCAGGTCTTCATAGGATGACTCCTTCCTTAAGCCCCAGAGCGCTGAATGTCCCATGTTTTTATTACATCCTGACACTGACAGTCCTTTGAGGTGCATTTTACTGGGGAATAAAACCTGGTTAATTGTCTAGGTCTGATTACAACTCTGGACTGGGACCTTCACTTACGAAAGACTTGGCTAAAGGGAAACCCTTTCAGAACTGAAAATCTTGTTAAAATTTAAAAAATTTTCTGAAAACTTTAAATCTACATTTTCATAAATAATGTTGTTACAATATATTAGCTACAGTATGAAGAACTTGAGAAATGGATCCTTCCCAGTTCTTTATTTTTTTGCCATTTTCAGTCACCTGGGACTCCAGAACTGTTTGAAAATAAATTTCATGTTTTCTTATTTCCCAAACTGCTATTTGGAATTAGAAAAAATAACTTGCCACGTAACAATAAATCTAGATTTTTTTTTTCCTATTTCATAGACATCTAATAGCAAAAGCTCACAGAGAAGAAAACCTTCTGTGGCTTCCATACATGAGGGAAGTTTAGGTTGGCTGTTGGAAAAGGTTCTTCACCCAAAGGGTGGTTGGGCACTGGATAGGCTGCCCAGGGAAGTGGTCAGAGCACCACTGGAAGCATGCCAGAGCTCCACAAACATTTGTCAGTGCTCTCAGGCACAGGGGGCAATCCCTGAGGTGTCCTGTGCAGGGCCAGGACTTGGACTCCTTGCCCTTATGGTCCTTTCCAATCCATCACAACAGAGCAAAAAAAATTTAAACAAAATGAATTAAAATGAAAACATCACATTAATTCTTCAGGATACTATCATGGTTTCAAATACCCAGGAGCCGTACAAAAAACAACAGCAATTTTTCTTATAATAATACCACAAATACCATGTAAAAGTTTATATTGGTCCTCTGGTACAGGCATGGGAATGCAAGCACTTTATTAGAGATGCAGTTCTTACTGCTCACAAAGCCCACAATCCATGCCAGGGCTGGGAACTGGATGCCATGGCAGCCAAGGATTTATTCCCACACATACAATAGTTTGCACACATGATTAATAAGGTACAAGGAGGACTGATGTAGATCCAAATGGGTATCTACTTAATTTTTTGCTTCTTCCTATTTTCAAACCAAAAAGTACTATACGTTTAAAGTAATTTTAACTGTTGAAGACTTCTGCTTGTTTATTTAAAAGTTAAATGAATTAGAATTTAGGTTTCTTTCACTTTTCTTTACAATTTCAGCTCACAAATAGCATTGCCACTTGGAGTTCCTGCAGTAATCCGTGAAGACTGTAACAGAAAGGGCAAAATAAGAGCTAAGAGAAATTGGCTTTAACCCTAATTAAATCAATGGCTCATTCAATGAAACACCACCAAGAAACATCCAGCTCAGCTGGAAAAAGTTTCACCAAGCCTGCAGAGTTCCTCACTACAGAAAAAGGCTTACAGAAATATATGGCAAACTAACGAGAAGAGAAAATTAACTAAGAGAATTTTTTTTTAATTAAAAGCCTGAAAGAGTTTTCAGAATAAGCCAGGATTTATTCGTGTGTTACTAGTTTGCTACTGTACAAGAACAGCTTCAGATTCTTTGTCCTTACTGTGTTCCATGTGGTTATCATTAAATTCTGATCTTGTATTGATCAATGTAAGGCAGGACAGTGACCAAAGGCATTAGCATGCTTCAAGGACAGACTTTATGGAAATGGAGGGAGATAACTTGTAATAAATTTTATTCACATCACTGTACTTGCTTTACATTTTTTCCAGTCAACAATTTCCATTCACACACCCCTGGGCTGTAGGGAGAGGCAAAACCGTGTGACCAAACTCCTTGTTTTCTAAAGATGAATGGCACTTTGTCATGGACTAGTGAAACTGCAACTGTGACTAGTTTCTCTACTTTCTCTTTTGTTATTGTGCAGAAATACATTTGATTCTTGACACTTAAGAATGTACTAAACTGTAAGAAGCATTTCTCCTTTTTGTTTTACATCACACGAGTCTGCTCCTACAAGGATGAATCACTGCGTTCACTGCAGTTCAAACACTCTGCACAGCACTTCCATCAAAACTGTTCAAAGCATGGCAGACCTATTTTTATGTTAATCAGAAGCAAACATGTTCATGATTTTTAATCCTTTGAAAATGTATTCGCTGTCTTTTCCAAGCATTTTCAGCCAGCTGATATTGCACTGGCATTTTGCCTTCTCATGATGCCATATGCCAATTTCCCGAGACCATCATGCAAATGACAATAATTTCAATAATTTGTTGCATCCTAAAAGCTGTAAGTCCCTTCTGTAGGGCACTGTCATACAACTGCCAGCTTGGCTGCCAGCTTGTTCTTGTTGATTTAGGAAGTTAGAAAAAAAGGTAAAACATGGATCTAAAGAATCAGAATGATAACAAGTAAAATGAGATTATTACAATGACAGAAACTGAAAGGTAATACAAATTTTTGTCCATCACAGACAGAGAAGGATTTAACCTTGAAAAATAAAGGAACATTTACACAGAAAGCAAAGGTTTCTATATTTACAAGAGCTGAAACCATACCATAGGCAAATAAAACACAAAACTAATTTTCACAAAATCTCACAAGACTATCCACAATCCTATTTTGATAGTCCAAACTATTCCAAAAACTTTTAATCTAGTATAGTTTCAGGAGTTTCTCTCCCCTGCCCCCTTCCAATATTAAAAATCTAATTTGGTTTGGTTTTTTTTAAAAATAATTAAATATCTATGTAACTAAATCTCAAAATTAAGATCCATTCACAGTTCTTATCCTGACCCCTCAAATACATTTAGCTACACATGAGAAAAAAATAAATCCAACTTGTCTAGTACGTCAATGAATATCATAAGGGAAATCATATACAAAAGAAGAAAAACAAAGCCAGGAAATAAAGAAAATCCAAACCTCAGCACAGCTGATCCTACAATGGACAGAAACAGCGAATGCCATCAGGAATTTTATCCTGCTAAATGCCAGAATATTTCACTCACTTGCACATACAAACATCAGGCCTATGCTAAAGCAGCAAGCAAAACAAAGCATGGAATATAACAACTGATCATACCTAGAGCAGCAAATTCAGAGTGGTGACTCTGCCCTGTTCTCCCCACCACTATCTCCTGCAGAACACATATTACCCATTTTTAAAATAGTAACAGTAGGAATATATCAAATAATTCACCAAAGGCCTCTTGGAACACTCCATGACCATTCCTGAGGGGAAAAATCAAACCCCTCTAAGTGGCCCGGCCCCAGTTCACTGCCTCATGCATCCCACACAAGGGGGTGCTTAAGGTGAGATGGATTGGATACATTTGTTAAATAATATCCTAAAGCACACAAGGCAGCAATGTCAGAGGTAAGATGTTTTTTTAAAGGAAAGTTGCATAGTGAGCCCAAGACCTTTATGGAATGGAATTTAAGCTCCTACTGAAAATGTATCTGCCATCCTAAAAGCAAAACAACATAAATGGAGCAATTCCTATGGGCTATTTACTGATCCCAGATTTGCTCTAACAGTTCATCTCCCTGAAAGGCTCTTAGAGCAGCAGTAAGGGCAAAACAGTTCTCTCTACATATTGACTCTGGGATAATGATACAAATTCAGCTGATAAATGGTAACACTTAACTTGCTATTGTCTGCATCCACAGGAGACTTAGTTATACCTCTGAATATCTGCAGTAAATCACCATTTTAACTGGGGCACTGCTTCACATTCATCTTGGTGGTTACTTTTGGGTTTTCATTTTTTTAATAAGTCCCTCATTTTGTGACTAAACAGATAAATCATTGCTCATTGATATCAAAAAGCAGGTTGCTGTAATTGACCTGACATGAAAACAGGAGGGGAAATACTCTTAATTAAACCATTTCTCCTGAGATACTGTTCACTTCTGTCCTTGT
Source organism: Motacilla alba alba (assembly GCF_015832195.1). Lineage (NCBI taxonomy): Eukaryota > Metazoa > Chordata > Aves > Passeriformes > Motacillidae > Motacilla > Motacilla alba. Next base: position 31,469,781 of record NC_052022.1, on the reverse strand, counting down.
GAAGTTCCTGCCATGTGTTCTTGAGAGCAGCCAGCATTATTTCATAGATAAGTTGTTATTAGGTGCTTTCAAGCATCAATTGGTGAAGATATAGGTACAACTACAAAATTCTGCCAAGTCTTTAAAAACTCATCTCAGAGTAAAAAAATCAGGAATGTATGACCTCATCCTTTTCAAAGCATGTGAGCAAAAAGAGACTAATAATAAACATTTGTGTGATATGGTAATAGGGAGAGGATGTTAAGCATTAAAAACTCAGTTATCCTGATATTCTGGTATCAGTGCTTACCTAATCAAAGAACTCAGATGACTCACCCTGCTGAATTCTGTAAGGGTTAATTATTTTCTGGCTAACATGTACCAGCAGAATAGATAAAATAAGATTTGTATCAGACTGAAATATTTCTAAATTCTAAGTCTCAATCACTGAGGTGTTAAGGTCAGCTCCGGTGACTCAGTGTGTTTTGATTCCATAAGTGTCACAGTGTAGACTGCATGGCAACAGTTCAATCCTAAATTGCCACTGAAGCAATGATGGTATAAAATTCATTTATGACTGAAGAATAGTAGAGATGCCAAGTGCCCATTTAGCACATTTGTTATCCAAAAAAAGGTGGTGTCTATTCAATGATTGAATACATTTCCTTAAGCGGCCTGACTATTTGAAGGAATTGAATTTTAATTACTTTCTGATAGAAAATGATGAAACGTATTTAGGCACAGAACTTAAGTATATATTTTAACATTTTCCTTCCACTAAGGAAATCAGTAAAAAGCTAATTGAAGGAATACTTTCCAAACTATCTACCGATTTCAGGAATCTCAAATTGAGTTACTAGTTTAGTGTATCCTGAAGGAACTTGAACATTTGAACCAAAATCCAGCAAATATTACCTGAAGTATAAATAGCTACTGTCTAAATTAGAAGAACCAAGCCTAAAGGTAAAAAGGAGCTGTTAGGCACCAACTGATGACTTTCTCTGATGAAAGATGCCACCTGAATTCAGGGTGAATAAATGCAGCTGGAAACTATTGCTTAGTCAGGTAAAATAACTCTGCAGTTCATAGGACAGGAACCCAGTGTGATTCATTAGTCACATGGAAAAAAAAAACTAATTGATTCCATACAATTCCATTTCTAACAAAGGAAAGCAGACTGTGCTCCAGCATGCTAAAGAGGTTAGAGAGTGAGTAATAATTACAGAGAATTGAAAGAGCTTGAAAACATTTTCTTTGAACTGCTTTAGGTGTAAACAGAAAACCAGGGCTGGGGTTTTAAAATTATCAGCAAGGGTAGCAATTACTTGTTTTTCCCCAGTGGCTGTGTAAGAGCTCTTTTTGAGATGCAAGCCTGTGCAGAACTCTGTCCTTAGTCCAACAGAGTCAGAGCTGAAATACTTCATTTTATAGTATTTCTTAAACAGTAACTTACAGGACTGAGCATCTTGTCTCCATCTCTGAGGGGTTTCCATTCCTCATCACAGGTGTGAAATCAAGAAAGAAAATCCCTCCATCTGCATCCCCTAACAAAGACATAGCCAGGGGATAGAAATCCTGAGTAAAGTGGAATCCTTCAGCAAGAGAATTCACATAACCAACCAGACACTTGCCAAGCCACACTGAAATTTTACTAGTGGGGACAATATCCAATTCTAAGAAGTAGCATCAAAATCTTTATTGACTGTCCAATTTTGACTCCCTGGAGCCATTCATGCTTTATGTCTGTCCACCACACTTATTTCAAAAAATATCTCCTTTTGGATCAAAGTAAACCTGTAAAAAAAAACATTACACAGATTGTTAAAGGCACATTGCTTTATCAGTTCCTGTTGGGTTTTCTCATGGAACCTAAACTGCAGTGAACAGAATTATCTTGGGAATTATGGATTAATATGGGCATTTTGCTTCTGACACCTTTATTAAACTAGATAATGGCAGCACATGCTAGCTTTTCATTTCAATAACTTGTTACAGTAATTCTCCTGATTTATTTTGCTAACTGTGCCTTCAGATGTTGACTCAGACCATTTTCTCTTTTCATTACCAAATGCAACAAGGAAAGGGAAATAATTCAAAACTAAAATACCATGCTACTAAGACAGTTCTATCACAGGAAACATTCCTGATGAATTATTTTCTACCTCACTTCTGCAATCAAAACATAACCAACAATGTAGCTTCATTTCAAATGACCAAATCTGATTTCTAAATTTCTAAGGCTGAGTGAGGGGCTCTTTGCATAACATAGAGAACAGAAAGCCCTGACCCTGAAGCTCTCAGCTGTACCTACTTACAGATACACTACTGAATGCAGTATATATTGCAAAATTTAATCATGTATCAGAAAAAGCCAACTCTATTTCTCATACCAAAATACTTCACCAGAAAATTATGTTCCAGACAAAAAATATGTAATTATTTTTGGGCAGTGACATCCTCCATAGCTGAATTTTGCCTCTCCTACAAAACCAAGCTGCTTCAGTGCCAGGATTACACAGAGGCAGAAGTGGATAAAATCCTGCTCCTAGTAAAATAGTCAGTGGAACAGTCGTGCCTCTAGTCTGGCGCCAAGAAAAGAAGAAAAATGCCAAGTGAATGTGTCCAGTAGATAGAATTCTATGTGTTACCAATGTTTCAAAATGCATAGAATTATTACGTGAATTAATGACTTTCTGGCAAGTTGAAACTGCTATTGCTGAAAAGAGGTTTTCATCGTGTTACACATGATGAAACATAACAGAGGGAAAGTTAAAAACTCACTGTTCAGGTAGATAAAGTTTATTTCTGGTACACTGCAGTCATGCATTAACTCTTCAGGAGTGTAAGACAAAAACATTAATTTAGTATGCCACAAAAGGTGTGGAGGTGTGTACAAAAGGTGTAGAGAAAAATTCCTAATGCTCACAGTTTTCCAGGATATTAAAACACTAAAACAATATCAAGAGTTTATTTATGAAAACTTAACCCAATTATTTTTATCAGGTTAATATACTGAATTTTAAACTTGTTCTTAAAATATCGTGACTTTAGAATATGAGGAGAAATATTGATGAAGTACAATCTACCTAGGACTTAAACAAAGACATTTTTAGGGGTAGGCTGTGTAGGGCTTTCATTTGCAGAATGCCAGGGTGACATTTGGGAAGGAGTTCACCCTGTGGTTCCCTGTCCTAGGTGCAGATTTGTGCCCAGAGACAAAGCAATGTGAACTGGATAGGTTTATACAAAACCTGCCACCACCTAAAAGAAATGTCTGGGTGCTTGGTTATTAAAGAATATTGGTTATAGAGGAACAGCTGTTGGATAAGTTTGCTCTCACCTATTAGACATCAAAAATCCTTAGCTTCACTCTGATGACTTAAATCTGGATGGACTTTGCATTATAATTAAATGGTTACATAAAGAAATATTCTGATCATATCTAGTTTACAGTCTTCTAACAGAATAAAAGAACTAAGAAACATCCTCAGAACTATAAGAAAAAGAAATATTCTCTCAGCACTTTCTGAAAACTTTCATGCAGAAACTGTCCCACGAGTACATTGTTCCACCAGGCTGACATATCTGCTCATTTGCAGGTGATGAATTCTCACCAGAAATACATTTCAGCATTTAAACATTGGGGGCAGTTTTGAGACTTAATTTTTCATAGAGCAAATCATGGCTGTGATGTGTACAAGAGAACTGAGGGGGGGTGGGGGGTGATATTTAATAATCTATAGCACATCTATAGATCATCTGAAGAGAAAAGGAATTGTTTTTGAGATAAAGAAGAAAAAAGGATCGCATATGATGATTCATAATAGTAATAAACAATTTATAGACTCTACTAATGTGATCTGGATGAGATTTACACAATATATTTATATAAGAGGAACAGAAGCTGGTTTGGCAGTCTTACTCAAATTAGGCAGTTCGGGGTGAAAGGCTTTTGTTCTAGCCTTGGGCCATGACCACTGAAAGTTCCTGCAATCAATTGATGGCTCATGGCTCCTGCAAAGAGGCCCAAGAGCCCCAGCCCTGATGCTGATGAGCAGGAGCTGCCTGCACTCAACAGACATCCAAAGTGAATCCAAAGGCAGCAGGGCCTCAGGAGCTGACACCTGTGTGGTCTGGGGACATGAATTCCTGTGAGCTGGCACCCTGTTCACCTGGGCTGCAGTGTAACTGTGTGCAGGGGTGGCACTGCTTCGGCAGCCACTGGCAGGAGCCTCTGCTGAGCTACAGCTTCCATTGGTGGCACACTCAGTGTCAGCAGGAGCAGTGTCATCCAGTGTCACCCAGTGTCATCTGGGAGCAGATTCCTGTCCTGCACCAGGACAGCAGCAATCTTCGGGAACAAGGTCACCATGCAGTTAAATGCCAGATTTAACCATCCATCTTAAAATTGTTCAGTTAAGAAATTGTTTTATTTTAGCTCCTTGCTGACTTTCATGAGAACTGGAAGGACTCAGGAAAGATAAAAATGTGCAGACATAAATAAGAGACTGGTTGTATTTGTTACAGCTGAGAATTTATCATGGTACACTAGGATAATTTCATCTGCAAAGAATATTGACAGAGACTTCCACAAAATTAATACTTCAAATCATTTCCTTGTTCCATCAGCACTTCTCTGCATTTGCCACTTTCCCACATTTAATGTAGTAGTGTCAGTCTGTAGGAAAAGCTGCAGCTAATTTGTCTAGTGACCCTAATGAATGAAACAAATTATTCTATTTACTTGAGCAGCATTCTGATTCAACAGCAATTTTCTCAGCACAGCAATTTCACTGCAGTTCCAGTGCAGAGAAATATTTTCAGCCAATGTTTAGGCAATCTCACAAGTGTTATTAAACACTGTTAGTCATACACCAGCCATCCGTATCTTAGAGCACTCCAATCTTGTATTAAGAATTGAGTATGTTATGGAGAAAGTCAGAGAAAAAAAGAGCAGAGAACATTACTGAAAAATTCAAGACAGTCTATAAACTGAATAAGATTCCGTAGGGTTAGCTTGGATATTATTTGAAATAAGATGTTAAGACTATTTCCCATTGTTTATATTTGACATTTGAGTATTTTCTGCAGTGATATGCAGATAACACTCATTTGTCCAATAGTATCATTACAAAACAAGACAATTAATGAATAAAAGCCTTAATACTTCACTCAGTTTATCATGAAAGCAGAAACAGCATTGTTAGATCAGAAATTATCTACAGGGGAACACAGTTCTTGTGAGAGTACTATCTTGTGGGGTAGATTTAATTGTATAACCACATTAAAGGGTAAATTCAAGGTTAACTGCTTGAAAGTCCTCATTAGAAAGAGTTTGTGGTAAACAGCTATCATAAAGTCACTGTTAGAAATTTTTTGTTGTTTTTGTGCTGAACTAGATTTCTGATGTTGTTGGGTATCTCTCTCATAATTCAGTATTTGACTGTTCTCTCTGCAATCTGATTAAGGTTTAAAAATTTAGGAATGATTAATGACTGGGATGTAAAATTTATCCTTAACAAACCCCATCTCTTTTACAAGCTGGTTATTTGTATAAAACCTTTACATACATGACTTTATTCCAATTTTAATATACAGGCTTTTTTCACCCCAAAGTCTTTTTTAATCAAATAATCATAGGCTGAAATAAACATAGCTTAAATGGGGTTTTAAAATCACCTATGCTTAGAATGAAATCAAATTATCCCCAAATTAAAACAAAACAAAATTCATATGCAAGTATAGTCATGTGCATGCAGCATGTATAGAAACAGAAAAAAGCCTTTTCCCAAGATATCACTGCTGCTAAGCTGAAGCATGCAGTGCTATTATGCAACCTTTTATGAAACATATTCTCTCCCACACTTCAGCCCTGCTCTCCACATCCCTTCAGGCTACACAAAAACAACCCTAATTCAGAGAGATGACACTCTACAAAACATTGTTCTGATTCCTACAGTTAGTTTGCCACTTCATTCATCTGACACCAAATTCTAGTGCCAACCTAGATGCTGAGCATGTATAAACAGCTGAAAATGACTTGTGGGATGGGGAAATATGAGCAAGAAGTTAGGGGGAAGTTCCCATTTCATCTACTTCTAAATGGCAGGTATTTGCAAGGTTGCCCTTGAGGGTGCATTCATCTCCTTTTAGACATACTGACTAGCATCACAGACCACTGCCAACATTTGTTACTGGACAAAAGATCGTCACTGAAATCTTTACATACTCCTGAAATTGTAGTTTCTGCCTCAATCTTAGTTTGACAACTCTGACAGAGGTTTTACAGAAGGCTTTGAAATCAAGCTTTCAATGGATTGGTCATGTCACATATACAGAGAGGTGGCAAACACACAGGAGTCCCCTAACACATGAACATATTTAACCCAGGAACCTCAAAGCATTAGTAGTTGTTTAATACAACCCTGATGTTAATTTTTATGCTGTCACAATGGCAAAACAATACTTTTCTGCTAAAATAGCTGTAACATTTACTCTGAAAGTATCTGCACATGCAGAAATCATTTATAAACAGCAATATGCTCTTCAAGTTCATACCTGGAATAACCATAAAGTATCATTTGCAAGGTATTGCTAGAGACCACCTTACTAGTGCTAAGAACCAGCTGCCCCACTCACGTGTTGTCATGACCACTTCAGGGCAGATGGTCACAAGAGGAGACAAGGGCTTCAATATGCTGATCCTGAAAATCCGTTCAACTTTTGATGCAAAAGGCATGCAACAAAAATCTCCAGAGAGATAACACCCCTTGAAGAGTTTTATTCCACTAAATTGTGGGTCTAGAAATAAATAATAGCATTTTGGGGACTAGGCAGTGAAGACCCTCTTTAGAAAGCTCTGTTTAGGGCAGACATTTGGAGGAGGATTTATCCTTTCTTGCCATTGACAAATAAGAACACTTGTATTTTGGAATTCTGAAACTTTCTCTTGTTCTTCTATGAATATGTTAAATCACTTCTAATAAAAGATAATTGAAAATCTATCAACTCACTAACCAATTTCTTCTAACTACTTGGAATCAATGTTATTCTCATATTTCTTCAAATGTTTTAAGAGTGTGACTAAGTCTGGGGAATAACACAGCAAATACTACTAAAATGCTTCAGTTTGAAAGAATTATGGAAACTCCATCCAATATTATTGATAGTAATATGACAATTAATTTGAACAGCAGAGAGTAATCCAATTTGTGCTCTAAAGGAAAACCATTTGCATGATACAGAAATACTTGTACTCAAAAGAGCTGATGCCAGGAGAATTTAAAATTAAACTATCCTAATATATTACTGGTATATCACACCATTTAATGAGATTTATTATCAGATTTTCCTCCCAGAATGCTAAGTCAAATATTGGTATAGGCACCTTACTCATCTCTTATTTATACATACTATTTGATACTAAGTATTTAATTCCACTTTCTTCCCCCAGACACAAACTTCCAATGATCCTTTGCCAGGAACCTCAGTTATTGCCATTCTCGACAAAGGCAGCTAATATAAACAGAGTTAAATATTTATTTGCATTTGACTTCATTTATTCTATATTGCTTTTTTTTTGGTAGGTTGTAGTACATATTTAAGTATGTCAGACTAAGTGAAAAATACGAGAGGTTGACTGCATCACAGCCACTGGAAAACACTTAATTGTTTTTTCCTTTTCTTATTAAAGCATGCTTTATGTAGCACGCATCACTAAGTTTTTTATTGGCTTTAGTAAATCAAGCACAAAGACTTTTAGGAAATAACTTATGAATGGAAAGGTGAACTTGATTACCTTATATATACGAGACTGAAACATTGCAAATCTTGCGCAAGTCTAGAGTACAGAAGAAGTTCTTGTGTACATGTAAGCTCTTCACCTGGAAAGCACAGGACAAAGCAACAAAAAGATTTTGTAATTCAGTTTCACAGTTTTAAGTTATTGCATTTAAATAGTTCCAAAGTTCTGTCACGGCATTACTGTCTGCTGTGTCTTTATCACAAACATCTGTGACCCACATTAGGGCTCCAAATGAAGGAAATGTTGGAGAGTTTCTTTTAAAATCAGCTTAGAAACTAAGGACTGTTATCAGAAGCAACAGCAAGAATCACAATGGGCCATTACCTGTTCATAGGAAAGAATAAAAACCAGATATTTTTAATTAACCTGGTAACCATTTTAGAAAAGGTTTGTGCGGTAATCATGGCAAATATCCAGAGCTCTCCTCTTAGCCCGATACCAATTTCTCTACCAGAATGTTCAGGACAAGTATAGCTGTGAAATTCCTGCTCTGCTGTATATTAAAAAATCAGCAAACCTGGTAAAAAGAACACAATGCATTGAAAAGCATATTTTTGGTCCTTGGGCATTAATTTCCTTCACCTATTGATTTGCAATTACAGTAAATAACTTTGGGGTTTTTTCCCCATGGGAAGATTCATCTTCTTGCAATTCCCCACATAGTTAGAGGGGGAAAATATTTTTTTCAACCAAAGAACCTATTTTTAGTTCAAGGGCTTGCAGAGCTGACTTGTAATATATTTTAATGCTGCCCATGTGACATTTTCCATTTTGGACATTTATATCTAGTGAATTCTGTAAACACACCTTCCATATTTTTTCTTTCTAATCATACCCATCATAGACTGTATAGTTTTAATTATTTTAAGATTTATGGAAAATCTGTTTATTGCTTTTTGTAATTAATTTCTATTACCTAAAACAGCCTATTTGGAAAACTTTTCATTTGGTTTTCAGTTTGCCCCAGATGGAGTCTCTCATTTTGCCTGTAGTTGTTGCTTCATCCATGTGTTCTCCTCTGTAAGGATGGACTGATCAGGCTGACCACAGACTCTCTGAAAGCTGCTGACTGCACACTCCTGGAGGTCCCTATCACTAAGAAAAGGGTCCAGGCTTCCAACCCTAATAAAGGTCCTTAGGTAACCACAACAAGAACGTTCCAGCAAAGTACATCCCTACTTTGCAGATACAAAAACTGAAACAAAATTTGAAATACTTTGTCTAGTCATAACAACAGACTTAAAAAAAAGTTTTAAATCCAAACCTGCATTTAAATCTAGTCAACTAGCTCAATTTCATAATGCCAAATGTTGAATTTATAGTTAGCAAATATGTTCTGTGATGAGGTATGTTCAAAATGAGAAATAATGTGCACTGAGGCCAGGAGAGTTCTCCTACTGATTCACCCAGTTCTTCATAATCCAGCAGCTGAAGATTCTAATGCATATCTGACTATTTTTTCATTATTTCATCTTCTCTCCTTATGATCCCAATCTGGTGCCCACTGAATTTCAAAAGAACCAGATCAATGGCTTCCCAGCACTTTCCATCAGCTGCTGAACTGAGATAAGGCTCATTTCACAGAGCAGGCAAATGTCAGAGGAGGGAGAGGGGCAGCAGCACCCCAGACCTGGCAGCCCTGCAGGGGAGGAGGTGTGATGGGCTCTGTGAGGGGTCATGCTGCCTTCAGCCCTGCCCAAGGTGAGCCAAATGCCACTGCTCTCCTGCCCATCCCTAACTGTCCTCCAGCAGGGCTTTTCCAGGCCCTGTCTGCCTCCAGAGGAAGGAAACTATGCTTTGTGAAGGCTGACCTAGGACAGAGACTAGACAGAGTTAAAGAATAAAGTAGGGATTTATTAAAAGGCCTCAATGGGTCCACCTTGGGCAGCACAAAAGCCCAGCCAGGGCTACACCCAAGATGAACCAAAATGGTCACAAAATGGACAACTGGGTCTCTCACTTCTATGAGTTCTGGTCCATTTGCATGTTGGAGTTAATTGTGCAATTACAGTTTTGGTTATGAAGTCCCATCCTGTTTGTCTTTCTCTCTTCAGTCCACATTGTTTATGCTCTTGGGCCTGAGATTTTCATCATTTATCCTTGATCCTCAGCTAGAGAAGGAATTGTTTTGTGTCCCTGCTCCATGAAGAGAGGTCACCATCCCCTAATATGGAGCTCAGAACTACACACTAAAGCAGCACAGAATCTGAAAAATATAAAAGCTAAAATGTGAGACATCAGAAACAATGCTCTGTACTCTGTACACAGCCTTACCCTCATTAGAGTATTTTCCTCACAGCACTTCTAACAACTGCTCTTCAGTGCCTACTATAAGGAGCAATCCTACTGGTACTTGTAAGAGTACGACGTAGCAAACACTATCCTCTGCACAGCAGCCTTCTATCATAGCTGAGAGAAAACAGAGTGAAACAATGACATTAATAACCCTAAAACCAAAATATTAGATTGAACGAGCTACTTCATTCATCCAGGAATAACATACTATTGTTGTACATATGTACACCGTATGATTAAATTAATATTTTGCCTAATCTATTTAATCAAAGTGCAGACTTTACATTTAAAGCAAAATCAGAACTTGATATCTTCTCCCCCAGAGCGCTGAGCAAAAAAGCAGTTGTTGTACATATTCATACAGCTGAGAATAGGCAATTCTTCCTGTACAAAACTGGAAACTTTCCTTTCTTGCACTTTGGGCTAGAAGCTGAGATAAATAATGTGCACGGAAACAGAAACCACTGTTTCCAGTCTTGAAACATGTATCCATTTCAAAAAGGAAAAGTTGGTGCCACAACAGCAAAGCAACCCAAACAATCACCCCCTAATGACGTACTTAAGCATAAATCACAGATTTTAAGAAAGTATTTTGATAGCTAAGGTTAAACAGTCAGTCTTGATTCCAAAAATACAGAAATTTATTGAATAGATTGATAAATAGCACTAGAATCTATAACCCTAAGGACAATGAGCTTTTTGAAATATCAAAATAAATCTAATTCAGCGTGTGTTTGACAGAACTAGCCTTTCAACAGAAATCACTGAAGTTCAGTTTAGAACCATAAATGCTGAAATATATATAAGCCAATTGTACAGTATTCATGTTCAAAACTTCTAGAAATGGGAAACCTTGTACATTTTCGTGCTTTACAACACAATTCAAATTCAATTCTAACATAACTCTCTCCTTTATTAGTTTAAAATGTTTTTTGGAGAAGTCTGATAGTTGCTATTAATTAAACATTTAAAGAAACGTAAACCCTTATTAAAATTTAGTCCAAATTAAAGCTTCAATTCACTTTTCTTTCACAATTTGTTAACTGATCTCAGTGGAGCTCCCTAAATTTACACTGTTTAATTAGGATTAATTCTAGACTACAACTGTTGCAAAACATACAGTCTAGAGAGAAACAACAAGTTCCTATTTGTCTAACAGAGAGAGCATAGAAAACTACTCATTCTGCTTGCTCTTGGATTTGATCCTTGTTCCTCACTCTCATCAAAGAGAGACTTCCTCTGAAGGCAGGGGATAAAACTCCTTCCTCACTGAGGTCAGTGAAGCCAGAGCTTTTAATGAAATGCTTTTCTCTCAACTGATGAAGTCCCCAAGCAGCACAAAGCTAAAAAAGGAATAATCAGTTTCAACTGCATCTCTACTGCTTTGGTCTGCAAGTAAATGCAGAAACATTTTACAAAAGCAGTAAGTTTCACTGTAAAATTAAGTAGTAAGTTTATTCTGGCCTAAGTCAACAGCAGAATAAATTGCTCAGTGTAGACAGGCCTGTAACACTAACACTGTTTATTCTGGAACCTCCCTAACATCCATGGCCTTTAACACAACCTGGTGCTTTTCATTGATCATCCACAACTGGGTTAAATTTTTGCCAATTCCCATTGATAAGTCTCTGGTAACATAAGGGTTATTCCATAGTCTCTTTGGATTTAATTAAAAACATTTCTTGGAGTGATCTAACACATTCCATCTCCTAGCAACTGAATTAACAATTACTTAAGTAACTTAAAAGACTGTCCTATAAGGCCATAACTGGGACAGGGGGAAACATTTGTATTCCGCAGCACCACCCAGGAACTCTTGGTCCTTTCCCTGATGGCGACATTCCTGCAAAGGCAGTACCTGGCACAGCGGTTCCTGGCGGGTTTGCGGTACCGGAAATAATGTGACAGGATTGCTCTGCACTCGCTCCTTTGCTGCAGCTATGACAAAGGGGCTGCTTCTGTGGATGCAAATGAGGCCACAAGGACAAGCAGCACTACTTAACCTCGCTGAAAAACTTCTCATGCTTCCCTGCATAATGTCCTGTTTGCCTCAGGAGTGAATCAGGCTCCTTGGAAAACAGCATCACTGAGTACAGCTGAAAATTTTGTTGGCTTGGGAAGGAACAGCTGTGGTTGTGACCCAGGTGTCACTGCTTAGACACACCCAGGCAAACAGAGCAAGAGAACCAAAAGCTGGAAAATTTAGAAGTACAACCTGTACTATTGATAGTGTAATTAAAACAGCAGTACAGGAAACAGGCACAAACTGCATGAGTCCCTCGAATTGCCTGCCACATTAGACACTCCAGAGAAGAAACTTGATAAAGCTCAAGGACATAAAAGGGTATATTCTACAAAGACCACCTAAACCTCATTGACATAATATCACGTTGCATGTACTGCACACAAGAAACAAAGCATCAATAATCTCTAATCCACACAAAGGACTTATTGTGAAAGCGCTTCTAGGCAGACTAGTTTGACAAAACCAGGCTGCATAGTCAACTTTTTCAAAGCCATGTAGGAGACACGGATTTTCATTTCTATTTAGATAAATGTACTAAACTTATTGAAGTTTTGCTTAACTGGGGAAAAAAAAAATCACATCCACCTGCTACAAGATGGAACATAATGTTAGACAACAGAAAGGCAAATAACAGGCAGCGTCAGAAGAGACAGACAAGACCTGGGTGACAAAAGCATGACTTGCAGTATTTCTTCCCTCAGACCACTACTATAGCTATTCTATACACCCTAAATTAGGCAATAAGATGTTTGACCTTGACAAGAATTAGAAAGATCAGGGAGCAACATTTTGTGGAATCAAAATTTACAGCAACAGCCTGAGAAATGGTTCAGAAAGGAGGCCCTGGCCGGCAGTCCCGAGGGTGCAGCACTACTCAGTGCCAGCAGGGAGGTGATGTGGCAGAAACTGGGAAACATCACAGCAGAAAACGTAAAAGTTAATTTAAAAAAAGGGTAGGATTACTCTGTCTGCCAATACATCAAATCCATGCCTGCTGTCATGAAGTAGCCTTTAAAGTGAACTGCAGCCTGGGCCCGAAGATTTGATAGATATCAGTCTCTATGTGCAAGAAGCAACAAATAGTGCTGCAAAATAAGATAGTGGTAGTACAGAGAGATAAAAACCCAACTTCCCAGCCTACCCCTCAGGGCTACCAAAATGCAGCAGCTTCATAGGCCCATCACTCAAAGAGTTACTCTCTCCAGAAACTCCAAAACCAGCAGGGCCAAGATGAGACTTGGAGTGGTGCAAACTCCACAATCAGACTATTTAGAGCCCAAATGAAATAGGCATGGGGATCTCTTGGAGGAAGCCCTTCCACATTGAAGATATAAAAAGGATGAACAAATAGAACCCTCAAGCAACCTCTGCCTTTGATGCCGAGCAAAGAGTGGCATGCATAAATTTGTGATGTGTTTGCCCTTGTTTCTTATTGAAGTTTCTCAATGATAACAATATATTTCAGTCTCTTATCTGTTAGAAAAATGATGATCATTTTTGTATTTATTTCCTAAACTGAATCCAGAAGTTGTGAAAGATGCAAGGTGGATTTCACTGTGTTTGCCAGCTGCTGAGAAGACAGCAGGACTTCAGCCAACCCAGAGGACTAATTCCACTGCTTATTACTGCAGATAAACACCCAGAGCAGAGCCCTCTGCTCTGCCAGCCATAAGTCAATCACAGGAGTCAGAAGGCAGTTTGCTCTTTGCTAGACTAATAGCCTGGCAATTATAAGCACACTTCATTTCTTGCTAGATGTCCCATTTTTTTCCCATGAATGCACCTTGTAGAGAGTGCAGCCCAACAGCTCTCACATCTTCATTTCCACTCCTAGGAAGGCAAACAGGAATCCTTGCAGAGGTGCTTTGTTTCAAAGTGTTTTTCCATAGGGAAAACCTGCCCATCACTGCCTGTGTGCACATCTTTCTATCGTCATTTTTAATGGGCTGCATCAACTCTACCTGCTTTGCTGCACCTGATTAACTGCTTTACAGACTGTGACACCTTAATACTGACCATAGACAATGAAATGTAGCCAGTGCACAGCCATAATGGAATGCACAGCTTGATATTTTAGTGACATGGATGTTTTCTGTGTGAACCTTGAAAAAGTGCAAAGACTTTAGAATGATGCCTCCCAGAAACATTTACCCTAAGAGGGTAGAAAACAGCAATTTTGTTCACCAATGGCTTTCCAGGGCACCACTGGTATTTATAGGACAGTCTGTGACCCAAGAAGGTTCTTGAAGAAATCTTGCCTGGTTGCCAGATTTTACATCTGAATTCATTATTGTTGAGATGTGGCTTATTTAAAAACAATCTTATTGGTGTCTTTAAGCCTCAGCTGCCTGCAAAGTTCAGCTGTATTTTAATAGAGTCTGTGAAAAACTTTTGCAGATTCAACAAAACTGGAAAGAATATCTACTTTAGACAAGTGGGAGATACAGAATGACCAAAGAGACACAAATTTCAAATAATTCAGTATAAAAAACCTGTTACAAGAAGTCATGTATAGAGATAATAACATGAAAACTTATAAATTACGCAAATGTATTTCTACATTTTAGGTATTTGGATGGTATAAATACGATCTTCTGAAAAATCCTAAAAGGCATCAACAGATATTTTTGACAGGTAAAAACTTAATTTTCTCTAGTTATACTTTTTTTTTCTTTGTTTAATATTCAAACATTTGTTAACTTGAGTTTTATAGCTACACTTCTCCCCTTTTTTCCTCAAAACTTCTGATTTCAGTGAACCAGCTAACCTGATATTTCATGCACTGCGGGCTGTCTGGCAAGAAACTAAACATTTTTGTCTACTTCAGTCACATTATCTAGGTCAGTGGCTCAAGATCCAGAGAAATATTACATGTGCTCTATTATTTCCCTCTCACTCCACTATATAAAACTGAAAGCACAGTAAATTCTGATTTCTGAGCTCAGAAATGGCATGTACCAATTATCTGTCTGAACATAGGCAGCAAAACACTGATGGCCCTAAATAAAATCCCAGCCATCCACCAGAGGTAGCAGAGTTGGAAAGCACAACGCAAAGCTTTGGCAGTGTCAGGAGTCACTAGAAACACAACCCAACAGCCACAACTAACAAACTTCATTTGGTTCTGCCGCCCTTGAAAATGCCTGTTTCCAAGTGGTTTCTTCCTTCTGTTATCTAGCAGGGGCTCACATACCTACAGATACACATCCATTGATGCTCCTCCCAATCTATTTATTTCTGCATTTCAGTAAACAAAACAAGCTGAACTCTTTTACTCCTATGGTAGTAAAGAGATTAGTTACTTCAGCTAAAGGTCTACATGTTAAAGGAAAAAAATGTCAAAACAGCTTCTGACTTCATTTGAGAGACTCAACTGAACTGTTGACACTACACCTGTAAAAATGATGCCACCTAGTTTTTGTTCCATCCAGAGTGCTCCCAAAAACATTGTGAGAACTCAGCCTTGCAGAACGAATAAAGAGAATGAAACTCCAGGTCTCAGACCATCAGGATACCGCAACCACTAAGAATTAAACTCAATCCTCTAGTCTGACTGCTCAAAGGTTCAGGAGGCTGCTGTAAAGGTGGGTTATTACAGGTATGTATTTCGGTAAGATGAGGCTGAGCTAAGCACTTTTGTTCCCAGAGTAATACCTCCCAATGCCAACCAGAACTACCACTGCACTCAAGAATCATGGATGCAAAGAGCCTTGAAACAATAGAACACAGAGGAATTCCCTAACACAGATACCTAAATTGCTCAGGAACAACAAAAAATTATAACTATGCTAGCAGTGTGAAATGTTGTAAATAACTTCAGCTCCTTAGACAGAAATATTACCTGCCTACAGCAGTAACCCAAGGTATGGTTGCAGTTTCATTTGCAGAAGTCTTTGTGTTCTTTTATTGATTTTAAAATTGCCTGCCACATGCCCTAGAAAAAATAATTTGTAACCTACAGTACTATGGATAAACAAGTATGATTAGTCCCATGGATAAATAAATGCATTTGTACTCAACCTCCCTCCTCCTCTTGGCCTCCTGTTTTCCTGTTTGGTAGTAATGTGATGATGATGATGCTACACAGCACCTGGATATCTTGTTCTGATTTGATCTGTCTCCCAGCTAAATTCAAAACCAAGTGAAGGAACGTGCTTGCTCATTTTGCTGAGCAACAGGGAAAGGGTGTATCTCCTCCAAGGAGAAATTAAACTTTGCAACTCATAATTAAATTGCTGCAGAGAGAGTCTTAGCAACAAAAAGACTCAGCTTATAAAAAAAGCTTTCTGTTTGTAGGTATCACAGAAGTCTAATTGGAAAGATTTTACACCTTTCTCTTTACTCTGAAGTAGTAAGTTTTAATTAACAATTATTTCGTGGCTTAGAGCAGCCTGTACAAGCTGTGGCAAAATATCATTCTCCCATTTTGTTTTACAAGCATTTACTTTTACTTCAAGTAACACGTATTTGAAAGTGCATCTTGAAAACTGGACTGTATTTTCCAACACTGAAAGAAAACACAGATACATCAAGGGAAATTAATAAGCAAGCCTGCTGTTACTTTGTGAATGTCAACAGGTCTTTGAATTCCTACCTCAACTTTAAATATGTGTGGAGGGCTATATAAATATATATGTACACACACACACACAGAGGAAAAAAAAAAAAAATCTTTTCTTGGTATCCCATTCCCCAAGCCCAGCTGGGACTCTATTGAAAACTCATCTCTCAGATCCACTTCAAGTTAGTAAAATATTTAAGCTAACCAGGTCTGCTAGAAATCTCATTAATCCACAGAAATGAAAAACATCCTCCTGAATTAGTACCCAAGTCTCGCGTCTGCAAGCACAATCTAATGCAAGGCTGATTTTCAAAGGATGGGTGTTTATTGAGACATCTTTGCAGTGGGTTACTAACTAGGTTTTCACCATCTTTCACATAAAAATGTTAGTTTAATTATGAATTATCTTCTGATTTAACATTTTCCTTTAATTGGCAAATATTTGTAGCAATTAACCCCTCCAGATTGACTCAGACAGTGTGAGTCATGTCTTCCCTTGGGGATTTAACAATTACATAACTCTGCTTATCCATACCACCACATATAACACCTGGATGTCAAGTTGCTGGAAGTGTTTCTCTCCTTATAAATAATGCAACATCATAATGCTGCTAATTATGACATGTACATAATTTACTGCTCCCTAGGGGCAACAGAAATTTCTTCTACAGAAGGCATAATATTAGTTTTTCTAGTGACAATTTTGAGGAAAATTATCTCAGAGCAGGAAGGTGGCTGGAATTCTTCTCTTCCTACTTACGTTACACTTCCATGAATAGAGTGGGAATTTTCAGTAATTGTCTGATTTAGAGCAATATTCAAAACCACCACTCCTAAATAAACATTTGCTCTTCCAAGTGAATCAGTTTGCAAAGAATTTTCAAGGGCACGTTTGGTAATTTCTGCCTTTGACACCCCAAACTCACGAAGAGAATTTTAGTAGAATAAAGCTTAATGGTCATGTTCAGATTCTTTTGGTTTTGAGTGTTGTTTTTCCCTTTTAGTAGTCCAAAATTTGGTGTACATTGAATCACATCTGAGGAGATATTTCAAAGATCTAGATGACAAATTAAGTTTCAGAGATGGATTACATGACAAAAAAAAAAATTGAATTAACATAGCAGGCTCACATTGGTTATTATGCAGTATGAGAAGAGTAGACACAGTAAGTTGCAAGGAATTGGCAGTTTAAGATTTTCATTAAGCAGTAACAAACTGAGGCATGTTTAGTTTTAATATGCAACCTGAGAAATGACAAAAAAAAATCTGATTCTTGATAAATGACTGTTTAACTTATTTCTTACCCACTACAAAAGACTTCAAGTGAGTAAGGTCACCCTTGGAAATCCTGACTGTATATTGATTATGTGCTCTTTATTAAGAGGATTCATCTTGTTTCCTTTGTTTCCTGGGAATATGAGAGTTTTCATGGCTAACCAGTCTGACTGCAAAGCTGTTATCACCATGTTGTAATTGATCTGTGAAAAACCCCACTGCATTGGGAAATCTGCTCTCACAAGATGCATCACAGCCTATTTGTTGATGCTTCCAGCATCAAATCATGTTTGAGCATATGGACAGCATTTACCACATTTGCTGTTTTGGAGGGAATTTAGCTTCCAGTAGGAAAAAATTCCATGCAGAAGTGTCTGAACTCAGTAGCAAGTGACCAGCAGAGACCCCAAGCACACATCAAGCTAGGTTTGCTTGCCCTGCTTCATCCTGCTGAACACATAGATCTTGTTTAATCTGAACAATGCATGTTCAAGTTTTTAAAATAACTTGACCTTTACCCTCTTATGATATTTAGTATTGGCAGTTAAACCCTAAAATAAACTCAAATTTTTTAAATTTTATATGAATACATACTGTAAAAATGGTAATATAATTTTTTTCTTGAATCCAAGCGGGCACATTTCCAGTAAGCTAATATGACCATCCAGCACTTCTTTGCTAAGAAAATCTACTGCAGTAAAAAAAAATCTGCAACTATTTCATGCCAGCTTTTCCTTACAGAAAGGTGAGAAACCAAGACAAAGAACTGATGGAAATTAATTTTTTTTTTTAAAGTCAATGTTTACAAAATTGTGGCTTTTTTTCCCCTCAGCAAATTACTGTCACCTCCTCTGAACCCTGAGAAGTTCTTTGAATATATGCCCTGCTTTCAGAAAATGTCACTGCTATTGAATTCCTGCTGCAGCTAACTGGTAATATTTTCACCAAATTAGTCTAATTTTCTCATTTTTACCAGAAAAAAAAATCTGCCTTCCCCCTTTATTTCCTGAGAATTTAATCAATTTAGGCTTTTAGAAATAAGTTTGGGGAGGTAACAGAGAGGTAAAGTGAGGATGACTCAAAGACAGTCACCAAAGCTTTTTAAACAAAGCTTTCTAATACATTTACTGAAAAATAAGTGCTTTTAAAGAGCTTTTACAGCATAAATCACACACCATTTGCAGTTGCAAACATCAAAAAAAGATGGTATTTCATCTTAGCTAAGCGGCTTTTATATACGAGATTGCATTTTTCTGAAGGTTGATGGGTTTAGCAGCCTATTGTTTCTCAATAACTATTAGGAAATATGCTCTGTTCAGGGCATGTGAAGTCTTCTTCCAAGCTAAGAATTCTCAGGTTTAGTCAGATTTTCTGTAGTGAAAGCACTCTTATCACAACCTCTACATATTTAAGTTTCTGTATTTTCCAAGCCACAAAGTAGGGGTTTATAAAAACCCAAATACTGTGTTGCTCCTATGTAAAATCCACAGGTGGACCCCCACCCTTTGGTCAATTTTTACTACTGATTTCTGCACGATCACTACATTTCAAACATCAAATAAGCTCTTCAAGCAGCAATTAAACTGAAAGAGCATTAAGGACTTAAACCTATCTAAAAATTCCTTCTGTCTCCTGCTCAAAAGATCTATAGAACACTTAATTTATTTCTGACAGTATCATGGCAATGCCATTAGGCACAAAATACAGCAAAAATAGGAGGGAGCTCACCTATGGTCCAACAAAATTGTCTCATAATGTTTAAAATCAAAATTAACGCACTAATCATTTATGGCTCATAGGTATGGAGACCTTGAAATTACCTCAATAAAGAAATGTTGAAGACAGTCTTAATTATAAAATGTGTCAAGAAGAAATTTTAGGAGCAATAGGAAAGGTCAAGGCAATTAATTTTATTGGATTTTCTCACTGATTGTTAGATAGAAATAAAGTGATTCAGCACACCAATGCTGCTGTTTGTACACCCTTGCATATACCAAGAGATCATAAGTTGCTTAGGAAAAGGAACCTTTAGAGCCCTTCATTTAGAATTATCATCTACCAGAAGCATCACTGTCCATTTGGACAGGTTTTACCATTGCTTCAATTAAATTTCCTTTCCCCATGCTAAATGAAATCAAAGTCAATCAATTATTGTATCAGACCAGAATCAGGAGACTGAGGCAGAACTGCTTCTTCATTTCTGGGATTAATGCAGCACCACTCCAAGTCCTCTCCTGACAGATCATTTATAAGTATTTCTCTTTGCAATTATATTCCCAGCTTGTTCAGTGAAATCGATTTTAAGCTAAATAATTACTTCAGACAAAGTCACAGATTTCTCTGCTCTGACTGATACAGAGAGGCATCTGAACGAGAGGCATTAATAAATTTGTGAGCTACTTTGAACAAATTACACATATTGTTACAAGGGAATTCACAGAAATAGCAGATCTAATTAAGTGCTTCATAAAGCAAAACATGGGGCAGATGTCAAACTGATAAATCAGGTTTATTAGGTGTTATTCTGATGAGATTTTACTTCTCTTAAGAAGTATTTTCACCCTATGTGACAATATTGTGCTATCCAATGCTTTCTAACATTTGAGCAATATGAAATCTGTAAATCTCTCATTTTACAATTCTGTATTGAGTGAATTGAAGTTCAGTTAAATATAATTCTTAACTGAGAAGTCATGTCAGATAATGGTGTTGTTTATGGTTCAGCTGGTCCTACTCCAAGCATAAGCATGATAGCTGTCTTTTCTAAAAGCAGAATAACATCTATGGAGAATATCTACAGGCAAAGTCTTTTACCTACAAGTACAAAGAAAAATTAGAGAACACATCAACGTGTTTCAAACATTTTTATATGTTCTTATAATTGTTTTGTGAGTGAACTGGTCAGCATTTTCACAGCTCTAGGATTTACCATGTTTTAATAGTATACAGTTTTACATATTTATAAAATGTTTCTATGTGCATTCATGTACCATGGAGAGGATCAAAAAGGAATCTCAAACTTATTTTCAAAGCTGAATATCTCTTTGCCACTTGAGCAGCAGGACCAGATCAAGTGGTCAGACTTGATCAGACCCAGTAAAAAAAAAAAAGGAAAGAATCTGCAACTTGTATGAGCCTCCAGCTCTGAGATTGTTTTGTAATCTTTGCACACCACTAAAACAAGGACAGAGGCAGACGTGGATAATAAAACAAAGAAAACTATGGAGAAGCTAATTAAGGTCTTAACTGAAATAAGATTAATTGTTTACATGACAGCAAAACTGTGGCTTAATAGCCATTCATAAAAGCCTGCAGCATGTAAATATATATTAGGAGAAGAATACAAAACGTGCCTTAGGAGGGGATAATTGGAATAAAGTAATGAAGTATGAAAACAGAAAACCTATGTTATCAGAATAAGAAAAAATATGACTACAAATGCTTCAGAATAACTTGCTCTCCTAGAAAGACTTAATTGTTCAGTGCTGGAGAGCTGAGTTCACCTGTAAAGGTAACACTATTTCTTTCTAGCTCAATGGCAAACCTAAGGAATATATTTTTCTGAGGTTACTTACTGGTAAAGTCAGCACTGCACTTGCTTTGCATTACCTTTAAAATGTGTCTCCCACTGAGAGTCTGTGACTTTCCATGCAGGAAAACCTTCAAAGAGAGTACCCAAGAAAATGACTTCTGGCTCAAGAACAAGAAAAAAATTAAAAGGATTTCATGATCCAAATTATATTGTAGGAACAAGAGTTTGCATTCAGGGTAAAGATGCCTTGTAAAGAACAAAGTCAATTGGACTATAAACCCATACCCTGCCCATTTCACCATTGATTTGAAGCAGCCACAGAGAGAAAAGGAAGATTCTGAAAGCATCACAAAAGCAGAAGTCAGCAGATCTTGCAAAGACAAATATAAGTTTTAAGTAGAACACCACGGATCTGTATCATTGATTTTTCTGCCAGCATCTGCATATCCCAAAGGGCAGCCCAAGCATGAAAGGAAAAAGCCTGCTAAATAAAGGAAAGGATGAGTTGGGTGCTGAACCTCTGCCTTGTAATGGGGAAATGAAGGCCGGACACCTTGTTCTATCACAAGTAGGTAAGAAAAATAGAGTTGATGTTTTCATCACTAAAATGTTCACTCTGTAGAACAGCACAGGAGCCTCACTGTGCTGCTGCTCATGACTTCAGTCAGGCTGCAAATACTTGGGCGACGTCAGTGAGGCAATGTCACCTTTCTGTGCCAAGAGCAACACCTAGGCTTGTCCCAGGGGATCATCCCTCCTGCTGCTGGCTTCCCTTTCTGTGCAAAGGGCAGCTCCATGCACTGGGAGCCTGCTTCAGGCCATAGAGAGGCCCTGACTCTACAGAGCCTGTATAATACATGCAAATCAGTACCTGCATTAAACAACAGTAATTACATGGTGTAAATGAAACCAAGGCTCTAGCAGCTGAACTGCCACGTGGGTGAGTGTCCTGTCATGCTCCGTCACCTGCGCTGGTCACACTGGGCTGTGTGGGCAGGGTAGCCACCCACAGCTTGCATGGCTGTAGCTATTTCCAGCCACCATTAGCAGTGCACACACAGCAGATGGAAATTGAGCATTGTGTTGCCATTCTCTTACCTACATTGAAGCTTTCTAGGGCTGCAAAAAGGGGGAAAATAACTAAGATTTGGATCAGAAAGTGCAATAAATGAAACCATATTTCATATGTCAGTTTCCTCTGGATCACCTCTCGCTGTTTTGTTTTCGGGCTGTGGTAGAGTATGTCTTTTCTGCCCCATTTCATCTTTACTCTAAAGGCATAAAACAGGAAGCAGTTCTACATAGTTCTTACCTGGGCAAACTTTGGGTTTTTCACCTTCCAGCTTGGCTGGAGTGGAAAAAAATGGGGCTGGATGCATCACAGCTGCAATGGGGCCCAGTTCAGGAGGGTTTCAGCTGAGTTTGGTGTTAATCAAGGGCATTTCGGGGCTCCAATTTTAAAAAATAAAAGGCTGCTTTTCTTGCACAGTTGTGATTCCTATTGCCTCATGTCTTCTACTCTCTACATGAAGGTGAATGAAGGGAAAATTTTGGGGCTGGGCATAATCTACAGACATACTGGAGCTCTACCACTAGAAATCTGAAGGTCGTGCAGAGACCCACACAAACTCCCTTATATATGCTTATCAAGTTATTTAATCAAGCAAAGACCATTTCCCCTAATTTTAAAACAGAGAAATGGGGTTTTTTATTTACATTCCAAGTTGGTTGAATTTAAAAATATTTTTATTGAAAATGATTTATTGGACAAAAATCAGAACTCCAGCCAGATAAAGGCATAAAACATGAACTTTACTGGCTTCAATAGTATCACTCCTCCCCTGACTCTAAAGGTGTCAGATCTGCTGTGCCTTACAAAATGAAGGGAAAGAAAATCTGGAAGTGACAGTTTGCGCTGAAACCAGATGATAACTTTTAGCAGAACATATTCCCATCTCAAAAAGAATTTTGCAAGGCTTGTCATAATGATCTTCAGAAGACTTTATTGTGGTTGATGCTCATTTGGAAGCCAGGACTGAATTCCAGACAAGAACTTTACAGTGAAGCAGCTCCAGGTTTCTTGAAATCAAATATTCACTTTTCAGTTTGTGAAGGAGGCAGCTCACATTATGTGACTTGTGAAGGGGCAAATGTTAATCTCATTTTACCCATCCTTTCACTCAGGAAATTATTTCTCTTTTGGCAATCAGCAGTGCCAAACAGATATAGATGACTAATGATGAAGGTCATTTGCTGAACATTGTCCCTTTTTGAAGGAGACATTCATTTCTCAGCTGCCACAAACAAAATTAGGAAATCTTGTACAGCAGGCAGAATTTTAAGAAACAATGGATCTTTCTTTTTATAAAGACAGTTCCTTATTTTTAGTCTGTAATTGCAAACCTACAGTCACAAACATTTCCACAAACTTAAGTACAAGCACAGGTAATGAATTAACACTTAATAGCTTAGCTATCATTGATTTAATTCTTCAGTTATATTGATTTATTTGATGAAAGCACCTCAGTCCATTTTACTTCTTTCTTGATAACAAAGGAAGTTTTATATAGGTATCAAATTATCATTAATAAAATTATTCTAGGGAAACTCTTACAGCTGTATCCCCATACAAAATTGCAGTTGTAGTTCAGTGAACTCTTAATCATTCTAATTACCTCAGTTTGAAGCTGGTTGGAAAATACAATTTGCCTACAGCCAAAGAATCAAGTATGACAAATATAAGGTAGAATTGGTAATTCCAATGTCAGGATTTATCCCTAGCCAGCCACTAAGCCCCACACAACTGCTCACTCCCTGCCCTGGCAGGGTGAGGGAGACAATTAGAAGGGTAAAAGCAAGAAAAATCTTGGGTTGAGTTAAGAACCGCTTAATAATTGGAACAAAAATTAAGAAAAAACCAAAAACCCAAAACAATTTATTGTAATAAAAAGGAAAAAGTACAAAGACAGAAATAAAACCCAAGAAAGCAAGGGATGCAAATAAAAACAAATTATTTGGCTGACGCCCAGCCAGCCCCCAGGCAGCAGCCCACGTTCCCCACAGTTGATACACTGAACATGAAGCCATATGGTCTGGGATGTCCCTTAGGTCAGCTGGAGTCAGCTGTCCAGCTGTGTTCCCTCTCAGCTCCTTGTGCACCTCCAGGGTCCCTGCTGGCAGCATGGGGTGAGGAGCAGAAAGAGCCTTGACCGTGCAATCCCTGCTCAGCAATAACCCAAACATTACTGCATTATCAAAACTGTTTCCAACACAACTGCAAACCACAGCCCCACACCAGCTACTGTAAAGAAAAATAACTATTTTAACCAAAATCTGCACAGCAAATCAGTTTCTTCTTTACTAAGAGGCGCTGCAACTTCTGAAAGGTAGCACTGTGCCTTCACACCCAGGCACAAAGACTCAGAAAAGGCTTAGCCATCCTATTTAATTATAAGTGTCATTTTTTGTTAATGGCATATTCTTCTCAGGTGCTTAATAGGAAGATTTTTTTACAAATTGCCAAGTGTGCGGGACACAAAAAAGACAAGAGATTTTTATTGTAATCCTGCAACAGTCTTACAGTTCATTTTTTTTTTCACATAAGAATGCTGTGACAGGTGTCTTGAAGTAGCCTATTATAGCTGCTAGACAGTGTATCACAAGGTTGTCACCTTCCCAGCTCCAAGGGAGAGACTGACACAGCACACTTTGGGACTCTGACTAGGCTTGGGGACTGAGCCGGGCTCCTCACAGCAGAGCATCCCCCCAAAGCCCTGTAACTGCAGCTTTTCCAGGCATCTGGATGTGCTCAGAACTCCAATGATTCCTTTGGCCCCAGCCTTTCCACACATTTTTGTTTGCAATGCACAGACAGTGCTGGCTCTGCATGGCTGTATGCTCACAGTTTGCACATGGCTGGGACCCCTATCCCAAACAGGCCACAGCTGTTTCTTCTCTGCCTTATCCAACGCAAAATGGAGAAGAAAAAAAAAATCAGACTAAAGTGGTTTTGATCATAAAGCAGCTATGCATCACAACTATGATGAAAACAATCTGGTTTTCACTTGTTTCAGTATTTACTCAGAAAATAAAGCACAACAAAAACAGCTGTGAATCAATTCAGTCTCAACTTACGGTTACACACTGTCCTTTCCCCAGAATGAATTGCACTGCTATAAGCTAAGCCACAAGCACATAAAATAATCACAGAGCTCTATTTGCCATGGCTTATACTTCTGTGGAACTATTGAAGTAGCAACATATTATCCCACAGGAAAGATATTATCAAAGATTAGAAAAATGTCTCAGAAGAAAGCAGATTTCCATGTTAAGGTTGCTGTGATTTACCAGTAAGCATTCAGTGAGATGATTCCTCATGTTATATCACTGTGAAATAGAAAAATACCTTTTGAGCTTGTGGAACACCTTTAAATTTCCCAAATACTAAAACAAATCCACCAGCACAATTTCCCAATCATTGCATGCAAAAAGAAAATTAAAAAATGGATTGATTTATTTAAAAATAATTTCATATTGTCCTGATACAGTTCATTCAACAGATCATACCTAAGATGGTTTATAAAATTTAGTATTAAATGCAATCATGATTCAATATGATAATACAATTATCTTTTTCTATAAATACACACCTAAATGTATGTTTAACAATGTAATCTCATCAATGTCCATGAAATAAACTTCATAGTGAAAAAGAACCATTTTGGATATTTGAAAAACCCCATTGTTTGTGCATGTCCAGTGATTCAGAAAGAAATCCTGTGTGTATAGATAACCATCAGCTTACTCTACAGAGCTGGGATTTTAGGCTGAGAGAATAAAGGAAACAAAGAGAAATGTGGAACATGGAGTCTCCCAACTTGTTTTGGTACCTATGTCTGGATCCCTGTTTCTTAAACACAGAACATTTACTTGGAACACTCTAGCTTTCACCTGGATTTTAAGTGTAATTTCCTCTTTCATCATCTGCTGGAGTTGACAAATGCTGACATCTCGCCCTGTAATTAACAATTGGATCTAGCTTGCCTTGTGCTTTTTGGCTTTGCTGAATTGACAGCTTTTGAACCAGCTCTGCAGGGTAGCTCGAGGCTCTAGGGCAGAGAACACAGACAAAGAAAAAGTAACAGAATTAGCAAAACAGGAATGGGGTGGGAGAAATACAGTAGTGGTAGTGAGAGCATGGGAGAAAGAAAAAAGAGCTGTTCCATCAAATCAGGTGGCTGCTAGTCCCACTTCGGTTCACAGTAGAGGACAGAAAGCACTTCATGGTGCTGATGTCCATAAGTGAATTTAAAAGGAGTGATGAAGCATCCTCCTCCAGAGAAGTTATAAATTCTGCTCATCCCTGAAACAGCTACATTGCTATTCATGTAAATGCTCTAAGCAGTAAAGTGCAAGTTTGAAAGAAGCAGCTTGGTGAATATTTTGATGAGGCAGGGACTAGGAAAACCGAATGCCATGAACCACAGTAGCTAATTCCACTTTCAACTAGATCCTAGCTCTCATTAAAATACAAACTGACAAAATAATTTGGGGCTGCTGTGACACATAGAGATTGAGGTTGAGAGTGTTAAAATGGCTGGAAGAATTAGAAGTAGAATTGACAATTAAATCTAAAGCAAGATTATGGGGGTGGGGGGAGAGGAGGAGAGAAAGTGCCTTTTGCTTTGAAAAAAAAACATCATAGAAGGGGAATGGTTTCCATGATAACCCCTCAAATAAACAAGAAAGGCAATGATAACATTCCTAACTCAGTATTTCACTCTATGGTGACCCACCACACATCACAGTCTCTGCCAGGGAATTTTAACTGGCACCCAAGGTCAGTGTGCTGCCTGGAGCAAGTCAACACAAAATATCTCATTTCATAACTCTTAATATCAACTTATTAGATGGAAACAGTTGAATATTTTTTGATTAATAATTACTGTTCAGACACACAATATCTGAAGAAACTCTTGATGCTTACACTTCCTTTCCGGGGTATAAATCTTGGTGGAAATATTACCAAGCAGAGCAGAGGAGGGGGTCAGCCAGACACTGAGGTGGAGCACAGGAGCCACATCTGAGGCAGAGAAAAAACCATTTTCAGCTCTTGCTGAAGGTCTCAGGTCTATGCTCACAACCAAATATTCTTTTTGTATTTACACTGTCTCTATTGACAGCATCCTTGTATCATAACTAAGTTTTAAACCATATCTTTCACATTAAAGCCATAACAAAGCATTTTCCCTTTTAAAGGTATTTAAACTTAAAGAAAGCTCTCGCCTATTTTGTTCAGGTTTTGCTTACTTTCAAGCATTTCAGTATCACTTCTTACAAAAAACAAGACTTAACATCTGAAGTAGACCTTTCTTCTGGATTGTTTGCAAAAATTTGTAGATCCTAGCAGACTATAATATTAAAGCATAACATTTATTTGGTGACAGCATGACAAAACTGACATATAACACTTAATTGTAAATTTATTAAAATATTCCCTTTAGTTGTGCTCAATCTAATAATTCGTTTTAATGGTCCAGTTATTAATAGCAATGCCAGCTGAATCATTAAAGGCAGAAGATGGACATAAAGGACACATCAGTACCGGCTTCCTTGGAGGTGCTGTGTCAGCAAAGTGCACAGAACCGACAGAATCAGCATTACACGGAGCAGCTCTGTCAGGGTCTTACCTGTACAGCCTGCATTTAATGGCCTGTGTTTAGGTTCTGGGGACAGTCTCATCCTCATGCCCTGTGGGACTGAGTCTCACTGTGGGCAAACTTGGAAGTTTGCAAATGAACACTACAAAGTTAGTAAGAAGCACAATAAGGGAAATTACAAACAGGCAAAACCTGTGATTGCTGTGATTCAGAGCAATCTCTGAAACTTTTTTTACTTTATTTGTTAAACATCTGTCTAGCTCTGTTGTTATTACACTGTACCACCAACTTAAATTTATCTCTGTCAGATCTTAAACAGCACCTGGAATGCAATTATATGCCTCATGATACCTTAGCAGCAAGAAGGGAATTCATTTGACATTTCCAATTTGTTCCTATGGGATATTACAAGGACAGGGTGTTACAAGGAAAAATGAACAAAAAAAAACCCAAAAACCTCACCAAGCAAAAAAAAGAATACTCAAAATTCTCATGTTGAAGTTCAAGAAATTAGCACAGTTCACCATTAATATATGATCATAAAACGAGCACATAACCACATATAATCAAGAATATTTTATTGTATAGCCTGAACTTTAGGTTAAAAGTTCAGTTAAGAGTGAATATTTTATTCTACTTATCCAGACATCTTGTTTGTATGAGCAAAGGTATGGAAAGGAAGACAACCTACCCAGCTTCAAGAAACCAAATGGACTATCACACCCTTTGTGACCTTTGAGAGAAAAATAAAAGTGTATCAATGAAAACCACTGTTTTCAAAATCCAGCATATAATCAATGTAATCCATGACTTTTTGGGCATCTCTTTTTTAATTGTTGCCCCCCTACCTCTGAGTTACAATAAGTCTTTACAATTCCAAAAACGCAGAAAAACAAATCACTCTGGCTGCTGTAGTCAAAGCCACACAAAGAACAGATTCAGAAAGTCTTTAGATAAGAAAAAGCAACTGAACACCTTTATTGATCAAAAGAAGGCCAGTGGAACAAAGGTGCACACAATGTCTAGTTTATAATAGGACAGTTAGTAACTATAAAAGAATGAATTCTGGCCCCAGAATCCCCAGCTGGTGTAAAGGCTGTGTCATGGCACAGCTCATGTCACGGAAAGCAGGTTAAACAAATGGAAGTTTTTGGTCTGAATTCCAATATTATTCAGGGACAATACCAACAAAAGCTGAACTGTTCCTCTCATGCCTGGTGGTGGTTTGTGTTCTGCAGAACCATTCAGAAGGCAATGAGGAGGCACAAGCTAAGCAAAAAGCTTTGGTGGCACATTTCAACACATGCTGAACTTCAGGCAGGATCCCAGAAATTAACTTAATTAATGAAGAATGCTGCAAAGTTCACAAGTGATGCAAGAGCCTCCAGAGCACAGACCTAGGGTTCTAACAGTCTTGAGGCTCAGAGTGGAAAAATCTACTTATCTGTTTAAAAAACCCTCCAGAACACTGATGGCCTCCACTATCAACATGCCAGAGCCCTTAACCTGCATCAGTAACTACACAGTAAAATAAAGGATCACAACCCATCTTCTGGAATAACATATACAGAGTTTGTATGAGAATAATTAGATATTCTATTTGTGTCATCTTGTAGTTTCAATCCATACAAGGTACCTTCCAGGAGTAGGATTTATCATCTACCTGCACTGGTCTTTGAAAGGAGAGGAAAAAGGACTGTTTTTTCCTTCTAAAGACAACAGTACCTAAAGGAGAACTGCAGCTGAGGGTGTCTTAAGCAAAGAACTGGAGAGGAGTGATTCCTTAGGGTGCTGGATTGCTTACACAGTTACATTAACAACGCCAGGCTGACAAACCCACCCTGACACTGCATCAGGTATTCACTGTCTGTTCAAGGGAGAGCCCGGCTCCTGCAGAAAACTTCCCAGGAATGTTATAAACACTGAGTGCTCAGACAAATTACATCAATTCCCCTTGTGGGGAACGCAATGCTTGTAGCCATCAATACTGAATGCAGTCCTGGAAGCTTTGTTAATCTTCTCTGCCCTGCCTTATCCCTGGCACTAATTAATCTCAGTGGGATTTTGTAAAATGGTGAGAACAGCAACCGTAAAAATCACATTTAACAACCATTTCCAAACTGGCACGAGTTACTTCCCCAGCCATTGCAATTCAAGAAACCCCAATTGCATAAAGAAACCCTCAATGCAAACCGATGGCATCAGGATGTCACACCATGGAAACCAAGCCTCTCCAAAGCCCAGAGTGGCTCCATGTAATGGGGGTGGGGGTAAAGGGAAATTGTATGGGTTTTTTTTTGTTGGTGGGGTGTTTTTCTTGACAGATCTCCTTTCAAGCAGGTGTTCAATGTTTCCTTTTGAAATAGGGCAGAGTATTACACCTGTACTACAGCAGGACTGGAGTAGAAGAGGAAGAGAGATGATAGATGGGCATGTAATACCCATGATTTAGGGGTTTTTAACTGACATCATTTAAAAATTATTGTTATTTTTTAATAAATAATTCCTCAAATTATTGTGACAAGAGACATTAGCTCATTTTAGGGAGAATTCTCATGACCACAGCTAGAAAAAGCATTAGTTATGCAACTACTTTACATTATTTAAATCACAGCACAAATAACATCAATACATAAGCAAACATATATAATTTAAATATTTGTACAGGAAAAGAAATAAAACCATATTCCAGGATTTTTTAGAGCACATATAACCAAATATACTATCTTTTGATTGAAATTCCTATTAATAAATTAAGAGACTTTTTTCAGCCATCTTATTACTTCAGAACAGGTAAGTTACTGTAAGGTGATGAACGTGCATGATCTGATTACTTCAGATCATAATCACCACAAAATATGGTACAGTCACATCTGCAGCAGGAAAAAATGAAGAAAAAAATCTAAAAACTTGTGCGAAAAGACCACAAACACAGGGGGCAGATATCAATGAATTGAGTAAAAATTACCTTTTCTAGTCTCCTCATCTTAAAATGTGACATTGGAGAATACTACATAGTTGCAAATCCTGCATAAAGTTAAACACAGAGACAGGGAGTCTCAGGAGTCTGTAAATTACTAGCAGTGAACAAAAAGCAGGCTAGAATGGGATTCTCCTCAGGCATAATCTCAATTTTGTTAGCATTTTAAATGACAGTTTGAACTATCACTTCAGAGGTTCAGCTTTGGCTATAATAAAGGCTAATGAATTTTTTGTCATCCTGATACATGTGCGTCCCAACAATCTCTGCATAGATTAACAAATGAATATTGGCAGAACCTGAACATAAAATCTCAACATTATTTACAAAAAAAAAAAAAAAAAAAAACAAAAACCTCAAACATTATTTACAAAAATCTGTAAAGTCAGATTTAAATAATGAAACAAAAAAATCTTCCAATAGATTTTAAAAGGAGTTCAAAATAGGCAGCATTCATAAACATCAACAGTATATGGCATGACCTTGATTTCATTTCAGTCTAAATTGTCTCAATGAAAATTGAGAACACACTTTGGTTGGTTGGCAACAATTTAAGTAATACCACCTGTTTGCTTTCATTTGTAACTTGAAATATATTTGGGTAGAGGCAAACAGATATATTTAAATCAGAGCTTCTGAAATACTGCAAAATTAAGCTTTTGATTTAAAATGCTTTAAAAGCCCTTTACCAGCCCCAGCTCTACCTGAGTAGTTTTGCCAGGGCTGACAAGCACCATGGATAGTACCTACCCAAAACCTAAGCAACAATTCTGGTATTTTATGTCATGAAAATGGTGTTATTTATAAAAACAAATACTGAGCTTCACAGTTAAGTGTCTTCTCTTTCCTTCTGTTATTGGGGGATTTACACAGGCTCAAAAGAGTAAGGTGGTCTTTGTTTGAGAGGAATGACAGATTTGGTATTGCAACACCAGCCTTCAAATCTTTATACTGCAATTTATACTTGCAAGAAAAGCCTAGTAAAAATATAGAAATGCTTTTCAGCAGCTTTTTTCACTGGTTGAACTGACTTCTATGTGTTTTAATAGCAAAGAAACCAATATTAACCACTTAAAGCTCTTGATACGCACACACATCTGGATTCCTATTATTCTGATTGTTATTCTGCAAGGTTGTCACATTCCTGCTGCATTTTTGTTTATAGAGAGGCCAAGTCTCCCCTGACTCAGGTTTGTAGTTGCATGGCAAAGAATTCTTGTATTATGGGTCTTTATAGTACGACAAAGATCCCCTCCTGTGCTTCATATCATAATTCTCTTACACTACATAGAGCTCTCAGTGCCTTATCTACTTCAATTACAAGGTCAGAATTCAATTTTATTTGGTATTGTGATTATATTAGTGTCATTTAAATTAGGATCTGCTTGCAGTTACCCCTGACTGAAATTACCAAGTGACAATAGTGCTTTTGCTTTCTTTGTGTAAGAAACAATGCCACCATGACAAGCTTTACTGCTTTTCGATGTTTCAAACTGCATACCGACAATACTATGGGCAAGATAAGGCAAAACAGATTTAAATCCATGCATGCTGTAAATAAGCAGTTCTCTGTCCAAAGAGCCTTATTCCAAGTGCTAAAAGCCCATACAAAAAGCATTTGAATAGAAAATGCAAGATGTTCCTATGGAGGGATTTCTATGGATTTTTTTCCCACCCACCTTTTCTATATCTTCTGTGTAAATCACAACCCTGAATTTTCAAAAAAATTCAATGGAATACAATGGAATTCAATGGAAAAGTCAAAATATTGCACAAATCAGCTCTCCATCACACAGCCTGATCCTAGCAATAAAGTCAACTAACTACTCCCTGGTACAGTATTTGAGGGAGAGATCTATACATTTGTTGTCCACGAGTAATTAGCTCAATCGCAGTGCTACACACCATGGAAACCCATCCACTTCATCATCTAATTTTACCAGGCTACAGGAAAGCCAACTCGGTCAATAGTGATGCACATGAGTTGTAAGTTGTGTAATTAATTTTTTGTTCATGGCTATAAATCTTCTGGTTTCAAATAATTGACTCTTGTCAATGGGACAAATGACAGATATGCTTGTGACAAAAATTGTAAGTTAAAGATGAAAAATCTCCACCAGCGACTCAAACGTTCTTTCAAACTTGCCCAACCTTATGCATTTTCAAAACCATTCAATATAATTTTGTAATCATCAGTATTTGTCTAAACTTCCCTATAGACAAGGCTATGCTAAAAAATATTTCTTCTCCACTTCATCTTCCCAGGCCATCACACATCATTTCTATTGCTCTCCCGAGTCCCTTTACACTGTCTTCATAATATAAAACAAATGGAAATAAGCCACATCAAAATCTATACTTAGTCCACTGAAGTAATAAATAGTCTTTACATTCTTCTGGATATTTTTTTCCTTATACCTGCTGTTGGGGAAAACATTTGTCATACAAATTTATGGGCACATTAGGTATAATAATTCTGTTTTGTATTTTATCTCTGCAGAAACATTAGGAGCTGTTCTAGTCATCTGAGTGCAATAAAACAGTTATGCTTTTAATACATCTTATTTGCCTATGAATAGCTTTGAGCAAGATAACTACAGGCTTCTTTTTATCAGCATATTAACATTTAATGTGTGTTTGGACTCAGGGCCTGTGTGTTTCTTTTAAAGCAAGATTATGACATTAAGATTTGTGAAGAACTCTCCACTGGTGTCAGTAGGGAGTAGTTAAAGCATGACTGACACGAGATTGTGCCAGTCACAGCTTGACCCAAGTTTCCTTTTTCTGCAAGACATTCACTGAAAGACTTTAAACAGACTGTGCTTGCTCCCACTTGCTCTGAAGAAAATAATTTCTAAAGTTCAAAGGGAAATATCTGTGCAAGCATCACTAATGGTATCCTAAAAGCGTTCTTTTATTTCAGTCAAGGTGAAACAGGAGCAAAGACCTGCTGTTTACAGCTTCAAACTAGGTTAACTTTAACTGGGCTCTTTAGCCTGGAGGAAGGAGATGAAGAGCCCAGGCTGGCAGATCTAGGTTAGCAGTCTTCTACAGGGGGCTGCCTGTAGGAGCAAGGTGTGTTCTCCCACTGACACTGCTGTGGGCAGAGTGCACATCCTCACAGGGGAACTACATATAGCCCACAAAATAATTGTGCAGCAGGTTAAATACTGGGATAAATACATGCAGCAGTACCCAGTTCTAGAGGGACACCTGCAGCCTAAGCGTTCTCAAGGTAGCAAAGCATTTACATGCTGGGATTTACTACCAGTGTTAAGCATTTCCAAGAAATGCAAGTTGCCTTGAGGCACACAGCTTAGCTCCATTTCAGAGGAAGGCAGCAGAGCTGGGAAATTGCAGGTGATTCAGTTTAAATTGACTTAAATTCAAACATTTTGCAAATACAGGCTGCATTCCTTTTTCATGGACAATCACAGCTGCGACCAATTGATTGCGCAGAGTATACAGACACATGAAGATCATTCCTGCTGAGAACAGTCCTTCAGCAAAATACTATATAGTATATGGAATGTATATTAGTAAAAAGATGCATAAACTAGTACAAACTAGTTAATTTACACTTTGGGAAGTTAGTATAGTATAAACTTTGGGAAGATTGACCGAGTTCGGCCTAAGCAGTCTCGTAACAGAACTTCTGACAGGCTAGCTATTTCTTGTACCTGAGATAGTGCTACAACATCAGCTAAAAAGAAACATTTCAGCAGGATGAACAAGACTTGAAAATAAACTCAGTCATAACCAAACTAATTTTGTCTAATGTTGCCTTCCAAAGATTTAATATGCACTGCCTGTTCCAGTCATAAGAATTAGAAAGTTAAACTTCATTAAGGTAAAGCTACAACTGTTGCAAACAGACAGTAATTATGGACCTGTCAAACAAAACTGATTTGAAGAGAAGGGAACTGCTCAGCCTTTCTAATCCTAATTTGTTAGGTAAGTACAACATATCATTACAAAACATCACATGGGTAAATTTATGACCACAGAAAAACAGCTGAATACATTAGGCCAAATAAAAACAATTCCCTTCAAATAAAATTTCATGTGCAAATCTGGACCTGCAGACATGAGAATGGGAACATGGATGACATGCAATCCTATTCATGTTCTCTAATTTTTTTTTCATATGTCTGCACTGATTAAAATGAGTATTTGCTGGAATTGCTGTATTGGAACAATAATGAAACAAGCAAAAGATACCATTCTGATTTGTCACATCTTAAAAAGCCAAATTTTCCTATCAAGTTACTGTAGAAATTTAAAAGCTATCAGGGAAAGGCAGTGGAAAAATATTTGTTTTCACAAGTAATGGATGCAATGCTTTTTTCCTTCTATTTTAAAAAGACCTTTAGCTCTTCATCAATGATAGTTACATTTAAGAAAATAAACTCTTTCCTCAAATGTGCATTTCAAGTCTAATAGCAGAAGCCAATACCCTGATTAATATTACATGAACATTTCCATTATCATTTCAAGCTGACTGAAGAAATAAATGCCTTCATAATGCCTATTTCCAAGTTCAGTGTGCTGCCTTGGTTTTCCTATAACTACTTTTTCCTTAATCCAAAGATTTCAGTGTTTCCCTTCCAGAGCCTGCCCAAGAGCAGAACAGCTCATGCAGACATGAAGGTTCTTTCCCTTGTTGGAGAGCTCTGATCACCTGCAGGAAACAAGAGACCTGAGACTCCCAGAGCCTGAGCCCTGCAGCTGCCAGAGCTGCTCTGCACAAAGCTGGACAAGAATATTTCCTCAAGCCAAACCCCTATGATCAGCCCTTAGTATCCTGATACTTTTCTTTTCCTCCAATTTTATTAGGTCTCAGACAATGGATTCTATTGATAAATGACACATCTATTTATGTGAATACTAACCTCTTAGACACTCTGAGCTCAGCTCAAGTTGTACAATGTCTCCAAAGATGTTCTATATATTGCAGAAAGACATTCAGTTTCTCATAGAAGTCAGGTCTAAAAATTTTGATTTATACAGCTGAAACGAGTAACAAAATTCCATGCAGAAGTAATGTTATTTGCTGAACTTCTAATATAAAATTGTTTTCTACTGAATAGTCGACAGCAGTTATGTGAATTTGTGAATAGCAACATCTATTAATTTGTCTTCTTAACTGATTTTTCATTTACATCAGTCCTGTCCTTTTTTTTTGTACTGTTCCCAGAATGGGAGAAAATGGAGTAATCAGTCTTGAGGTACCAGTGGTAAAATTAATACCTTCCTTGAACATACATTTCTTAATACTTTTTTACTCTGCAAGGATATAAAATATCCTACTCTCACTGCACTTCTCAAATTTATTACTGATGCCCTAAAAGGTTGTTTTTTCAATGAAAAGCAACTTCTGAATGAGAAAAATCTACCAATATGCCTATCCTGTTTGCAGATCCCATCTTTTCTTCTCCTTCAGACTTGTAAATTGAGGGAAGTGCTTTCATTTTGTTTGCTTTAACCTGTTTCTAAAGACTAATTTTGCTTTTCCTACCTTTATGAGAAACCTGATGATGCTCATTCCTAAACAATGAAGTGATATTTTATGTGGTAAATTGTCAAAGGAACAATTTTTTTTTTAATCTGTAAGCACTGGAAGTATACATGTTGCAGGCTTCATGTAACAATGTGCCAGGCATTTTACATGCAGCAGACAGCAAAACACCTCACTAGCTACTATTTTTCATGTTCTTTGATTTTTTGAATATTAGGACCGAAATTGTGTCTGTGTCTTACTGCCTCTGGTAGCTTTGGGTGTGCCAAGGAGCTGCAGAGCTTCCTGACAGTGACTGATGGAAGTGCTGAGTGCCTCTGACAGTCAGACCATGCACCTATTACTTTGCTGTTGTTTTTCTTGCCACAGAGTGTTTTTATGGCTTTCATCTTTGCACAGCTCATCTCTTTGTAGTGTAATGATGCATTTCCTGTATTTCTCATGAGAGTTAAAGTTCCACATTCAATCTCTTCCCATTTTACCTTCAAACTTCTCTGAATAGGGGGTCTTCCTTATGGATTTTCCTACATTCTTACAAAACAGAAAATATTTCTCATGTTTAGACCTATGAGTTGCAGCAGTTGAATTAGAGGCAGCTCAACACAACCTGTTCCAACCAATACAAATTTCAGACTCCAGCCAACAGGTAAAACTCTTTCTGCAAGCTCAGGTCCCTGGACTGCCTGTCTCTGCAGATAGAGGACAGCTCACCATGAGCTCCTTCAAGGGCATCTGCACCAACTCTGTCACTCCAGACAAACTAGACTTGCTAGTACTGCACCTCCTGGGCAAAGAGAAAATTCACTAAGTAATTCCTCTTTAACACTTTCCAGGCAGGTTTAAGAGGACAAATATTGGCTAGAATTAAAGATCTGAAAACTGCAGCAATGCTGAAGGAATGGGAACAGACAGACAGCCAAAAGCAAGCTCAAGCAGCAACAGGCAGAG
Source organism: Motacilla alba alba (assembly GCF_015832195.1). Taxonomy (NCBI): domain Eukaryota; kingdom Metazoa; phylum Chordata; class Aves; order Passeriformes; family Motacillidae; genus Motacilla; species Motacilla alba. The sequence continues at coordinate 31,432,204 of NC_052022.1, read as the reverse complement.
GTTCATCCAAACCACAGGACTTCACTGTTCTCTGTATGTGATGGAACCACTCCTGGTGCTGCAGTCAAAAGGGCAGGGTCTGCCTGGAAGCCGAGTTCCTGCCCCAAAACTGCTGAAGATATTCATGCATAGGCCCCCTGTTCTTCTCTAAGTAGAAATGCAGAAGCCAATATTAGTACCTTTTAATATAAGGGGCTAAACAAGTGCTTAAAAACTTGGCCTCTGAATATTCAAGGTTTCCTACCAAAAAAATCCCAAAAAAAAAAACCCAAAAAAGCAAAAGAAAACTACCAAGAAACAACTCACTTTCAGCCATTATGAAGACAGATAGAGAAATCAACTTTTTTTAAATGAGGCCCTTTAAAAGTCAAGGGCCTCATTAATAAGTGATGGAAGCATTATAAAAATGGCATGAGCAGTTTCAATGATTGGGGAATCACATAGGCTGAAATGGAGTTAAGTTGAAAAAAAAAAAACAAGCCACTACCAACAGGCCTATTCCAATCACATCGTGTCCTGAAAACATCAAGCTGAATGCAACTGAGAAGTGAGAAAATGACAGCAGCACTTTGAGAGTTTAAATCCAATTTTTCCACATGAGGTGAAACTAAACCAGGAATAAAATGAAGTCATGGCTGAAAGAGGTAATTTGTAAAGCAACACTATTGCTGGTACCTTCAAAGTTGATTTTTTTTTTCTGTAAAAAACCTAAAATACGCAAAACTGTTAAGGAATGAGTTAAATACATCTGAATACACCTGAAGTAATCTTTTATTTAACATTTTGACAATAGGTGCTGCAACATGAAAACATTATGAGAGAGCCAGGTACCTCCTGTGTCTCTGTACTTGCTCCAAGCCTTTGTTGAACACCTGCCACATGATCCTGCTGCAGTGCTGAAACCATAAGGATTAAAAAAGCAGAGATGGTAACTGGAGAGCAAGTTTCATTCATGGTGAAGATGGCAGCTGGATCACACCAAACTTTCCAGAGTAATGGAATGACTCCAGCACTGTCACCTCCTGACTCCACACGTGCCATGCCAGCAACAAGACACACAACTCGTGTCCTGCAGGTGTGATTTCATGAAGGTAACTGGGAAGGCGTTAGGTTACATTGAAAGAAATTCAACAAAATGCTTCTCAGTACAGAGATTACACAAATCAGCAACCCTATTATGGGTATCAATCAGCAAACAACGTGGAGAACCTACAAACAATTACTGCTATTAACCTTTGCAGTAGCCAAACACAACAGCACATGGTGAAATTCTTCAAAGTAGTGCTGATGGATTTCATTTTCAAGGCATTCCTCAATATTTTATGCAGCTTTTTCAAAATAAAATAATGCTTATTGAGGTCAGCCAGCACTAATTTAAAGTCACCCAGAACACTGCTCTAATGCCATATAAGACACGTATGGCATAGGAGGCTTTATTTGCCCATAACTGCAGAAAAAGACATATACTTTTATCATCCTGTTTGTGCATTTCAAGAAATTACAAGTTCCACACTTATTTGGGATGGAAAAGACGAGTAACTAATAAGAATCAGTTTCATTTTATAGTCTTGACACCTGTTCAGTATTTTAGAGCACATAGCGTATTACTAAGCAAGTCATTAAAGATCATGGAATAATCAATATCAGAGTGATAAAGCCAAATCACCCTGGGTTTATAGAAAAAAAATTAATAAAAGTGAAACTTACTACACAAATTGCTCTGAGAACAAACACAAAGCTACATCAAAGAACACAGACCCCAAAAGAGATCAAATTTGGACTAAATAAAAGATATCCATATTTGCCAAAATTTTGAAAATTGAAAAAAGAGTAAAAAAGTACCTAGGAAATGGCCTGGAACATGAGAAGGAAGGATAAAACTAAAAGCATAGCAAACATCCCCCTGAAAACAGAAGCATAGCAAACATCCCCCTGAAAAGTTGAAGTGCTTCCTCCTGTATACTATTTTTGGATGGGGCAAAGATGAAAAGATTAACATAGTATCAAAGTGAATAATCATGTTTCCTACATCGAGACAAAATGCCTGATCTTAAGAGCACTTGTGCTGATTAACTCCTGTGTATAACTGAAAGCAAGTGACAGTATTCTCCAGTCAGTGTCAATAAAATTGGGAAGGGAAAACTGCAGGCAATTGAGGTAATTAATCCTGGAATAAATCTGCTCATAGGCAATCCAAACTGAGTAACTTTTCAACTCAATTTTACTGGTTCTCTTGTAAGTAAATGGAAAAGTAATAGACATGAATTAAACATTTTCATTTCACAGCGCTAAGCGTTCACCCATCACCCATGAAGCTCATTCCTCATCCCTTGGGCATCAATTGCAGCAGTGCCTGCTTAATAAATGAGCACCAATTATTCAGAATTATTAAGAAATGTACTCAGCATGTACTCCCCTCTTTCACATACATCCAAGAGTGCAGAGCATCAGTCTGGCACGCAAACTATCAAGGCATAGCCAATCACAACAAATAAACTTAAAGAAGCAATGGTGCTAGTAACTTATCCTTAGGACTGATAATACTGTTTGGGTTCTTTTTACAAAGTACAGTCTCAGAGCTAGAAAAATATCCTCAGAACCTGTGTGTTACAAAAATCAATAAAATTATTGCTGCTCCAATGTGTAACTTATCCATAAAACATGCAAACATGTTTATAAATTCTCTTTTTCAGACAATTGTTATATGGAACAAAAAAAAGCAATATTTGGAATTGTTATACTTTTATAGTATTTCTGTGCACTACTTAAAATGAAAACAGTTTCAATTCTAAGACCTAACTAACAGGACAACTTTACCAACCATCATCTGGTAAGTAACACAATATCCCCAACATCATTGAACTTCCCAAGCACACTCTACACAGCAAAAAGATATGGGAAAGATAATAAAATGTTGACTCAGGAATGCTTTTTAATGAAGATAACTTCTTGGCCTCCCCTAGTTTTTAATTGTGTTCAAGCTTCCCTTCCATTGTTTTATTTCTGGATAATTTCCCACAACAAGCTTATAATGTTCTTAATTTAAATATTTAGTTTTTGCTGATCATTTGGCTAATCTACACCAAGACTGAATAAAGTTTCAGTTTTCAGTCTACATTGAATCAAGCCAATCCGACATCTTCTAAAGCAGTAAATACACATCATATTCATCTGGTAAGCTATTACTCGTTCCTGTAAGGAATATTTTTGTCTCAAGGAATTTTGAAAGAAGTCAGTTCTGGGGTCAAAAAAGCAATTCAAATTCTCTCTCTCCTGTTTTTCTCCCTAAGAGTGTGCCATTTTGCAAATGGAAATGGGTAATTCTCACACATGCTTGTGTGCTAGGCAGGAATCGATCCAACAAAACTCATCGGAACCAGTTTAGAGTAATTTACCAACTCAGATTGCAGAGCATCTAGTTATTACTCTATTAGAAAGCAGTGACTAACTCTAAAGCAGGAAGTTCCTGAATCACAAATTTCTGGAATCTGCCAATGTTCCCTCTAGAAAGACTGGAAATTATTCTGTGCTCTTCTCCTCCTGCCTCTTCTCCAAACATCTGTTGCTGGCCCTTGTCAGAGAATGGATATTGAGCAAAACAGACCCAGCAGGACTCTTGTCATGCTATTTGTCATTCAGATTAATAGTAAAGCAGCGAAATCAATTTTATTTCAATTTTAAATATCCACACATAACCAAGGTTGTGAAAGACAAATTTCATTTTCACAACGACAATATATTGTTTTTGATGCCTTTTTCTGCTAATGCAGTGTATTTGCACACAAATAGAAATCTAAGTTCAAAACAAAGACAGTCAAAATGTCTCATTAAAGACACTATCACTATTCAAATTTTTATCTGATTTCCCTCTGAAGAGACACTTCTCTCACAACTAATCAAAGATGTTAGCTCAATTTCATGATAATATAATTCAATTGAATGACAAAGTATCTCCAGTTTCTTCAGTCACAGAGGATTAAAATTTTTTTCTTCAAACAGGTCTTGATTTTCAATCAATCATTCTATCCTTCGTGAATTTATTCACCTTTTTTCACTTGTTCATTTTTTTCTTTTTCAGCTGTCCCTACTCCTAAAAAACATATCCAAATAAGCTTGTCCTCACTAGACCTCCAGAAGATTGTTGAGTATTTAAACCACATAGCCTATTCCTGAAAAACCACAGAGTTTTATACATCCATTACTCAAAGAGCTGACAACATAGTACCACCTCTGGGAGGCTTTTGAGCTCTGAACTCTGTCCTATTCTTGAGCTCTGAACTTCTATAGCTCAAGAATAGTGCAGCTACACTGCTACCAAGGCCTGCATGGTTTTGTTAGAATTAATTTGACCACAACTATAGATGCTGATATTATTTTGTAATGCTAATTTAAGAAACATTTTATGGATTGGAACAAAGAATAGACAGCACCTCTTCATATATTTTATTTCTGGGCACTCCTACAATTTGTCTGCTTGAGAATAAAAAAAAATTCATACAAGAAGGATATTTTCTAAGGTAATAAATAACATTAATAAATCCATGCAGACAGCTATTACAGGCAGATAAAAATGATGGCACATAAAGGGAAAGCTTTCTTCACACATGTCACAGCAAACAATGCTATTTGCTGTTCTCCTGTAGTACACTGCTGTGTCCCATATGGTATAATGGCACACAACTGTTCTGTTGCTTTCCTTACACTCCTTTCTTACTCCTCCTCCCAGGCTTTCCTATTTTTATGTGACCAGTTGCATTAGTGCCCTGCACATGAAGTGCCGCAAGCAAACAAGGCTCTCTCACAGCAAATGCCCAAACACTCAGAAACTAACAGTTTTTACTGTTTTAAATTCAGAGAAATATTCAGCTGGAATTTAAATTCAGCTGAAAACATTTTCTAAGTCACAAGCTTCCAAAATACAATACTTTCTCATTTAGGCATCTCTTCATATGACTGCTGAGGAGGCTCATCAGACAACAGGCTACACTGTAAATTCTATTGCTCTCAAGAGAACTGCAGTTCCATGACTAGTTTAGATGTCTCTTACACTGATTAAAATTAGCATTTAAAATACACACACAGGGAGTATTTTCTGAAAACTAATAGTCAGATTAAGGCTTTGTCTCGGTCTGCATTTCCAAGTTTTACTGATGAAGCTGCACCTGTTCAATTCAAATCACATATACTGCTCAGCAGGTTTTGACTTCATCAGAATTTCTGATATAGACAATTTCCCTCCAGAAGTGTTATTTTGCCTGATTAGTATTTGGGATGTTCTGATGGCATTTGCTCCATATACACTAGAGGAATAACAGGGTTTGGCTCCAATTGCATCTGCAGCCATAGTTGCCTACATAAGATGGTCCAGCCTGTGCACATCATTAGTCTGGCTCATAAAAGGTAATTAAATGGTTCATGAGTCCTTCCCAAACCATCTAGAATTTGTGCTGAGTTCCAGACAGGTAAACATAAGGCCAGACAATTTATATTTAAGAAAAATGCAGTGGAAGTGCTGTGGCATCATTCAAGACCTGCCATTGGAGCTTGCCAGCAGTAATCCTGCCTTGTGTCTGCAGCACACTCCAGCTGCACTTTCAGTAGTGCAGACAGGGTTGTGTAAACAACTCCTATAGCAGAGGACATATGCTAGAACAGGGATAAAATTACCCTGTAGGAGCCACAGCATCTACATCTGGCTCAAAAATGACACGGGTGTTATGCAGAGGGCATAGCAAGCCTGCTGCTCTCACACCTTCCACAGTCAGCTAAATTCCAGCACACATCTCCTTCCCCTATCAGATTACTGACAAGAGACCATAAAATAATGACCCTGGGCAATTTTATTGATTTGTGGATTTGTATTCCTGTGATAATTTTGCTCTAAGTGGCAACTTTATGTTTATATTCATTTTTACTCTGATCTTTGTGAATATTAATTAGAATTACTTCCTTCTCTTCATCATGTCTCTTTTGGCCAGTGCAAAACCAGCAATTAGCAGGGGGTGGGCAGTGCAGTGGGAGGTTGAGTGAAATGCAGCAAACATGAAGCATTCTGCAAAATCTTAGAAGTGTGAATCAATTCATACAATACCCTGACAAGCCAGAGACATGTTATCCCATTTTATGGGAGTCTGAGACACAATTTAAGTGACTTGCCTAAAGCCAGAACTGACAGATGGGGGATTAGAGGTCCTGTCTCCCATTCTCTTCCATTTACTTTTCTGATTTATACCTGCAAAAAAGGAGGCATGGCCTTACTCAAGAAACAGTATTAAAGAGAAACCCAAAGAAATTGAATATAACATATGCTTTGCCTTGCAGAAGATGATAAAAATGTTTAAGTATCAACTTAGATTTTGACAGTTGAAAATTTTTGTGGTTGTTTTGCAAAATGATGCAAAACAAAATCTGCCAAATACCTAAGTATTTGCACCTAAATACCTCAGACTCAAATTTTCCTAGAGAGGTCTGAAACATAGGACATCATTGAAAGACTAGGAAATTGTGTGCAAAATGGGAACTTTGTTATATTTTACAAGTTCTGAGAAGGCAATGTTGGCTATTTCTTGAAGCTAGTAGTCCCTGCATCACTCAGCATTTTTTGCTTGCTATTGGCAATGTAACTCTTACCTGGTATTAGTAGAGAAAACAAGTATTCAAGTACCTGAAGAGACTGTAGATGAGTTTCTTTGAACCATGTTCAGGAAAAACAGCGAAAGGGATCAGGGCATCTATTTTTTACCTTTTTTTTTTTTTTTTTGTAGTGTCTTTTTATAATTTCTAAGTCAACTTCAAATAAGTGAGTAATTCAGTTTCACAATATAGCAATGCTAAGTAGTTTTAAGATGATTTTTGAGATCTTTAAGCACCCATAAAATGCTTCTGTTCCCATTTTACCCTCCCCTCTTCTCTACTGCCCCCAAACCCTCCTGGTTTTGCCTGAAAAACTAGAGAACAGCTCCTAAGAGAAGGCACAGCCTTAGAAAAACCAGGATTTTTTGCCAATAAAGTTAAAAGAAAATAAAGAGAAAAATTTCTGCTAAGTTCAGCAATATGTACAAGACCCAAAACACTCCTTTTTTCAGTAGAAGCCACTACATTCCAGATCTTACCTTCTGGAGGCTTCTATTGGACTTTTTCCTAGACTCAGAACTTATTCTGGTATGGTCAGACCACAGAAAAGAGGAGGATGTGCCCCTACTAGGAACACAGCCACATTCTCACAAAATCTGCACACTTACAGAGAGAAGGAATTTAGCAGCACATGCCTAAGAAAGAAGGAAAGAGAAAGTCTCCAGGGAAGGGCAAAACTAGAAATCAAGCACACCTGTTGTGTTGCTCCTTCCCATATCCATAGCAGGAAATGAAAATTATTTTCGAAATAGCTTCATTAAACTAAAAGCATGTGTTCTGCAGCACTTGTCCTTAAAATTCCCATTATTTTGTCAAACGCTTCAAACTTATCTTTGGCAGCTTCCTTGACATCTCTTCATCCTACCCAGTGCTGGTACAGCTAAAGTGGTGCCTTCTTCAGCTGATCAGCCAAGGGCTGATGGCCACAGCAAGGATCTACATGGGGACTGCAGCCTGCTACAAGTGACAGGAGAGAGGCTCTGGTGCAGGGGAAGGAAGTCCCAATTCCTGTCATCATAAAGAATGGAAGATAGAAAGATCCCTTTCTTCAAAAGCCTACAAGATTTTCATTAAATTAAGAAATAAAAGAAGCTGGAGTGTTGGAGTATTTTTCTTGCTACTGAACCTCTAACTCAACCTTCTTCCAAAAGAAATGAAGAAATATAACTAAGTTATGGTTCTTAACTTGCTTGGGAACAGTTTCATCTGCAAAGAAAATGGCCTGCAATAAACCCAGGAGCCACTGGAGACTGAACAGCATTCCAAGGAGAGGAAATGAGTGATCCATTTTGCATTTACAAGCTACATCCTGAAGTAATCATTAGAAGCTTTTTTTTTTTTTGCATCTTTTGAACAAACCAGTCATTGATATAAAAAAGCTCTGCAGGAAAAAATGTTAAGTGCCTGCTAAGTTCAAGAGACAGGAGAAGGAAAAGAGGATTTTCTTCCATGAAATTACGCATGCCTTTGCTCCCCAAAGATGGGAGAGCTTCCAAGAGACCGGGTGTTACACAGACTATTTCCAGCTGAGTTGCACTCTTGCCATAATGTCAGAATCACATGAAATTAACTCTTTACATAAAAACTTGAAGTTGCATTCCCCTTACTCCTCAGAAAACCAGATTCCAGTAGTTCCATGAGATAACATAGGCAATTTGCAATAACCACTCACACTGCTTCAAAGAATTGGCAGGCAGTTTGTGTTTAAGGAACCCCACCAAATATTATGAAAGCAGCATCTGCCAACACTTTGTTTAGTGCAGTCTGTGTTCCAATACCCACACAGCTCTTACACAATGTTCAGTGTCAGGCTTCACCATCAACTGGGAAATAACTTTTCCAAGTCAACTCTGTCTTGCAATTTTTTTTTTTTCCCAGAACTTGTAAGCATGTTTGGTAAAAGAAAGACTTCTATTCCTTCTTTTATAAGCAGAAAAAAGCATTTTAAGTAGAGTTAATGATATGAAGGCAGGCAAACAATTCACAGATGTACAGAATACATCACACAGGAATACAGTCCTGCCAATAAGGCTAGCATATTTTTTACCTGAAAGCAGTAAAAGAAACCAAACTACTCAATGAGAATCTCCTGAAATCCTTGCAGAGACTAAAATGAAGATACTTTAATTTTTTTTTTTATTTTATGATCTAATTCATTTTTTTTACATGGAGCAGAGGTTGGGAAATGTGAAATTGAATCTACTTCTACTCATTCAACAATATCTGAGAGACAGACTTAAAAGTTCAGCAAAGCACAGAAGTTAAGAAAGAGTGAGTGTGATGTTTTTTATACCTCACAATAAAATCACAAGGCCTAGACACATATGATATGATTAGACAGAAGTTCCCCAGTGCTCAAATTACTGTGTTCACACTGCTTGCGGGAGCTCGCACTAACAGCACTGACCAACAACACTTCTGCTCTGATGAAACATTATTTCTTCCTTGCTGAGATTAAAAATATTTTCAGTAATATTTCCAGTTAACACAACTGTTATTAGTGCTGCATTAAGGCAAAGGACAGGGCACAAAGTGTGGCAGGACATCAGATCAATTCAGAGACCACAGTCCATGACAGAGCAATCCATATACGACATGCCAAAGAAGCTGCTTTTTATTTCCATAGCATCTGACATGAATCCCTACAGGGAAACGTGCTCAAGCACAAACAGCAACACCCCCCTCCCTTTCATGCATTAATATATTGCTTTCAAAGTGACAGTCAAGGCATTCCTATCGTACTTCATTTTCCTCAGCTTCATCTTTAAACTGTGTGCTGCTTGTAAACCACTCAGGCAATCACAGGGAATTAATTTTTTGGTGCATTAACATCTGCTCTTGCTTTCTTCAGTTTGATCCTAGCCTCAAACTACAGACCTTAGTGTCATTGCCACAGTGGGTTCACGAGTCATAAATTAAAAGACTTCCCATTTCATGCTGAAAAAAAAAAATTACACAAGCCTTGCAGTATTCCCATGTATCAAGTTAAGGGAGCAGGTTTGTAATAAATAGTAATAAAGAGTGTATAGGTTTTAAGCTAGAGGAATGCCCCTGATCCTCCAAAATTCCTAAGGTAGGATTTCAGGAACCCAGCATTATTCTGGAAGTTCTTTTTATTTGCTATTTCGTTCAAGAATTAACGAGGATTGCAAAATTGCATCAGTCAATGCCACAAGGCATTCAAATTCCTTTGCTAAGACTGGGCTAGCAAGCCAGCTGCTTTTATTTCATACCAGTGCCTGGAAATACAGTTGCTGTAGGTCTACTGTTATTGTGCCTGCAGAACAGCAGTCCAACAATCCCAAATACTTCAAACATAGCTGGGCAAAGTCTCTGGAAAAAGGCATCAGAAAGCCAAAGCAGGAGATAAACTTTTCAAAACACTGCCCAAAAGTAATTTAATGCCCAGAAAGGGAAAGAGCTAAAGTGGAGCAGCTTGATAAGATACACCTGCAATAGAACTTTGGGGTTTGGAGATCTTTTAAAACCCTTACTAATCCAGTCAGTGACCCAAACATCAGGTTAGGTTTCTTTAGTTTATTCATCACAGAGATGTTGTAGTTCAGCAGTTAGCAGCAATGATCACACACAGACTGAGGAGAGAAGAAAAAGGGAAAACAGAAAAATATTAAAAGTAAAAATGTAAGGTGAATATCTCTTTGTCTACATAAATATATCACTTTGTCCATTAAGGTATGGGCAATTTTAAAAATAAATGCATAAAGAGACAATATGTATTAATCTGCTTTTTTGACTTCAAGACATCCTCATCTATACATTACGAAGTCCACCCTTCACAACCTGTTTTTGTAACCTAGCAAAGGCTACACTTCAAGAGCCTCCAACAGCATCTATCAAGGAAGTTTCCTTAGCAAAAAACTCCCAGATGTTCTTGGAGCCTAACAAATACAAGTCAAAGGTATAGACATCTTCACAACACCATATTTCCCTCTCATTTCATCAAAACCATCAAGGACATAGTCTTCCTTTTCTAATTGCTCTTGTGGTTTCGTACTGACATGCATTTTTCTGTTAGGAATCCACCAACCTATCTAGCTTTCACCAAGCAGTCATAACTAATATTCACATATATGATATTTACTGCTAACCAGACTTAAGGCCAGCGATCTTACGTAAGGCAATTTTTGCTCAGAAAATCAATCTTAGTGAAATTTGCAGATCACATCTCAGAGGATCAACCACTCTGCATAATACTGCTACAGCCAGTACTTTTCATTTAACCATCCTGACATACATGTCCACAATTTCTCTGTCTTGCTTTTTCTGCTAGATTTGTTCATACAAGAGCCTCAAGCATCCTTGTTAATATATTGCAAATGGACAAATACATCTTCATAGAAATGAATAAAGATATAGGAAACTGAAATCCCTGTTCTTATGCCAGCATATAAACCAAAACCTCAAATATAGATGGTACATTCCTGTGTAAAACTTTTAAGTACAATGTCAGACATTAATGATGAAAACATTTGCATAAAACTGCTTTGCTTATTTACAGAAGACTCAAGTCTTTAATCTGAAAAAGAAGCACTTTCCCTGAGAAATGATTCACACATTGAACCACATACACAACGCAACTATTTGCTTCTCAACACAAAAACATAAATAGCACTCTGTTTCCTTTAGGAGTAGCTGTGAGAAAATCTTTGAGAGACTCTCCTTGAAATAAAATAGACATGGAGATAAACAGAATTAGCAAACGGCTTTACTTTGGCGAAGTTAAATCACAGCTGGAAAAAGTTCCCTACAAAACCTCACACGTAAAGAGGATTGCTGGATAATGTTTTGTTTGGTGCCATCAGTGTACAAATATTCGTGGAGTTTTTTACCCCTAATGCCTCTTACTGCACCCCTCTACTACCTGAGGAGTACCCCATTACAATGGCACTTCCTGCAAGGTATCTGAGATCACAATCCCACACAGGACTGCTGGGACAGCAGCTGCATATTTTCCTCTCTTAGTTTAAACTGCAAGGAAATATAGACAGATATATCCCACTGCACACAAAAAATGATAACTCATTTCATGGCATAAACATTCCTGTTTCAACCACTCCAGCTGAGACTCTTATTTAGCTTTTTTAAACCCCTGCAACTCTTTCCATGCCCTTTTGATTACACCTTATTAATCTAGTTCTAAATAATAATTTTTATTCATTGATTATACAAACTGATAATATTTGAGACAGACAGTTTGTATTTCTGATCAAGAGCAGAAATGAGTTAGGACAAAGAAAACATCATGTAACCATAAATGAAATAAGTAAATCAAAGTTTTTTGTTTACACTACACCAAAATTGTCAAAATTAAAAAAAAAATGAATCTAAATTCTTCCAGATTTCACAATATTCATCTTTTCTGAAAACAACTTTCTGTTCCTTAAGTTAACTGCACAACAAGTTAACTTTTAAAAGTATCATTTAAAAATGCATTCCTGCTGTACACTTTAAGACCAAAATAAGAACTTGCTATTTTTATTGGTCCCCCCTATTGAAGGGAAAACAAAAAATAAAACCTCAATACCTATTTATACTGGCTAATTCTATTATTAGTGAAGAAAGCACAGAGACTTTTTCTAAACTGGTGGCTGAAAGAGTATTGAAAATATGGTGATCTCTGGGTAAGAGGGATAGATCAGTGCTATGCAGCCAGCACTACCCAGTTCCTGGAAATGCTTGTGAGAAGAGAAGACCAGGCAGACAAGGGTCTGGTCTCTCCAAGAACTCCAACATTCTCACAAATTTTATCTTTTCCAGTGGGTATCTTGACAGGATGTCTGTTAGATTGAATCTTTCCATGGAGCAAAAATGAAGAATAATTTCTATGAAGTTATTTGATTTCTACAAACTGCAGGAATTCACACAGTATCTATATTCCATTTTCCACCTAACATTTACAGAGTTTTATGAGCACATGAGGGTCAAGTGCACTCATAAGTGCAGTTTAATTACTTCCATATCAATACCCACACAAGAGTCATAGGGGATTCCAAGTTTTAAGTGTCCTTGTCAGATAACTAAGAAAAGGAAAGAATAAGCAGTAACCTGAAGTAACACCAGGGCTATAATTGTCAAATACAAATGGAAAAATAAATGCTTATACTAGTTCTCTCTCTAACCAGCAGCACCTAGCAATCAATTTCTCTGTCCACAAGCTTCCAGCATGATTTTTGATGCACCTTCAGACAAAGGAGTTCCACCAAACATGCATAATGTTGCCAAAGCAGTTCAAAGATACATATGCAGTTCTTACCACAGGCACACACCCAAGATACTGCAGGAATTTCCATCCCATTCCAACCACAAGAGTTGTGTGGCACAGAGGTTGCCTGGTTTATTCCCTACCCCTGCTTCCCAGGATGAGCTTGAACCTAGTTCCAGGGCTTTTTACCAGCACTACCAAAGCTACCTCAGGGCTGAAGACAGGCCCCATCAATAAGAAAAAAATATTGGTTTGCAAATATACACAATTTGGTGGAGCTAAGTATACAGTCCCACTTTTAAATTCAAACAATAGATGACCTATGTTAAATCAACTTTTCCAAAATCTAAGACTAGACTTTGAAATTGCATCTCCCCTCAGGTGAGCAAGAAAAATACCAAACCTACAACAAAAATAACCTCTCAGCTTATCTCTGTTCTGTGCTTTCTAAAGACTTTAATTTTTACAACATGACATTGTCCATAAAGGTGAAAAGGTCCAAAACACATGTGACTAAAGCTGGTTTTTGCTGAAGTTGTGAAGCAGAGTGTGAAACAAAGCTGGTCATGAAGGACAGCTTAACCTCAAAACAATTCACTCAACATCCTGTGCACAAAGCAAAGATGTCAATGCTGTCTGCTAAATCCTGACCAAATTAGAACATCAGACAGCTAAAATTTTAGTTGCAATCCTTGTTCTAAGGATTTATTTAAATGGTCAGTTTACTGGGGTTTTTTTAATCCTGAAATCAGAGGCAATTACTTTAATCCCTAAAAAAGGACAATAAGCATGAAGAAGCCCCACCTGAGTGTGCAGGAAGTTGTATTGAAAGAAATGAAAATCATCCTGCTCAAACCGGATTTAGAGACTCGCCCTTTCCAGAGCTTTTAGAGCTTTCTCATAGTTTACATATCATAGGATCCAAACAGTGTTCATGCTAACTTATCCTTTGCCTGGAATCGTGTCATAGGATTTACAAAGATGTTTTTGCCCAAATCCACTATTATTATAATCACCAATGAGAAAATCTGGAATACCAGCGCAATATTTTTAGGTTTCTCTACTGAGTTTTCACTGTCTGAACTGTTTGCTTCAGAAGTTATTACAGCTATGACTTTATTTGTGACCTACTCTTGGGGAAAATGGGAAACATGCAAAAGTTTCTGCAGAGTCAGCAAGATTTTTCTGTTTTTAGCAACACATTTTAATTGCTGAGCAACGCACAATAAAATTTAAAAAAATGGGAAATAATTATCTCATGTTAATTCCACAGGCAGATAGCACATTGGCTTAATGATTTCCTCATTTTGTTGAGACTTGAGGTGCATTTGCCCCTTGCACTGAGAACATCAGCTCTCTCTATACCACTGAACACACTTGACAGCTTGCTTTCACTTTCTCTATTAACAATAGCCTTGAAATTTGCTTCTTAAAATGGGTTCATACTTCAAAAAGACTTTTCAATAATATTAGGAAGACAAGGAAAATTACTTTCAGTTACATAACTGCTAGATAAAATATGTAGTTACACTGAAATGAATAAGGATTAACTCAAATTATATTTAGACCAGCAGTGATCTCATTGGATTCAATATTTTAATGGGTTTGTATTAGAGTAAAACATGCTGAGGTGATAAGTTTGAATTGTTAATATAATTTTTTACCTTGCAGGTAGTAAGACTTTTACTCTTCACTATGATGCTTTCTATCTTGTATTTAATATGGCTTAGTTATGTATTCAATGCTACTACCGTAAGCAGTGATTTAAGTAGGCAAACTTAGCTAAAAAATTTTGCCACAAGCAGCAAATAGTTAGTATTAGACACCAAAAATGATGAAGTTCACAGGTCCTACAGGTTAATAGCCATATGAAAGCCTGTACAAATTAAACAACAACAACAAAAAAAAACATGGAGTCATTAAACTACAGTTCACTCATTTTCTCTAAGTTATGGGGGTTTTTTTTTGTACTGTGATACCATGGAAAAATCACATTCATAAGCTTCCCTTATCTGGCTGTCCACAAAGCTTCCAATAAAATGCAATCATTAGAGACATGATAAGATCTGAAGCTGCTCCAGGCAAATTTTCAAATACTTTAGGAGGCTATTTGATGATTATCCATCTAACAAGTAGACTGAAAGCAAGTGAAAACAGACTGGTAGCACATTCAGTGAAATAGATTTCTAGTTTAAGAAGTCTCCCAGAACCCATGGATGTTTAGTGTTTACTGGAAGAGCAGAGACCCCTGTAGATAGAAGTAATTACCATCTGCACAGTGCCAGCCCCTGTCACTCTTTTGTCTCACTTGGAGATGGCTTAGGGGAAAGCTGCCTGCTCGCTGCTGTGTCCCTGCAGCTCAGAGGGGAGCTACAGGATGGCAGTGGAGGCTGATACCATCTAGGCACAAATGACTATTCCCTACTGGGATAATTCCCCTCAGTGGCTGTGGGGACTATAACCCCAGTCAGGTCACACTGTGACCAACTCCTATCAGTGCTGTCTCTGCTCTTATAGACACAGCTGGGACTGATGGAGACAATGCTCTGAAATGCACTACATTTTAGGGCATTTTCCTGTGATGCTTAAGTGAACAGAATTATAAGATTAATTATTTAAGAGTTAATAGGAGAGAACAAGCTCTGTCCATGTTCTCTAAACCATGATTGTCACAATGGGCAGCATTAAAGAAATACTGTGTTTATATGGGTACATCAGGTGGTGAATACTTTCAGAGACTTCAAAAAAGTTAAATATCAAACTAGAGATCAGAGGTTTATTTAATCAGCTAAAAATATAATCTGAAGAGAAAAAAGAGCCTTTTTCTTCCCCCACAGTAACTGTCACATTCCTCATTTGGAATATCTACTGCTGTAAATGTACACTTTGTTAAGCAAAGCAGTAGTTGGTCTGAAAATTGTCAGCATGACAGAAGATTAGGCATTGTGTGTCTGAACCAGTGTTTCTTGTTATCTGCTTATCCAATAACCAGTAATTCCTTTTATCTACAGCACAAAACTATTCCTAACATGAACCTTCTGCTGTCATTTATAGCACAGTTAGCAGTGTGGAAGTATACTCCAATTAAACCCACTTCTTCTGATTTTACACATATTAGTAGCCATAGGTGAAAGAAGGTGGACTTGGCTCTTACTATAGTAATTTTCTTAAATAAAACAAAAACAAAACAAAAAAAAAATCAAGGAATAAAATCATATGGACAAGCAAAGAAAAATAAGAGCTCTTCTTTAGGCAACCACTTAATTCCTTTTAATTGCAATTGCCTAAAAATAACCCTAAGCCCCATATGGCATTTAAAACTGGTCCAGGGGAATTAGCTTAAATCACCCGCTCAAACTCGAAGACAGGTGTACAGCTTTCCCATTCCTAACAAAGGCTCTTAAGCAAGGATTGTGCCAGTGTTAAAGCTGTAAAATCTGTACACTCATCCCTCTCAGCGCACAGGAGCGCTTTGTGACACTAATATTTCACATGATCAATACTAACAGGGAAGAAGGCTAAGGTCCCTGAGTTAAGTTGTTCACAGTAGCCACAACAGCAGCGTTGACAGCTTTTTTTATTATTTTTTCCCCCATCAAATTTACATCTCATACTTGGAGGTGCATATATGCTAGTCAAAAGGCAGACTCCTGTCATCAGAACAGCTTTGATTGTCAGCACTTTTGCTGTTGTTTGGTTTCAAATCTGATAGAATTAGTTCTTCAGAAACTGCAAAGGTTAAGGTGCTTGTAACATTCTCAATGAGCCGTAACAGTTAAAAATTCCCAAGTTTGTTGGATTATGTTAACACATATAACATTACACAGTATCTCTAGGCACCCCGAGAGGATCAAGTCCTAAGAAGGATTTTGAAGGTATAAATTGAGCAGCATGTCTGACTACTCCACAAAGCAGCATAGGAAAAGGAAAGGAAAAAACAGAGAAATCAAGAACCCCAAGAAACCAGTCAAACATATGGCAAAATAAGACTGGGAAGCTGGCTTTAAAGCTATCACAGGGAAGTAGAAGCCTGAAATAGAATCCTGATACTGAGAGGTTACGGGGCACAAAAGTCCAACAAAAAGATCTAACAGCATGGAACTTGAAATTACTGTCCTTTTTTTAGCAATATTTCATTATGTAATTCAATGACAAGATTATTTCTTGGCATTTGTTAGATGAAACACCATTAAATTTCAACAATTAATGCAGATGAGATAGCATATCTTCAGTTACCATCTTTTGGAACCCAAAACTCAGAATTACTTCTATTTATTCTGATTCATTACATGTTTATACTGAATTTTTAAAAATCAGCTTAAACATAAGTATATATTAAAAGAGCAAAATAATAAATAAAAAATTATGCTCTCTTAATAAAGACCACTTTCTTGGATACTGTATCTATTTAAAGATATAGAAAGCCGAGTCTGAAAAAGACTTTGCCAAAACTTATTAAAAACAGATTTGTCAGCTTACAAAACACCTTCTGCTGTTCCTCACAGAAAGATGTGACAGGTACATTTAATAGGGTTTTGTTTTTCAAAAGTCTGCAAGAAACAGTGACTTCTACAGAATTACCATTCTTTCTTAATTGCATAATTATTGCAATTCCAAGCATTTAGTTCAATTCAGGAAAGATTCCACTATTTCCACATAGGAAATGAGCATAGACTTTGCACCTAAAAAAATTTAACTGAAGTAGTTTTACCAAGAGACACTTCCATTTACTCATTACAAAGAATAAGAAATTGTGTCACAATTTGAGGAAAGTAATTGGGGGATGGATGTGAGGGGTGGGGAAATGAAGTAAAGAAACTCATCACGACTCTGCTGTAGATCACACATTGAAAGATAGTTTATCAGCTCTTAGGAGTTTTTTTCCAGATCTTGGCTCTACTTTCATTCATGCCCTTTAAGAAAAATAATATCTGCATTCTTACCAATTTTCTATACATTCTTCACCTATTCACATCCTCACCTGAACATTACAGTTGGTTCCTCAAATCAAGGTAGAACACCATTAGTAATTAAGTGTATGCTTAAGACAGCACATAAATCAGGATTTATAGGCTCAGAGCCCATTAATCTTCACAAAATCTCTTTGGATTAAGTGAAATCACATTAGAATCTAGGGATAGCATTTAGGAGGTTGTGTACAAGACTGCACAGTAAAGTGTCTAAATAAGAGAACATATTTCTAGGAGAAAAAATTAAAAAGCAGCTCAATTTATGGAGATAGCATAAGTTGATATATTATACCAAAAGAAAAAAAAGCACAGTTCAGTCATAATAACAGGGGACACACTCTTGGATGGTTTAAATTTGCCTTGTTGGGATTTTACAGCAGCAGACACAGCAGCACAAGTAGCCAGCAATGCAGATGCTCAGTTAAGAGGCACATCCAGGAGCAGAGATGGACACCAAACAGCCCTACATGTGAAACCCTCCCATAATTCAGCAACAGTACTCATCAGCAGTTATTAAGGGCATGTAATTCATGGTAATCAGAAAGAAGTACCTTCAAAAATTAAATGAGTGCTGGGCTGTGTGTGCATTTTACAAGGAGCCAATGCAAACTAGAGCCTTCATCCAGCTGGGCAAAGCAACCACCCAAAATTCCTTAAAATTCCCCTAAAACTGTTAAACCTGCTCTCATCAGATCTGTAAAGTTACAATCACTCTCATGTAACTTTCCAGAGAAAGACATCTTTTTGAAATCATAACCAAGAAAACTTTCCAAAAGTACCGACCGGTACATAATAACCCCATAGATGTAGCCATTAACAGGGGAAAATAATAATTTTGCATATGTTTCTATTAAAAAAATCTCTATTTCTACGATGGTTTTCAACTTTATCACCAAAATCAAATGTTTGGTTTTGGGTTTTTTTTTAATTCATAAAGCAGAATTTCCTGTCAGGAAAATACCCTTCGAACTTGTTTATTTTAATTTTAAGTATTGAATTATTCTGACCATTGCCTACATTCATGTCTCTCTGCTTCTTAATGGAATAAAGCAGTAAGCAGAAAAGCTGCTGTAACTCTTGCTGTGATGTCAGTGTAGGCAGTGACTGCAATTTGGGATGTAATAGAGTGCCAAAAATTTAACTCACTTATAAAATGCCTGACAGATAAATCAGAGCTTGGGCCATTTTAACTGTGATCACAGAAATTTATGACCATGAAGTCTTGAAGCAAAATATAATTTATTTAATGTGGGATAAATTCATTCAGATAATTGTCATAATAATCAGCCCTTGAAGAGAAACCAAAGCTGAGGTTCAGTATTAGCTGATATTATATGAAAACTGAAACAGAGAAAAGCTGTTAGAATATCAACACCATATAAAGCATTTTTACTTATCTCCTAGTTAAGACAGAATGGACTCACATATGAGTAATAAGGGCTTGAACTGTGGTAAAATATATCAAAATAAGTGCTAAAAATGGCAAGAGGCTAGCTGTTCCTATCCAAGCTGCCTCTGAAAGCTCTACTTGATACTTAGCAAAAAAACCAGGATTTAAAATTGAAAAAATGTACCTTATTTGTGCTCATGTTTTCCTGCCACAGCATTCTTGTAGTAGCATAAATGTTTTACTTTGTTTTGCTAGATAAGGCACAAGTGAGCTCACCTAAGTCCTTCTTTCTGGAAGAAAAGTAGCACATTGCTATCTGTGAAACAGACTGAACATGAAAAGCAGCCTCCTCTGGCATCCAACTGCAAAGACACATCAGACCAATTTCAGTCCGCAGTAAATCTAGGCCATGTTTCACTTTTAGTGCCACCTTGCATGGTGTTTACTTCATGGCAGACTCTTCCTACATTTAATCCTCCAATTACCTCATCCTGCACTTCTCAACCCAAAAAATCCTATAAACAGGGGTCAGCCTTACTGTAGCCAAGATGCTACTTCTCATTTTTGCCATGCTCAAAAAGCAAAATTGTGGGAAAAGGGATTATTGGTTGCTATTTATGTGGGGAGGAGGAAAACAGAAGGAAAAACAGCAAAGGAAAGCAAATAGAGCTTAGGGGAAAAACCAGTTCCAGACAGAGAAAATAATCAAGCAAATAATTTAGAGGAAAAACATGAACTAATTGTTTCCTCTGCTAATGTTGGAGGCTTTGGGACTGAGGGAACACAAACCTATGCCATGCTCTTTCCTTTTTCAGTTTGAATCCAGTCACAAATCCTCACGGGCTGCCCCAGCAAGAGGACAGATGCATTATTTAGGCAGCTGCCAGCATGCAGTGTAGCTAGGAGGAGCAGGGGAGCTCACACACTTCAGGGGTTTCCCTTTCTGCTGCACAGCACAGCAAACCCTTCTCAGATCTGCTCATCCCTGTGCCAGCCCTCTGCCTTTCCCTGCCTGTCCCATGCCAGCATGGCAAAGGTGCGGTTGGTGTTTCAGTACCCGATCCTGGAGTGCCCCAGTTCAGCCAGCAGAGCTGCTGCCAGGCCATGGCCTTGCCCAGGGACCTGAATTTGGGCAGCCCCCCCCCAGGGCATCCCAGAGATGGGCACTGCTGTCACACCAGCATATGGCTAGTGAGAAAATAAGAAGCCTGCTTTACATACAGAACGTACACCTTTCTAAAGGAGGAAAAAAGTCATGAAATGCTCAAGCGTACAATTAAAATTCGAGGTTTTTAAATTTAGTAGTAAATATTCCAAAGTATAAATAACAAATCAGCTACAAACAAAAGATGAGAGGTTGTTCTAAGCTTTGACATCTACCTCCTGCCAGCCACCAGCAGCAATGTACCCTTTTTCTCCTAAAAGCCATCCAAATATATTTGAATCACTTTGCACCATCAAGGTTATGAAGGCACCAAGATAAACTAGTTGCTTCAATTAGTGCAGGTATCAGCGCTAGCATTACTTTGCTATAATGTGTGTGCTGGAGAAATGAAATCCATTATTTTCCTTAACATACCTAATGGATGAGTAAGTTCCTTTCAGCAAATTTCAGTAATATTTCATAACCTTTTTGTATTTTTAAGATATTGGCTGCTGGCAAAGCTTCCAGCTGGACAGACAGGCAATTCCCAATCCTGTGAGGACATTCTTAAGTACAAAAACATTTTGGAAGTGCTCGACAGAAGGACTTACTATGCAGGAGGTGAAGCAATAGGCAGCTTCAGAAAGCAGAGCTGGATCTCAGCTGTCCAAGTGTGTTGGTCTGGTGTGCAAGCCCTCAAGTCAATCAGGAATCTGAGTAATGCAAAGAAAAGTTACCTGAGTCTGGAAAATTTTGGCAAGAGGAGCTACATCTTAAAGCAGGAAGCCAAAAGGGCTTTTTCTGAATTTACTTTTATCACACAAGCTTTTATTTATTTGATTTAATAAACCCTAAAGTCAGCCTCAGAGGAGGTTTTTTTTATGTTAACAACTCAGGCTGTGTATGTTTTACATGGCAAATATTAAGCTAAAAAATAACATGCTATAGAGAAATTGTTCTAGTATTCCACAGATGTCATTGCACAATAGTAAGAAAGGTACTGTGAAACTCTAAACAGAGGCATTCTGGTAGTTTATTTAATAGCACTTATTTAAATTGTTCACAAGTGTGTCAAATTAGTTTAAAGTATTCATACATTGAGTTTGTTGAACATCAGCAGTATACAGCTGCTCGTGGCTCACAGACTGCAAAATTGGTAGGGAGCTATTAATGAAGTGGAGAGATTGCATGCAAGAGCCACATTAGTGCAATGTGACTGTACAGGCAGCCTTGTAATTCAATTTAATGCTTCCCAGAGAAAGCTTAAGCAGGACAGACAAAGCAGTTACACCAGATTTTCAATCACTTTTCTATTATATTTTTCCATTCTAATTGGCACGATACCCCAAGGTACCAAACCTCCAGTGGCACAAAACTCACCTGTCCTGCTAATGCCTCCCCAGTTGTGAATTACTCAGTTTTTCATACATGCACCAAATTGGTTGTTTGAATTGCACAGAAATATCATTACCATAGCAAGAATAACAGTTTAGGAGACAAATTGACAGTGTGCAACCAGTTACTTAAATGTTTAAGTAACTCATGGAATATTATCAGTTATTGGAAGAGCATGCTATGATAGATACCAAACAGGGGGTTTAGGGTTAATGCCACGAGTTCTTGAGTGCCTCAAGTAAACTTCATTTTGTGAAGTACTTTATATCTGTTACCTGTCAGAGATGAATTAATTTTTTCTTCTGCCTGATCCATAATCCCAGTTTGAATGTTAAGAATAATCCGTGCATTTTTACGTTAATTCACAGCAAAACAATTGCAGCATTGATAAAACAATGAATCTATAGTGCTTTGAATGCATTGCCAAGCAATATACTGTATTTGAATAGTTGGTATTATGAAGTGACTCATCAGAAAACCTTCAGTGTCCAATAAAGATGCATCAGGTTACATGTTCATTGCTTTATGAGAGTGTTATAATACAGAACTCTCTAAAATAATTAGACTGAAGAAATAATACTTGAATTTTCTAAACTGAGGATGCTTATATTGCTGCATCAACACTGATTCTCACTAAAGCACTATTTTAAAAGTTTTCAAAGAGCATTTAGCAGCAAATAAATTCTTCAAGTACGTATTCCAGCTCCAAAGTATAATTAGGACTTTTGGAGAGACACTGCAATGTGTTGAACAAAGTGTAGCACAGAGGGATAACAAAAGATGACAGGTGTCAGTCTTTGTGCATGTCTTGGAGGGAAGGTTGACAATAACTAGAAAATATAAAAGGGGGAAAATTAAAAAATAACATGGTGAAAAAATTAAAAAATAACAGAGTGGGAAGTAGCAAAAACCTCACAACTTCCAATACTGAATATAAACCAAGTACCACCTTTTCCTTTTTTAAGTACCCTCTCGTACAAATGCCTTTTTTTTAGAGCTGCAGTTAACATTTTTCAGGACACCAAAAACCAATTTAAGAACTTTGGAAGTGGGCAATGGACAGTGTGTTTCAGTTTTGTGTGCAGATATAAATTATGGATCAAAACTATACTTAAGAGAAGAAGTGGCATGTAGTTTACTTTTCTGGAAATTTAAGTTCTGCTTCAGATTTTTCATCTCCACTCAGGAAAAAGTTATTCTTGGTCAGAATCAATAACATATTGAACATGGAAGGGAAGGAAAGAAGCAAAACAGGAGTCCCATGTCAGAACAATTTCTATGATTCACATTTTTAAAAAATTCACTTTCTAAACCCAGATTGTAAACAACAGCAGGAAATCCAAGAAGAAAAGTTTGGTTTACTTGAAAATGAGGGGCTATTTCCTCAAAAAAGTCCACTACTTCTAATTTGAGCTTCAGAAAAATAGTTCCCTGATTTATATTTTACACAAATATATTAGTCCCTAGATTAAATTTGTTACTATTTAATAAATTTAGTCACTTTAGGATTGAGAAAAAAAATTCACAACACACCATTTAGTGCAGAAGGTATTTTGGCTGTCCTTGGCTTGCTGAATTAGAGTGGGCAACTTGTCACACAGCAGCCACCTGCCCTTGCTGTGATGCCTTCACACCAAGGGGACACAGGTCATGTTGACAAGTTTCTCTTTGAATGTGTAAACCTGCAGTAAGGTAAAGCATGCTACTGAACAGTAACACTAAATGTGACATTTCAGGAAGGAAAATAATCACTCAGCTCTCTACTGATTCATGCAGCCACTTTCAAGGCAGTGCTAACATTCAGCAGGCAGGCAGGCAATATTCAAGCCAGGAAGGCTGAATATCACACCAGAAATCTTACAATGAGAGAACTAAAGTTTTCTCTAATGTGTGATAATTGTAAATATTCCAGAAAATAAACAAAATCTTCAATATTTCCTTGGTTTTCCAGCAAATCTCAGAGGAAGGAGAAGCTAGACTTGAGATGGCCACAGCTATATCTGAGAAGAGGCACTCTTGTAGCCTAAATAATAGGGTTGGTTCAAATCTGAACTCGAGATCAAACATCTGCGCACCCAGTACTCCGAAGCATTCCAGAAGACTGCTTACAATTTCAGGAGTTAGGTGCTCACTTCAGGAGGTGTCACTGAAGCAGACTCAGTGTCAGCCTAGGATCCCTTGGAACACAGAGAGGAAGGCTAGCAACAGAAGCTAATACTGGGCAATGAAGCTTGCACTGGTGTCTATTAATGAAGGTACACAACCAGAAAGTAAGAGAAACATGGGTACTTGGCAGTATTCAGGATGCTAAACAAAAAACATTATGAGAAATTAATTATTTAATCTTCCCAACATTCTTCCATCTTTCAAGCACCCAGGCTAAGATTCTGAAATTTATGTGGCATTGTATTCAGATGTAGGCTCTGGAGTACTGAGCAACAAACTTGTAAATATAATTGACTCAGAATTTTTCTGTTACCGTATTGCAAGTGAAAAATCTTAATTCAGACTCCAAAAGTCACACAAAGGAGTACAAAAGCTAGGGATGACATGAAATAAACATGCTTTGACACCCCCTCCCTGTTGAATTAAAGAGCTTGGAAGTACAGGAATATAGTATAACCAGAAAAGCATGAAAAATGTTTTGCAGTGTTTTTTTCCTGTGTACTAATTCATATTGTTCTCAACTGTAAAGAATGAAAATATGTTTGAGAGTTGGAGTAGAAATAAACAGAGAGCTGTAAGTGACATTCTCTATTAAAGGAAACTCGTGGCAATTGTCCAAAAATGTAAGTGCAGAATATTTAGACTCATTTATAGTCAGCATTTATTAGATTGATTAGCTTTTACACACAATACCTATTAACCTTCTAAAGTCACATATTTGATGTACAAAACCATGTAGATGCAAGTATCAAAAGCTCATGGCACAGCATGGGTACTTAGGAACTTCCTACTTGACTTTGCTACCTTTTGCAAGCTAATCTGAACATTCTCAAGTGCATGCAGCAGCAGTATTGATAAAGACTTCAAATTCATGAGAAATCCAGCTGTTTTCTTTCAAACATTCTGATGAGGGGGTTTGTTTTGTCTCCAAGTAAGGCAGCAATTTAGTGCAAAGGTTGAGAGCTAAAATGAGAATATACAGTTGTGAAGTAGCAGGGAAATGTTACTAGAAATGTTTTAGAATTGAAGTAATTACTTGTAGTCTGTATAATATCTAATTCCCCCTCAATTAATTTTGTTTAATGGAATAGTGTATAAATAGACACGAACTGTGCTACACCAGTTTTACAGTCCTTTGTAGTTTCCCCCCCCCATTTTTATTTGAGGTACTTCAAATCTTGGTGCTTGTTCTTAGCGGATATCTCCAGAAATATTGAAAATTTTGGGACTAAGAATTTAATTTGGAGTTCCATGGAAGTTAACCTTCAGATTGCTGTATTGGATTGACAAGAATGTTTGAAGAGAGACAGAGAAAGCAGTAGTCCAAAATCTGGCTGGAGGATTGCTTCTTTCCTGGCCTCAGGCAGCATAATTTCAATACAGGGCTGCCAGTGCTAGATTGTAGAAATCCTCAAAAATAAAATTACTAAAAGGAGTCAGAACAGCTCTCTCCTTCCCTCCCCCCTCCTCTCCAAGATCCACATGGGAGCATACCCTGGCAATCAGGAACATTGATGTAGAAGGTACATCAAGGGTAATCAGGTCTAGTTGCCTGGCACACTGCTGTTATTAATTATTGACTACCTCACAGTGACCTTCAAGCAGTACCTCCCAAAAAAAAGACAGTATGGGTCAGACTACAGCTATCAACTCCTCCCAGAGAGGGTTTTCTGTTCCTGCACAGATATCTGTAGTGTATAGTCGCAGTAATTAAATAAAATGAAGTTACATAGAGTTTGGAGTGCACACTCGACCTGAAGACACAGCAACTCATCTTTTCTTAATATTATTCTCAAGTGAATTAAAAACTTAATTACAAATTTTGACTAAGTCATTCCATGAGAATCAATTCAGGAACTCTTTCCTCTGAAGAAAATGAACACTAAGATAAGCATAAGAGTTAGATAAAAGTCCTTCAAAATAAGAAGTTCTGATTTTTTTGAGAGTCAATTAGAGGACATGAAATGCCCAAGGAACAGAAAACAGGAAAATCTGAAGAGTTGAAAAAGCACTGGAAATTATTCTGTAGAATTGCAGCAAAAAGAATGCTATAGGCTATTCAATAAAAGCACACAGGGAGTGATCCAGCTCAGTTCCTAAGTTCTTCAGGAATTACCTTAGCAGTCCCTTAGAAATCATAATATAGGGTTACATGGAGCAAGGGCAGCATAATTCAGCAGATCTTCACCTATGCTTAAACTGGAAATACTGCATGCCTTACAAGAATAAAGTCATTCAAGTTAATTTCTCAAAGAGCTAACTTGGCTCCTCCAGCCAACTTTTTTGAAAAGGAGCAGAAAACCTACATCACCCAGCCAACCACTACAAGCCATTTTCCAGGGCAGCATAACACAAAACAGAGCTCAAATGTTTCTGTATGCTGAGCTAATTAAAGGAGTAGATTGCTTACTAAAATCTGATAATTGAGCTGATATCAAAGCCCATAAAGCTGCTAGCCTTGTTTTCATCTGTTAAAGCAGATCAAACCACAGTGAGGATAAAAAAAAGAACAGGTTTCTTGCTAATGAAAACATATATTTAAACATGACATAGCAGGTTGTAGAAAAGCCTCCAACAAAACTGAAGATTTAACTTCTAAAACTGCTTATAAATATTAATACAATATCATAATCCATTTAATTCTCAACATCTTTCTAAATTTGCAACAAGGATTTTACAAGTCAGCTTTCATCATCAAATATACCTTAAGATGTGAAGACAAGAGCTGTCACTTTAAACCCTCCTGCAGTCTTTAAAAAAGACAGGGTGCAACCTACTGCTGGAGTTACAGGTCATTTCCCCAGAAAGGCTCTTGATAAAACTCTGGAGAATCAAAAATCAGGTTTACTCACATGTAGCCTAGAAAGCACCAATTAAATAGGGCCAGTCTTGGATATCTTTCCTTCTATGCACACAGAAACAATACCTGAACTTGGAGACCTTCTGAGAGCTTACACAGCTTTGTTATTAACAAAACTAACTTAAGCATTACTTGAATATGAGTCCCAGTAACAAGGACTGTCTGCTAATTTACTGTCACAATCTTTGTGACAGAGCACAAACTTGCTCAGTTGCTTTGAAAAAGAATGCTCCCCTACTCAGAAAGGATCAGAAAACACAGCAAGGGATGAGAAGTTCAGCAAAAAAACTGAAAATTGGGATCAAGGGTTAACAGTGTTATTATCAACTACATCTAGGTCTCCTACGTGATGTTATCCTAGTCATGCTGTTAAAAAAAGCCAAAGTTATTTGAAACAATAATGAATTTCCCTATTTTTTAATTCAAGAAATCAGCAGATGAACAATTAATTTAATTTATTCTTTTACTTGGCTAAGGAATGCCTCAGCAATTTAGAAGACATCATTCCAAACTCCAGCCAGTAGTGTTTGCCTCCTTTAATAATTGAATAGTGAATTATTTGAATTATATACCTTCCTATATTAAGACCTAAGAGGTCTATAACTCCCAAATACTTGGTTAATTATCTTTAGAGCTCTGGCACTCCTATTAAAACTTGAAATACACATGAAAATGCTGTTTTGCATGGGGATTACGGTGCTCTCTTCACACATAGAAGACCCCAGCATAATCATATATTTAATACATACTAGTTCATAGAGGGAAGCAAGAGAAGCACAGCACAGCTTGCTTCTTAGCAAATAAACACAACAAAAATTCCACATCATACATACAGTCTTAACTTGCAGCATAAATCCTCCTACTGCTCTGTTAGTGTAAAAGTCATGAGTAATATGGTCATAAGAACAAAGCTGCTAAAAAGTTCAAGATAAAAGATTTATGCTCAAAGAAATTTCCTGCCATGCTACCCTAATATTTCAATTTGAAGGGGATTCATCTGAACAGATGCAGATTTGGGCCACCAAGATGGTCCTGAATGGCAATGCAAAGTAGCTTTATATCTTCAACCAGCATCATTGAGATTTAAGTCCCAAATACAGGCTGCCATCACATTCTGAACTGGGACAGTATCTCTAAAACACCTCCTAAATGCCAGAGGCCAGGACAGTTAGTTTTGAAAAATGGCAATCCACTGATACCATTATCCCTCAAACAATGAAAAAAAGTTTAGAATTCTGCATTGAAAAGTTGGTAAATATGACAACGTAAGCCAGGTTTAAATTCATTAAAAAAAGTAAAATAACAATTTAATGGCTAACACAGAAACCAAACATTCCAACATGTTTTTTTGGGGTTTGGTGGATTTTGTTGTGTTTGTTTTTCAGTTTGGTGTGTTTTGCTTCCTTGTTTTTTCTTCCCCTTAAAGCACCACCATAATATTGTTTATTCTAAGGTTTCTTGACATGGGTAGGTTGTGAGTGGTTTAATGCTTGGATTCCTGGGGTTTTTTTTACAGTGGGAAAAACCATTTATCAACATTGCTCTCTAGAGGAAATTTGACAAATTTGCCTTGAACATTTGAGAATTCAAATGCAAGGTGGGAAAGAGAGACAGACAGGGTCCCCAGTGTAGAAAGGAGGAAATTACAAAGTAAATGAGAAAGTAGAACTAAACTTCTTCACTCACACACATTACTAAGAACTTTCACCAGTTCTTCCACATGATGGTTTGATGGCCCAGACAATTCAATTAATCACACTGCTTGAAACAAACTGCACACAGCTTTCATAAAACCTACTAATTCTGGAATTCCTAAGATTGGAAAGGCATAAACAGAAATAAAAGGAGACATGCCTCAGACAATACAAGTATTAAATACCAAGCCAGGTGTTCGACACATTACTTTTTGGATAAGTCATCTATTTCTGTCTTACAGACACACATACAAAGTAAAATAAACCAATGACAAGGAAAAAAAAAAACTCCAAATCTACAACTCCCTAATTCTTGCAGGCTGTATTTAGAGCATCATAGCAAGTGCTTCAGCCATGTAGAGTGAGCAGCTATGTAGCTATGGCTGGAACATATGAAGCAGAAATAGACACAGCAGACTGTTGTTTCTCATTGGAGCAGTTTGTGCTACAAACACAGCTGCACCACAATTACCACTGCACTTAAATCAGTACACAGCCACAGTAAATAGCAGTGGTATTTCTAAAATTCTATTTATTTTCTGAGATGTTTTTTAGTATTAACCAGTGAGGCTTCAGCACAAAACTACACATAACAGGCACAGATTTCAACACTCGTTGTACTAGATCATCAGCGTTGCTTCTGAGGAGACACTTAATTCCACCCAAAAATCAGAGGCCCATTATTATATGCTGGAAAAAATACATTTTGTGTCTGTAAGTCTACCAAGTATCAAAACCAAATGGGACTATTACAGTAATACATCATATTTGAGCTATCTCATTTTGTGGGTTTGAGTTTTTGGTTTGTTGTTTTGGTTTTTTGAACACAGATAGCAAGACTGTATTAGTCACATTACTCTATTTTCTGGGAAACATATCAGGGAAAAGAGAAATGTAAGAACACTCCCTGGCATTCATTCCTTCCCAAAGCATGACAGAAATTTCTGAACTTTAAGGAAATGTCTTTTGAGCCACAGAGCAGCAGTGAAAATCCTTTTATTGGCACATTTATCAGAACCAAATTCTTGTCCTTCACATTCCTTACTTTGTGCATTTACCAGTAGAAAGAAACAAAACACTTTAGAATGGCGTCAGTCTAACAGACGCTTTTTTTTAGGCATCTGCAGTGCCCTGCGAAATCAATGTCACCATGAACATGTCTACATTTAGATCTCTGAACTGCACAAGTGTTTTACTGCAGAGCTGCAGTTGCATGGAAATACAGGCCAAGAACCACCAAAGCTTTGTCTAGTTCATGCTCTGACAACACAGCCTCATTTCTTCTCACTCCTTCTCTCCCTCCACTGCCCACTCTTGCTGTAAATAAGAATATTTTGGCATTCTTGGTGCCTTCTCCCTCTAGCATCTCTAATGGGGTAGCTATTTACCACACTACAGCTCATCAGGTCGCTGTCATTTCAGTGCTGCTTTATGTGCTGCATATGTCAGATTTTTCATGTGCTGGCAGGAAGTCTGAGCAATGTGTCCTCAGCAAGGATTCACTTATTTCCCTCATTGCTTCCTGAAGAAGTTGCAAGACATGTATAATCATTCACAGGATTTCTTGCTGAGTGCTTTGGGCAAATGTGTCACATTGAGTTATTCTGCTCTCTGATAGATATTTGAACCTTAAAAAAAAAAATGTTTAAGCCAAGATAGACAGTTTGAAAGTAATAGATCCTTGGAGGAGAGCAGCCTTGAAGAAGAATTACAGCCTAAAGAAGACACAATAAAAGCCCGGGCAAATCTTGTGGCAACACAGTAAACATACCCAGAATAGTCATGAATGAGATACCTAGCAGTAATTTTGTAGAAAAGGGTAATTTTCTCCCCCTCAAAAGTTATTTTTCAGTACTAACTACCACAGAAGATTCCAATATAATAAGAATTCTTCAGAATTCTGACCACAAGTGCTGTCATGTATGCTGCTCTTACAGAAAAAAGTGTAGTGCCAACATTTTCTAGTGTTAGGACAGCAATAGCTTGTCATAAAATCATCAGGTTCTGCTCACTTCCTTTCCATAGAATAGTCATGTTGTTGGTTCTCCTTTTAGTCCTTAATTTATTAAGGACAAAGGAAATCTGACTCAGATCATGAGTTTTGAGCCAAGATTTAAACTACAGAAAGTACAATTATATTGCATATTAACATAAACAGAAATTCTTACAATTAGTTCAATTCCCCTTTTCTCCCTTCATAAATAAGTGCTCACTATTAGTTTCTCTCTCTTTAATAAAAGAAGGATTTGTAAAACATTAGAGCAATGAAAGTTTATCCTTACATACTTCTGTCAGCATAAGCCTTTTTATCTCCCTCAATGATGTCGTTTAAGCATTACATGCAGAAGGTTGAAGCTTGTTTTTTTTTTTTTTTTTTAAGATTGCTTGACTAGCAAAGATCAGAGTCAGTGCTTTTCATTGAAGAGAGTGAGCTGAGACACCAAAGTGAGCAGGACCTCACTCACCAGCTCAGGACACTGACTGTATTCACCCACAGCTAGAGAAATATCACAGACAGACACACAGATTTAACCAGCCTGTTCTAGTCACACCAACTGCATTTTGTTTGCATAACTCTATAAGTAATTAATTTGTTAGAATTTCTTGCTGTTATGACTCCATTAAGTATTGTCTTGTTTATGCTGTTAATTTCAAATTTAAGAGCCATAGTGCCCAAAACAAACAAGCTTCAGAAGAGGCTGTTAAACAGATCCTTCTTATAATTACATCTTTATTTTTAATGCAAATGCATCAAGAACAGTTTAAGACCAAAATCCTTCTAAGTAGCCCAAATAAACCCACCTGAATAGGCTATGAGTGAATAGCCATTTGAATCACAAAACATGATCATAAATGAACCAGACAGATTCTGCAGTCTCCATTGCATCACCCCACTGTTTCAAAGAGTTGTGTTCTAATAAAGTCCTCTGCAAGAACTTGTCAAACAGACTAGAAAATGTGAATTCAGATGTCAAGTGGAGCTCAGACTAGTAAAACTGAATGGAGTTCCAAATCCTGAAGTAAATGAAGGTTTAGAATACATCATTTCAAATAAGTTTTAATTCAGGCCTATACCATCTACAACTGAAGCTTCATTCATTCTCTGTCCTCTTTTTCATATCAGCTCACATATTTTGTCTCATACTAAATTTGCTGCTGACATGTCAGGTGAGGACAGTGGCTTCCTAAAGGTGATGCAGCACTTAACACAATGGGTACTTGAGTGCATTTGCCTTTAACAGCACACAAACTTTGCACGTTTATGTAAAGTCTGAGCATGTACATTATTTCAGATTCAAGTTTTTGCAAAAAGACCAGTATTGGGCAATTATCTCTGCCCTTAATTTATTCAAACTAACACGAAATCCATCAGGAGTTTCACACAAAGGCTACAATCATGGCTTTTAGAATTTTATGACCACATAGCTCAATCTAATTCCTACAGTTTCAAATTGCTTCAATGAACTTCAAAGTTGTGCTAAGTAATAATGTCTTGGGTCATTAACTTGAACACTGCCAGCTTGCCCTCATGATTGCATTTACTTTAATTAATGTAAGGTAGTAATTAATGGCACACTTAACAGAAAGGACTGCTTTAGCAAATTGCCAGTTTTTAACAAATAAAGCAATCTTGAAGTGTTTCAGGCAAGACTGGAAATAATCTGTTGCAGGTGGCAAGTGCAGAGACAAAAAGGCTAAGCCACAGTGTTTTGTGGGTTTTTTTTCTAAATTTAGGTGCAGCAGGTTTAATTGTCATGCTAAAATCTTGCCCACACTTTATCACTTTTCTTTTTATTTTTGCAATACTAAATTTGATTCATAACAAAACTTCAGCATGCATCCATGATTTCTACATAAAATTATGAAACTGTTGGAGAGAGAAGTGTTAGTTATTCTACCATAACAATGAAGACATCAAAAGAGAACTCATTAAATAACTGTGTACCAACCTCCTACTACCCTAAACAGCTCTTACAAGAACACTTGGTATTCAGACCTCACACTCCCCTCATGCATCTTTTGCAAGGCCTCCAGTAAAATTTTGACCAAGCCAAGCTTTGTTCATGGGATGAATGTCTTAATGTAATCTTTCATAAGTTTTTGAGGGGAAAAAAAACCCTAAAATACTTCTACTAGCAGAAATAAATTTACACATAAGAACAGCGGTATGGTATAATGTAGAAAATTAATTTTCTAAATACTCTGCTCCACAAAAGCACTGATCCACACAGTGACTTCCAACTTTAGACTTCTTACTAAATTGTCCAAAGCCAAGAGAAGTTTATTCTGACAGCATAGCATTTAAACAAAGTATTTGAAGAGAATACTCCTTCACAGACCTGGATCAATTATCTGAACTGGTAGAGTGTAGAACACCACATTGACATGAGACATAATTTGATGCTAGAATGAGGTAACAAGTTTAGCTGATATACAAATCGGTAACACAAAAGGAAACTCATCAAGGGTAAAGCTCATTCCTTTGACTTCTCCTTCTCCATCCTGAAAAACAAAATGAGAGCATAGGCCCACTAAGGTCTGTATGACATTATCACAATAATCATTATCCCAAATGTTTTCACTGGCAGGGGATGAGAGAATCAAGAGCTAGGAAGCAGAAAAAATAATTTCAGGTACAAGATTTCTTTTGGATGATTCAGAAAGAAATCTGTCTGCCAGCATGAAGAACGATTTACTTTGAGAGCCATCTGTGGGAGATAACTGCACCTGAAGTCTGGCAAAAAGCACTTTTTTTCTTAATGACTCATTAGTTCATTTTCTCCTCTGAGAATGATAAAGCTTCCAGTCCTGCATTTGGAGAGGAGGGTAAAATATTGGGAGAAAGTGGTAGAAAAATGGCAAAAGCAAGGGACAGCAAAGAACATATGAAAAAATGTTGGAGAGGGAGGTGCACCACATGCCTCCAAAACTTTGATTTCTGTATTTCCTTGCATAAGATTGCTCCCTGCATCACAACAATGGTAAAGGATTCATCTGGAGATGTTAAATATCATGAACAGGTGGGTGGGAGTCCTTTCAATCATGCATAACCAGGGAGGAATCTCAGAAGCACCACAATAAGTCCCTGCTTCTGGTCCTTGTACCATTCCCAGGCATGCAGGCAGACTCTGACAGTGCAGAAGAATAAGCTCTACTCCCATTTGTGAACTTCTTTTTTTCTTTACAGCCTGAAGTTTTAACAAGGAAAGCATCTGTTTAGATTAAATGCAGAGATATAAAAATGTCAGTGTACTCTGAAGTAGTCTAGTATGTTTGGGAGTTATAGAATAATTATAAAAGCATAAATAATCATAGGCAGTTTACTGGTCTGACATTAGAAACCACATCACTGGAAATACTCAAAACCTCCAAATCTAAAATCCAGACTGCATAAGCACAAGCTGGAGCTGGAAAAATAGTTTAAACAGATACTTAAGGACAGGAAAACTCTGATAAAGTTATGAATTAAAGCAGTCACCACAAGACAGACTGCAAAAATGACAAACAGTTGCAACATTTTCATCCAACTATCAGCGCTGACAGATATCACAACATGGGGACCCCTCTTTCATCACACCACTGTATTCTCATCCTGGCCACTTCACTTGGTTGCTGTCACCCTGTATCCTGACTACTCAGAAGGGGGCATAGTAACCAAGAGATTGCTGACCTTAGCCTACAAGCTGCCTGGCACCTAAATCATCCATCAGTCTCACATTTGAAGGCAATATCAGACCATCAGTCTCACATTTGAAGGCAATATCAGACGATGCATTTGTGAAGGAATAGAGCCAAAAAAGTCAGACTAAATTCAAGTAAGGACAACTCAATATTGCCTTGTTAAAATGCAGAATAGATACCAAAAAAAAAAACAGAATACAAATTATTATCTGTGTTCATCTACATATGTAGAAATACAAGAAAATATTAAAGAGGAAAAATGTGTAATGATTTAGAATACTTTAAGATGGAACAAAAAAATGTGGATCAATGAGCTGTAGCTTACTATCACATACACAGACAGGAAAAGGTCTGAGTCTCAATTACTCAAGGTTTTATCTGTCTTCAAGAAATTCTGCCACTATTCCCACCTAAGAGATGCACTTTCCAAACTGTTCCTTCAGGCATAACATCAACTGTAGTTATCAGTAAATAATGAATATCTGACAGAGCTCACTCAGTCAAGGGGCATGATCTGTTTGCTGCACCACTGCTATTTCTATGATGCTATTTTACCTTGGTTTCTCACATACCTTTTACAGCTTTAATACACCAGTGTTAACCCAGCACTTTAAAAAGTGGTTTCTTTAAAACTGCATGTTGGACAGCCCCACCCATCATGTTGGTGCTATTTCAGAGGACACACTTGGGGATAGATTTGGGTGTACATAGCATCAAGCTCTCAACTAATGCTTCAGAACAGCTTTGTCAAACCTTATCAAAAAATGACAATTTTTTTTCCTTTCCTTTGCACACAGACCTCCTACATGGAGCTGAAAACCCAGAGCTTCTAGCTAAATCATCTGGAAATCACTTCACAGTTCAAACCACAGTGTAATCCTTCCCCTTGACAAGAGGTATTTCAGGAGAAGTCTGACAACACACAAGGGCTTTCAATCCAGCAAACTCCAGGAAACTGTCCATGATGGAGTTTCTAACTCTCTGTAGGTAATGTATTTTAAAATTCAGTGTAACATTTTAAATAGTTATTAAGAAAAAAAACCACCAAAAACCACAAAACACCCAAAAAACCTACAAATTAAGCTAGTTCCATACTTCTGCTCTACATACACTAAATTTGATTTGAGGAGGTAGTACATGTGATACATGCAGAGTGACAGAAGTCACCCAATTTCAGCATGCCCACATGTACAGACCTCAGTGATGCCCACAGAGGCTATTTGTCATGCCCAACCACATTGAACATCAATGAACAGAGTCAGCTGTAATTAGTTCTTCACTGGCTTTGCAGCAAGGCTTGCATAGGTTTGTGTTTGGGGCCATGCATTTGTGGGTTGAAGTTCTTAGGAGTGAGCAGAATTGGAAATTGTTGGCAGGCTTACAGAAATAATACAGATGAAGTCTGACAGGAGTCAGAGTGCTAAGCTGAGACTTGCTGTAATTGAAACATCAGGCAATGGAGAGGCTGATTAAAATCAACATCTTCATCTGACTATTTTGGCCCTCCAGGACATGGTCCAGAGACCAAATTGCTAGAAATTAGTCATGCCTTGCTCATTACCCCAAAGGCACAGACTTGCATACAAGAAATTGAACACATAACTTGAAAAACTCACTGTTGTCCAAATCAGACATTTTTAAAGAAAAGAGACAAAAAACCAAAAAACCCAAATCCATCAAAACACACAAAAAAACCTCACCAGATTTAAACTGATCCATAATATTTCCTTTGTTCCTTTCAAAAGTGTTTTTACTGAACATCTGTTGATTTAATACATATCCTACCCACACCAGGAAAAAAATGCATAATTGATCATGTTTTACCATCACTATACACAGAAGTCGTGTAGTCAGTAACTAAATTTTGGAAAGTCATGAAGAAATTGTAATACAGATTAAATTACTGGAAACCAGGTAGACAGCTTTTATCTCCATTGCATTATTTGTCTAAGTCCTAAAGTAAACTAAGTATAAAAAACATACATAAGATGTTACATCATATGCATGAAATATCTATAAATATATGTACCAAAGCTGTAATACGAGGAAGAATAAGTCCCCAAAACCAGCCAAAAACTCCATTACTCTACTTGACAGAAATTGTTTTCTTGAAGTTTCTAATTTTAAGCTCTGCATACATCAAATGAAGTCCTAAATTAAGCATAACCAAAGATCCTTTTCTAAACACTAGATTACCAAGGGATGAAGTTAGAAGTTTTATTAAATCCAAAAGTTTATATTATTAAATAATGAACTAAAACTCAGGGCTTAAAATTTTGGGGGAAAAAATAAAAGCAATAATGATTAATGTAGTTTTTGAAATTCCTAGCATCAAGCTATGTTTAAAATATAATATGAAACTCCTGAAGAGCTTTTGAGTAACTCATAATGCTAGATGATTATTTAGCCTCTTTCAAAGCCAAGGAAAGCTTATGTTTCCTAGACACTTTCCCCCCCTCTGAGTCAGTAAAAAACCAAGAAGGTCTCAAGTCTAGAGAGGTTTCATTTGTTTCCAGACTCATTATATGTAGAGCCACTAACTTCCTGCAAGAATCTTTCCTTTGAAACAAACATGAATTTGTCAAGGGCAGACTAAAATAAACTTTCTCTGTGATGCACATAAAAAATTTCCTTTGTTTGTAGAACACAAATTAGTACCTCAAAGCATGTTTCAACTGAAACCAAACACTGAATGCTTAGATTTCCTATTCCTCCTTATAAATATTGAAAATTGCCCATCAAAAAGGTTTAATGACAATTCTTTTCCTAAGTTTGCCTCTGGTATCTGAGATGTACATGCACCAAGACCAACTGAAATGCATTAATATCACATTAACACTAAATAAACAAAGCCAAACAGTCAAAAATTAGTTTTGACATATCCCCCCCACCCCAATTTTTAATTACTCTAGCAAGTCCTTTAGGAAGATTGGTATTCAGTTGCTGAAAGCAGAGCAGAGTTGTTGCACGACAAACAGTGCATTACTTGTGACCAACAAGGCAGCCTTTACTACTCCTGCCTCATGAACAAATATCATAACCAACCTGAAAAGGGGGCTACCATCAATATAATATGTTTATTATATATAATTCAAATGACAAAAAGTTATGTTTTAATGATCCATGATATTTAAAATCACGGTGCTTGTCTGCAACTATCAGCACCACAGCAGGATACACAGCATGAAGAAAGCAATTTCATTTCCAAAAGGTTCTCTGGAAACCAATTTTGAAGTGCCTAAACACAAAAAAAAAAACCAAAAAAAAAAACACTGAAAGACTGCTGTAATAGCATTTTGAGCCTACTCTACCCATGTGCACAACAACTTCAAATCTTAGTAGTCTGGAAAAGCAATACAATTATAATCCTAATACTGGGGGACTATTTTTTATTTTTAATATCCTGAGCTGGGAGGGATCCGCATGATTTTCAGAAATCTGCATCTAAACCTAGAGATCAGAAATTTTCTCTCCCTCACCGTTAGTTTGGATTTGCCAATAAGGAGGGACCTAGGAATAGTTTGTTGGTCAGGACAGGAAGCATTTTGCAATTTTTCATCTAAAACATTAAGAGGTTTTTAGAGTGCTGGTCACTCCACTGTCACTCCATATCACAAATTATGTTCCTGAAGAAATAAAATTTGAACTGACATACACTCCACTGGAAAAAAAAAAAGGAAATACACATTGTGTCTGCTGTAGAAAGAAAACAAGCATCATGCCTACAGCAGAAGTTTATTGTAAAATGTTTTTAGTATACTTAATTGCAAAGATGGGTCAAAAGTTCAGCTACTGATTTAATATTTCATTATGCTAGGGGACACCAGCCACTCTGGTGACCTGCCACACAGAGCACAGATTTAATGACTGAATTGCATCTTCTGAGAATTCTTGATTACAAGGTTACTTCTGATCCACAGTCAGACTGAGATGATCTTTTGTTAAAGGTGCAATTCCATAACACACAAAAATTGTCATTAGAGAAGGCAGGTTTCTGTTCAATATAATTTACATTTTAATTATTGAATCTGGAAAGAATATGCCTGGAGGAGAATTTGCAACACCATTTAAGACAATTTTTTCAATATCACTAAATTGCTAAGTTTATGAAACCTCTCTGATTAAGTAATAAGCATTTTCTTCTTGAACAGCATGATGCTAACAAACAGGAAATCAGGGGTCAAGTTCATTGTCCTTCTTATTCCAGTAAAGAAATCTAAACAAAGCCTGATTGCAAACAATCTACAATTAGACAGAAATTACTTCTCAGAGAATTCTTTATAAACATAATGATGTATTCAAAGTCAGTTATTGTGATAACTGAGGAAGCAACAAGCTCATAATGAGCAGTGTTTGATAACTTCTAATCAGAAGCAATCTAGAAAAAAAGGTTTATTTTTAGCTCAATTTTTGAAAGAGACATGGAATTTGTAAGGACAGTACATTTCTTACATAAAAGACCACATTCTGAGTTTTCAACTATTCCTGTAAAACAACAAACCCAAAAAACCCACAAACAAATGAAAAAAATACTAAGCTAAAATTTTGATACAACAAAAGCTGAAGAGTGAATAGGCCATGTGACATACAGAATCATGAAGCATCTAAAAGCTCTTTTATGGATCAAGCCATTAAATCAGAGGCTAGAATAAAATCATCCAGCAGCATCTAAGTCTCTCTAGAACTGACATAATCCATGGAACAAACAAGCAGGCTCCCTGCTCCCTCCAGCAGCAGAAGGGTTATTTCCATGATGTCTTTTCTTGCTAAAGAAATAAAGATCCTGAACATGTAACTGTTTTTAAGACAATACAGCTTTTAGGAAATCAAGCAATGTGTTTCACAGGGTGTATTTAACAGAAATAATTCATCAGTGATGACAAGGGGTTTATTTCAGGGTTTGGTGCTTTGCTGCTCTGTTTCACTTAAGGCAGTTATTCCAACTGTTGAACAATGCAAGGGAGGAGGGGAAAGGTGTGAAAAAAGGTAACCTTTCTGCTTCTCTTTTGCAAACTTTAACCTCACTTGCGCTTTGTGCCTGGCTGAAGTCACTCCTCCACCCTCAACAGCCAACAGACCATGACTACAGCAAACATTACCTCCCATAAATGTGGGCCAGCATCTGATGCCCAAGACAGCTTTTGAAAATTAAAACATTTTTCCCCATACACATTGTAAAGTTTTTTTCCCTATTTATATCAAAAGTGTAATCCTTTTTTCACCAGGACAACCATCGTATCAATCCTAATAAAAATTTTAGTTTAATTTACAAGAGTTATTTACGCTGAAAAGCAATTTCAGACTCTCTAGCCTCTAGGTTAAAAGCGAGAAGGCAATTTTCACTCAATATATTCCCTTAAAATCATGTCTATTTTTTTCCCCAAGAGCGCTTCTTTTGTACTTCTTGTTCATCTTAATGAGATTTGAACAAGTTATTTAAGAAGCTATAAATCCCAATAGAAGATTTGACTGATTTTTAAGCAACCTACAATACTTGATTGTAGAGCCATGAGTCTTAGATAATAATTTTCTACATAATATTTAAATAATTAACCTGTTGCAAAATGTGCTCTTTATAAGGTAAGGCTCCAGAGCACAGCTATAAAATGAGTTTGGGACTAAGTCAATGCATGATATTACATTTCTTTCATGTTGCAAGACTTCCTCTTTCGCACATCAAGTTATTACAACTTATTACTATGTACAAGTACACCACAAGCTAAATTTGTGCAGCATCTGTATTATAAACACTCTTATCTTCCACACTATTCCCTTCAGATAATGCTCTCTTGTTCTTTTGTTCAAAGAGCTGACTGCAGACAGGGAGGAAAGGAAGAATTATCATCTCTGTGCAGGCAGGAATCAGGATCAGAGAAGCTTAGCTACCCCGTTGGAATTGATATAAGAGCCAAACCTATCTCTGCCACAAGACTAGCATTCCTTTTAAAGCCATCTGTGAGATTCCTAAAACACACCTTGAAATAAACAAGGCAATCCACACCTCGATTCAGACAGTAACGGGTCTTTGTGCAGAAGCAAAATTGTTTAATAAATCTAAACCAAGCCCAAATTCATTCACTCAGGAAGTTACCCAATAGTCAGACCTGATTATGAACATTGATGGAAAGTAAAGATAAAGCTACCACTGAAAGGTTTTAGAACTGTTTAAAACTGGTCTCTTGAGTTAGGGAAAAGAAAATTAATTGAAAGCCTTCTAAAACCAGTATCTTTGAGAAGTTCAAGATGTCATGATCTTACAATATTAATATCTACAATATAGAATTTTATATCTACAATAAAGAACCCATATTTTCACTGATCTCACAAGAATGTTCCATGTATCTTCTGAATTACAAAATCAAGAAATAAATCACACATTAAGCAATCAAAAGCTAATCCCAGTCAATGATTAGACTAATTTTGCTTATCATGATCTGTTCCCTGTTCTGCAGATGAAATATGGCTTTCCTGCTTTTATGAGTATCATAATCTGGATAGATGGCATGAGATGAAAGTAGGAGATTGAGAAAATGACAAAGTGTTCAGACAGATTGCTTTCTAGATCAGATTATCCACCAGAAAAGGAAAAAAACATTCACAACCACTGTTCTTCCATTTACCACTGCAGAATTAAAAAAAAAAATTAAAAAATCACACGACAAAACCATCCCAATCCACTCCCCCCTACACACATGGTATTTTCCAACGCACAGCTATCCTTTAGAAATGCTGTAGATCAAGAACTAAGAATGGAACAAACCTCTCAGAACTCAGAACCAACAGCCTCACATTCCAGGTCTAACACTGATACTTGCTTTGAGTGCTCACACACAGCTGCTGCTACTTTTGCAAAACTTAGTTCTAGGGATTCTGTAACATTACAGTATTAATAAAAATTTGCTCCCTGTGGTGTGAGATTTTTTGCTTTCCAATCTTCAGGCAGGAAGGAATTGGCAAGTGTTCACTGATTTACTGCACTGCTGCACAAAGTTTATTTTGAATATCCAACAATAAGCTTCACCACAAATTTGGTGCTTTGTCTGTTTTGAATTTATGTCATCTACTTCTGGTAAGGCTTAATTGACTTAATATTCCACTTCTTGGAAGAGTAAATAGTGTGAAACAAGTTTATAAACATACTCTAAATAACTGGGTTTATTCAAGCTATTTATTACTAGCAAATTCTACATCGCTTATCCTGAAGCATTTTGTGTAAGTGTGGCATGAATTTCTCATAGCTCTCTACATAATTTTCTTAAATGTTTGCAAACAGTTCTGCTGGCAGGACTGGTTGTCCAAAACATGAGTTAAAGCTTTCTTTAAAGACACAAATGAACATGAAGGTAGAATTGAAATTATTATACTAGATGTTTGCACTGGATCATAAAAACACCCTCTCGTTTTACAGTGAAAAAAAACCTGCATTTTGAATGCTGGCTCTAAGTATGGAATTGCAAATAGAGGACTCTGAAAGATCATTTTGCATTTTACCAACTGTGCAATGAAGTTACCAATCCAGTAAAACAAAATCCTAACACACCCCCACCATTAGCTCATAAATCAGTTTGAGGAAACATGAAATCAAACAAACTGAGCCAAGTTCAGATCCCATTGAGTTCCAGTAAATCTCTACCTCTGTGTTTACTATAGATTCTTTACCTCTATGGGAAATACACTTGACTGAGAAACCTTGTTTTATTCTCTCAGCCCCTTTTAAGAGGGAGGAAACATCCACGGCTTAAAGCACTGTCTCACTTTCCAAGATGTTAAATGTTGGCACCCATTGCACACTTCTAAACCTGAACAAATAAATTACCAATTCCAGAGGGCTGACCTGGAATTAATACTGACCTACATACTGCTCTTCTGCATCAATTTGGTTTATGCTAAAAAGCACAAGATTAAATACATTCAGAGGGTTTGAAATTCCCTTCTTCAAACTCCCCAACAGAGCCTTCCCCACGCCTAACCCACAGCCAGAGCATTTCTTTGGAAGTGCTTCAAGGTTCTCACCATGTCAGATGCTGGCTCCCAGGCCATGTAGGACTGATCAAAGGTCACTTAAAAACACCTACTTGCTGAACTAAATTCATTACTTGGACATTTTTTAGTACTTTTCACCCATTACTGTTAATATTCTTCCACATCTTGCATGGTATTTTTTCTTACATGATTCAAAGCAAAGCACTGAGCATCAGATTCAAAGCATTTGTAATAATTTCTAGGTTTAGCCTGTGGTTTTTTTGAAAAAGTAAGGCTTTTAGATCTATTTTATCATATCCTATGCAGTAATCTGAAAGTCTAACTTTGGATGCAAAATAAAAAAAATAAAATGAAATGTTTCATTTAGCAAAAGTACAGTCTCAACTCTAAAAATGTAAGTTATCAACTACAGCTATGTAATAAACCATCCCAACAGCATCATTCCAATAGAATATTATTTAGATGCATTTTATTCCAAAAGCTCTATTTTTCCTGAATTTTCAGGACCTCTGCAGACCTTCGGCTCTTCTGTACATGTTCAAACACTCAGTTCATAATATTCATCTTGACCATGCACAAATGTTTTGTGAACCATTTATGCCAATTGGTGCAATAAATGAGCTAAGAATGAGTTTCTCTAATCACATTACAAGGTAGCTTTGTTGTGTTGGACTTTTTTTAAAGAAAAAGTGTACTTTTCCCACAACACACAGCTTGTATTCCTTTGTGACTGCTCCAGGAAAGGAAAAGAATGAGGAGTTGAACTTAGTGCAGCTAATCAAATGAGTTAAGATTGGAAAATCCTTATCAAGCAAATCTTCAGGAAGCAAACTCAAAGAACACTAAGTGGCTTACTTTCTCACTGGCACTTGGGGAAAGAGAAGGAGCAGGACACAGCAACCCCTTCTCTCACATAAGAATCATTAGCATTTACAAAGCCTAAGCTTTGAAGGGAAGAAAGCCTTCCAGTCCCATTCTGCAAAGGAAACCTTTCAAACATCAACTGAGGGCAAATAAATGATGTGCCAAGTCTGGTGCAGAGAGAAAACCTGGATGCCAGAAAGTGTCCCTCCCCCTTCCTTGGAGGGCAGAAGGAGACACATTGTTTATGCCTGCTCCTGAAGTTATCCTGAAGTTCCCAGAGGGCTCTTAACTCTTGAGGGACCAACTCCAGGGTGCAATTCCCCCTGATCTGGACTGCTCTATCCAGCAAG
Source organism: Motacilla alba alba (assembly GCF_015832195.1). NCBI lineage: Eukaryota > Metazoa > Chordata > Aves > Passeriformes > Motacillidae > Motacilla > Motacilla alba. The sequence continues at coordinate 31,388,850 of NC_052022.1, read as the reverse complement.
CCCAGAGGCAAGGAACAGGCTAAACTACATTACTCCAATTCCCGGACCAAGTGCAATATGAAAGAAAGGTTTTAATGTTGAAAATGAAGAAATAAGGTCTTTGAAAAGGAATTTAACTAAGTACTAACCTTGGAACTATCAAGCAGGTAAACTTAGGGCTCACTGAAATCTTGTGGACATCTCTGAACTTATAAACACTGTAGCAGTCCATACCAAATTAGACATTATTTTTAGATTTCATTTTACTCTGCTATCAAGATCAAATTTCTAAGACAAAGCAGTGGGTATAAGAAGGTAAAAAAACATCTCCAAGTGCATTGAAATAACAAAAACACACATCTAGTTTATATTCCACTCTACTGTTGGAAAAAATCCATAGAAATCAGGCAGAATTACTTTGGAAGAAGTGGAATCAGTTTCAGACTAAACTGATTACTGAGGATTCCTGAAGCTTAACATACACATTTACAATGGAATCATGTCTGATGTTAGTTTCTACATCATTTGGTTAGTCTCTCAACAGAACCTGTTAGCAGCCTTCACTTTGGAGCTCATTTAACAGTTCCCAGCACCACCTTTCATTTTGTTCCCTATTCTTGGTTCTGTCTTCCATGCCTGTGTCTGCAGAGTACAGTCCAGTAAGTACAAACTTACTTTTAAAAGCCAGATGACAAGTAATTGTTGTCTGCACCCTTTTGAGTAGAATTATGCCCTTTATGAAACACTTGGAGTCATCTCAAGGTCACATTTCACTCAGATCCTTTATGCAGTTAATTGAGCCCTTAGGAATAATAGCTGTGTCTAAATGTTTGTCTACCACAGTCCCTCATATTCAGCATTTCAGTGGCACTATTCCCATCAGTCTTAAAACAGCATCATATAACTGGACAAACAGCTCCATTTCATCCCATTTCTGCACTAACAGCCCACAAACTTAAAACATGTTGCTATATTTGGGGCAGAATAGAGGGAAAAATAGTTTCTAGGCTTGCAGCTTTGAATTCAGAGGAAGGATATGTCTGATTACATTTTTGTGTGTGCTCAGAGAAGTTAACAACCTCAAAGCATATTACTTAAAACCCAATTCTCTGTCATTAAGTTTCCATTTACACAAACCTGGAACTGGCAGCAGTCTACATCCTCTAATGAATATCTTATCTATCATTCAGCACAATAATTAATGCAGAAGTTCAAAAGAACACTTTTGCTCATCTGCTCTACTCATGATTTGACTAAAAGATTAAGACATCCCTTAATATGCAGTCCTACAAGGAGATATTTCTTCAAAACTGACCAGGCAGTTAACTGAAATAATTTTGAAGCATGTGGCTATATATTAAATCCAGTGATTAAGCTTTCAGACAGACCTTACTAGTAACTTTCTTCCAGACTCAGAGCTTTCACCTTGCATAATAATCCTTGGCTTTCTTGAAAGCACTGAACCTTTGTTGCCAGCTAGCACAAGTTACAGTAGTTAACACCACACTTAATTGTGTAATTAATTTATTGTGACTAAATTTCCAGCTGAAAGCTGTGAGTCACGCAGACCCTGCTCCACAGGTCTTTCCTCCAATTTCAATTGAAGCAAAACAAGCATTAAGCAGATTTGTTTTTAAAGCTCAGCATAACACCAACACAGAGCTACTCTAACACCTTCTCTAACAGCTTGTAAGCCCTTCCTTGCTATTTCTGTAGCTCCATGTGCAAGGACTCTTCCATCACCAGCTTCCAAGCTGAAATTTTTTCATGGCTTAATTTTTTGGCCCCATGTCCACAAAACACAGGTCTTCTGTTCAGGACTGTTAGGATTGCAAGTTTTCACCCAAGAGCCTTCATCCTCATAGCATTTGACTTTCCACTATCAGCAGTTCCCTCTTGTTCTGTAAGAGGACAAGCCCCTGCTCCCCACCTGTCTGTCGTGAGGCTCTAATGAACCAACTTGACTCAATTTCAGTGTGCTCAGCTCCTGAGTTTGAGAGGCTTCACTCTTGCCATTACAGACCCTGCTGCACACGACAGGTAAGAAAGACTGACCAGTTTTCCCTGCAGTACTGATGTGTCACCCACATGACAATGTACTCAGCCGTCTCCAGTGAGCACAACTAAAAAGGTACATCTTGCTTCAGCCACACAGAAATAAGTGTCAAGCACAGAATCTGGGGCCATTTAAACAAAGCTGCTGCTGTAAATTCTGTTTCCTTTGTGGACAAATTACTAGAACGACAGTACCTAGTCTTCCAGGATATTAATTGTTTAATTTAATTAATTCAGTGATTCTGCTGAAGCAAGGATTGAGCTCTTCTGCTCGCACCCGCTTCCCCTCCCCAAATTAGAATGTGGCAACATTGATTATTAGCAGCTATATACAAACCCCCTTCTCAGGTTCATGCCCCTAAACCTTTATCCTTCAGTAACCATCCAGTATTCAGTACAAAAGCAATTGCACCTGTTTTAATTAGAACACCTTTTAGCAAAACAATTTTTCTTGCTTCCCTGAAAACACAAGAAGGAAAGGAATGTTTGGGTTGCTGTATAACAGGGTTATTGATAAACTATTTTCTTCATGCAAATCATATACCTAATAGTCCACGGCTCTAATGTTGGCATGCAACCATCACCATTCCCTTCGCTGTCCTCCACAAATACAACAAATTCTGTCTCTGCTGCAGATCACACCTCCTTTTGAGCCAGGTCAGATTATTCAGCAAGATACAGACCTAATCCTTTGGTGCATTCCTAATTGCTACCCATACCACTCTAGAAAGAGCCTTAGCAGATTTCTTTCTAGCCATAGCAAAGCAGACTTTGTCTAAGACAAACCTCATGGACATGCAAATTTAATTAGAACAAAAATTTAGTTCTGCTTTGCTTCCAGACATGATTAAATGTTCCATAACACAGCTGCAGCATCTATCCCTCCCACAATTGTAGCCTTTCCATTGATAAGGCCTTCTTACAGAATTTTTTTTTTTTAGAGCTAGACATTCAGCTTTCAATCTTCCAAAGTCTTCTTTACCAGGTACTCAGCCATAATTTTCACTGTGTTCCCTCAGAGGAAAACATCATCTGCACGCACTGAACCCATGAAATGTGGACATTAGACCAGAGGGACATCATAATTCATTTGGACTTTCATTTGGAAAAATAGAGCATTAAACAACCTTCAAACCCTTACATGTTGGCGATGCTGCTGTGGACTAGCAGCACTCATGGACTGTTAATGAATGGGGACGTGTTTCCGACTTGTGTTTTAAGTTACATTTCCCTGCAAAACATGCAGCACCCAATAAAATCCAAAAACAGTCTGAGAGACTCACCTCAAAGGGGGCCTGAATTTCTATCTGAAAATACCTTATTTTCCTAATTGGTTTGAGCTAAAAAATACTGTAAGAAGGCACACAACCATGAATATCTGAAAACATATTTCCTCAACTGATTATTCTTCCCTTAAATTTAACACCATCAATAAGCAATAGTGACTTCTTTTGACACTCCTATAAGTTGCATTTCTGATCTTCTCCCCAGTTTAACCCTCACTGAAAGAAGTTATAAGTTGAAAAAAAAAAGTAGCTTTTCACTTTGAGATACAACCAAAAAGGTCTAAACAAATCTTTACCCTAACTACAAAATATTCTCCTACATAATGATTTACAGATTTCTTTTACAGCAGTAAAAAACATGTTCACCATAAACAGAAATAGGATACAGCTGTACTCTTCTGTCCTAAACCAAAATTAAACAGGAATGACAATCCCTTCCCCATTATCAAACATATATTCATGTGCAAGACTATTAACTTGAAAAAAATAATCACCCCACAGATAAGTGCTGTGGATAGCACAGTTCCAATGGCAAACCCCTAAGCAATCAGTGTGTTATCATTATAGATGTTTTCATCTGCAATACCAATGATTAGAAGTATTACAAGTTTAATATCCCTCTCAGATTGTTTACACTTCACATAAGTATCATTTGTCTTTGGTGTTCTCACGAATACTTTATTCATTGTACCCTGTGCAGTGCTGATTAACCCCACAGATGAGTCTGTTGTATGATATTGTATAAAACCCTCAGCTCCGGTTCAGCACAGTTACACCCTGTCTTCCATCAGTTCCCTTTGTCTCAGAGTTGTGATTATTTTCTTTTATGCTGACTCTTAACTTAAACCCTGGGTAAGGGCAGAAGCTCTGATTTTACTCAGTTTTATCAGTAAAGATATATTGCTGGATCTCTTATTCTAATTTACATAATTCATTAAGATGGGGATAAATAGGTCATTTGAGATCCAAGACTCTCCATCACAGACATCTTTCATTTATATATTTTATAACCCTTGAAAAAAACTTGTCCACAAATATTTAATTTTTCACATTTCACAGCTGGACTTCTTTCCTTTATTAATTTGAATGCTACCCTCCTGTCAAAAAGGCAGGCCTAGATCCTAGAAATATCTCTAACACAGGCCTAGGTTACAACACTTTACCTCTCAAGTACAATTCAGATGTACATAAACCAGAAATAATTACCTCTGAAAGCAATATGAAAATATAACAAAATAATTCAGAGAGAACATGCCCAATAGAAGCTTTACTCTTGGTATTACTCTGTATTGCTGGTTTTTTGCATGAAAAAGTGCTTTACACTATTGTCTTGGCCTTCATGCCCTTTTTTGACTGCTTTTCTTCAGCCAGGTCAGCCTTCACTAATGACACCATTGTAAGATGAAACAGAAATGGAAACACCACACATCACCCAAATGATTCAGAATTGATCGGAATTATGATTTTTTTCTGGATTTTTTTTTTTTTTTTTTGCAGCTCAGTTTGCTGCAGGATGCTCATAAGCGAAATCTATAAGAGTAGTAATCACAATACTCAATTCTCCCAATAATTTTTGGTTTATACAGTATTTTAAAATAAGGTGGATAGAAGCGGGACTCAAAGCTGAGTCTGAAAGCATAGAAGTTAAAAATAAACAAAGCTTAGAAATCACAAAAAACCACTACAAACTGAGACCATCCTTTCTTCCCCTACCTTAAATGCTTGTCCTTAAAGCACAAATCAGCAGCTACCACAGTATGGTCCACAGAAATTTGAAAATTCACAGCTGCTTCATAGGAAGCCAAAGAGGACAGCTAATCACTCAAACTCTCCTCTTCCCTGCAGACATCCTCAGAGCACCAGCTCTGTCCCCATCAAGGCTGATAACTCAGCACTCCACAGCTACTTTAGGAAAGTTATATGTACATCTAAATAATGAATAAGCATAATTTCTTGGGATGAGGAAGCTTAAAGCTACAAACAGATAAAACTGAGAGCTAAATCCATAATGTATTACTCATAAGTTACAGAAGGAAGGATTATTACAGATAATGTAGAAATTCAAAAAATGTGTTTGGTCAGCAGCATTAGCAGCTACCCAGAGAACAGTAGTAATGGAAAGAGACCAATTTTCCAGTCACAAACTCCTGAGGTGAGACCTTGCAATAAGAAAGAGCAGAATAAGAAAGATTGGCAAAGGGCACTGCTCTGGTCTGGTTCCTTTGACAAGTGTGACAGCAAGGAAATGTGATTTTCCAGTGGGAATTTTAACTGTCAACATGGAAAACAAATATGGCTGGGTTTTTTAATTTTCTAATTATTCGACTTTTCTTTAGCTACAAGGCTAGCAGTTTAACTTAAAAAGAAGTCAGATGAAATTATTTAATGCAACTCTCATGAGCTTCTAGGATTTCAAGTATTCTCATCTATAATCCAAGCACAGAAAAGTTTAAGTAATCGTAGTTCAGAGATGAATAACCAAGATATACCAGCAAGCTTTTTACATGGTAAGGCTGGAGAATCCTCAATTAGTTTTAAAACTCCTTAATGAAGCAAATCAATGAAGCATGAGTCTTCTCATTGGGTCCTTAGTTGCACACATCTTAAAAGACTAAGCAATTCCATCAGTTTACAGATATAGTCTCTGACATTTTAGATACTTAACAGCAGGCAGACTTTTCTGTTCATGCGAGTTCCTGACCAAATCTTTAATTTTACAGTGATAATGAATAAAAAGTTACATTGTGCACTCCGTAGGTCTAGTTTACCTTTTTAAAAAGCAATAATACTTTATGTGGATAAGTAGGGGATGGAAAAGAACATGCAGTTCATACAGAAAGACATGGGAAGACTAATGAATATTCCACTTGTGTTTGGGTAAGGCTAATTAAGTTGCAGAATCACTATCCCAGTTAGAGCCCTTCCTGCACCATATACTTTTACAATATTTAGACAGTGAGAAAGATTATTTAGGTAGCACAGCTAGTCTTAAAAAGTCTAAGAGTTTGTCATAAATCTAATAATTAAATCAATACTATTAAAGTCATGTATTTTCCTGCACCTTTTGCCTCCTTGGAGAGCAGCTGTTCACAATTACAACTGCATTCTCAGTTACTTGCTTAGGTCATATAACACCAAGGAACATTTGCTTTCCTGAGCAAAATCTTTAATTATAAGAAACTCTTCATTTTCCTCCTTGTCAAAGACAAAAGAAATCATAGCAGTATAATCAGGACATGCAGCCTTCCCATTAATAACATAACAGGCAGAAGAAGATATACACCATTTTTGTAAAGTGCAAATTCCACCTCCTTTTCACCAGTCTTGCCCAAGGTTTTAACAGAATAATTCACAAGTGGTTGAGGTGTTGCTATTATTTCACTATTGCTGTACCCAAGACCTCCAACCACCACCACACACTCCATCCCTCATAGTTGAAGTTGAAGGGTTTCCTTGCAGCTGAGAATAATTAGCTAACCTGAACATTTTGGCACAGCTAGATGATGTTTTACCTGAAGGCACTAATTACTTTTACTGTAGCTATCACCTCATTTTTCTAGCTAGCAAGAATATAAGTACATTGAAAGGCTTTCTCCAAGGGATTTTGACAAGCTCCTCAGTGGATAAACTGGGAGTGATTTGTCAGGGCTGGTGGCATACTTCATGTCCTCTGCACTGATATTTCCCACCAGATTTGAGAAATCCAGGTTTAGTCAGAGAAATCAGAGAACTGCTCAAAGCAAACACTATGTAGCTTAAGATGAGAGTTTGAGAGGAACCAAGCTGTCTTAGTGTCTCTTCAGAACAAGATTAGGCTTAGGCTTGTGCAAATCACCTGAAGTACAAGGCTGCAGGGGTTTTGACAGGGAGTCAAATATGGAATATGCTTACACATGCCCTATTCGTTCCCAATAGGACTCTGTTAGCAAGGCCTTTGACTCAAGGCTGATTTGACAAAACCAAAACACAAAGCCATGTCAGGCACATTTGTAACAATGCTCTATCACTGATCACCACAACAGGAACATCTGCCTTTTCGTCCTGCTCTGAGAGGAGCATGTCTCTCTAAAGAAATGCATCTGCAAACAAAGTGTAACAACAGCACATTTACACTAATATTTAAACAGCAGTAAACACCCTAGATACTGCTGAAAGAATCAAGCATCAGCTGTAGGCCAGCTCTGCAACACATCCAGTGACTCACCTGGTAAGTACTTTAGCTGCTAATCCAGATCAAACTCTGTAGTCACAGCTGTGGTTATAGTTCCCTGCAGTCAGCACAAAAGTGAGCTAAACCATACTGTTATATTCTTACTTGGATATTGCCTAAAAAGCTTTACATATACTTGTCTGAGTCCTAGTCAAAGCTTTTTAGCATGTCTTCAACCTGTTTCTAAACCCTAATCAGGAATTAAACCTGATATCTCCATATGACTTTACTCCTAGAGGCACAAAGCATCAGCCTTTGTTGCTGCTTCAACAGTTTTGACAATTTAGTTTTCAAAATCATTGGAAAAAAACGTACTATTTCTCTAAAAGAGCAAGTAAATACAACAGACATACACTTTAGTGAGATTTTCTAGCTAAAAAGCAAAGCAGGCATCTTACTTCAAGAACCATATACATAGTATTATACATAATCTACTAGTGAATTTTCCTGACTATTTTATAAACTAAAAGAAGGCTTCTTCTGTTTGTTTTTGTTATAAACAACTGCCGTCTTCCTAATGATAGCAGTAGCCTCATCAGAAGTAAAACAATATATCCCAATGACCAAATTCATCTAGAAAAACTAAATAGCAAAGAAAAATTAAAAAACCCCACACACAAGATGCCCTATAAACAAGCCAACAACACCAAAAATCCAAAGAACAAAAAGACAAAACAAAACCCCAAAAAACATCCAGTTTCAAAAAACATCACTTACCTTAAACTGAAAATGAACTCAAATTACTAACTTTAACCTTAAATTCTTCAAAACATAGAAAACCTACAAAACTGATATATTTCAGTTGTCAAAAAATATGTTTAATACCAGGCAATTTACCTTTGCTAGACAAGCTAAGATTGCACCTCATATGGAAGCAATTAGAGGTACTTAAAACACCACAAGGACAAGTTTAAAATCATACTTTTACAAGTATTTTTCACATGCCTATAGAACTATGGACTGACATACTGAAAATACTGTTATAATGACAAAACACAGCAAACACTTAACTGAAGAAGGAAAAAATGGCATATTACAGCATATATTGCAGATAGCCATAACATACAGAGGACTATACAACTTCAGAAAATTTTAAGCATTCATCTATCTATACAGAGCAAATCCTTACCTCATCAGAAGGCTTCAAGCATCTACCCACACAGAGGACCATCTTACCACTCCAGAAGGCTGTAAGCATCTGCTCCTAATTGTCCATTAGCCCACCCTTTTATAGCCTCCTGTTAATGCATTGCACCTGTGTGCCCTCTGCTCCCTTGGGTGGTTGCTCAGTGCCCCGGGCACTACGTGGCTCATTACCTTCAATAGCATTCACCTGTCCTGCACAGCTGCAGCACATTAGGGGTGAGGCTTGGCCACAGCCCCACTCCCAATCACCCCAAACTGTGTGCCCACAATAACAAAACAGCTTGTAGAAAAAATCCCCACCCCATTCTAAAGCCTTGCAGCAACACCTGCACCATTAATAGCAAAGTACTCACAGGCACAAGTGTGGTGTCATTGGGCAGGGAAATAGCATTGAAATCTCAATCTACTTTCATGTTTACATGACAAAACTGCAAATGGAGTAAGAGAATCCAGGTAGGGCTTGCCTGATGGACACAATACCTGAACTCCCTGCTGCACAATCTGCAGGAAATTGGACAGGTACTGCAGGCTCAAGGTAGAAACACAGAGCACTTTCAGAAAGAGTCACCCACAAGAAGGTCACATCATCAAAGCAAAAAACAAACACACAGCACCTGAGAACACGGAGCAGCACCTTGGGAACAAATTGCAAAGGCCTGAGCGCGTTGAGGGCCCTGAGCGGCCTCACCTGAGGCCTTCCGCAGGTAGGCTCCATTTAAACCCAGGCTGGGGACATGGCTGCCTGTTCTCCTGAGGGATGGGGCTGTGCTCCTTATGATGTTCCTGGTTAGATGGTGGTCTTGACACTGTGTTATGTCCCTGGGGGGCCATTAAGGGCAGGTGAGCTCTGTTTTTCTGCCCTGTTTACTGTGGGGAGTTACCGTAGTGGGTGAGGTGGTCTCCCGTACTTAGCTTCCCTCAGAGCTCACTTTGCCCTTCGTGAGGGAATGGTCCCCCTCTTATGCTCACTTATATATAAACAGTATTTTAGCTTGATATTTTTAACTAAATACATGTAGAGAGCAGTTTGTTTTTTGTTTTTTTTTTTTTTATTCAGTACCTAAAGGCTCCACAAGCCATGTGGAAAAAGCAATTACTGCTTTTCACTAGCAGGATATTTTCCCCACATCAAGTCCACAGGTAACAACAGAGGTTACGGCAGCTTTCCATTGAGAAATCTTGCCTGCAAAAGGTAAAGCTTTAGATATCTCCTAGAGGGGGTGGAAAAAATAATTTAGTATGGATCAGAAAAGACAGTAATAGTTGTGGCAAAGTTAAATGTAATTTATAGGGGATGAGTTTTACAGGTTTTTGTTATGGGTTATCAGGCATGAGGGAGGGTGTTCATGAGAAGACTAGACAAGCAGTTTGTACCCTCCTTCTGAGGACTAAACAAAGCACTTCTCTAGGCTGGTGAGGGACATGGGGACTTAGTGCTGTTTATACTTCCTTTGCAAGATATTGAAGGGTGTTCTTATGCTATGTAAAGCACTGAAATTAACTTTATCTGATATATACTAGAGCTTATATTCATTGCAGGATAGGCTACAATAAAGAACTTTGATACATGTGGTTCTTATCTAATTGCCTCTTAAAGAAAAGAAGTAAAAATTGACTACTTACTTCATTGCCCTAGGTTGGACCTCAAACACATGGTTATTCTCTTCTTTTCCACAGCTACTTGATCAAGCTAATTTCTCTGCAAAAAGTTTACTATTGTAATAACTTCAAGTAGTCTTCTGGATGCTAAATGATAGCAGGAGGGGAGCTGTGGGTTATTTTGGCTAGAACTTTGCATTCTGAGGTACTCCTGTGCGCATCTGACATTAGCAATCAGACTCGCCCTTTGATACTTGTATTTGTTAAAGCTGCAAGCATGTTATGTCCTTCCAGCCTCTGAGGTGGAGCAGGGAAACCACAATGAGCTGTTGATTATTGACTGTGGAATCAAAGCTTCGTGTTAAAAATGCTTTTGGTGATACATGAGGGAAGCTTTTTAGACTAGAAATGTGCTAAATGGATAGTCTTTGTCGAAATGTGATAAGTAGCTAATAGCTGATGCATTTTTGGTCACAGCTCTGCCTTCAAATATTGATTTCATATGAAAATTAGTAGGTTAGAGGAAATTACATTTTTTCAAAGGGTTTGTTAAAAGAAAACTCCATCCATGTTTTTTACAGGGTTTGCTTGTTTTCAGTTTGGTTTTGAGCTAGGAAATTTGGTCTTACCTTTTTTACTGAATTTTAAGGATCTTCTCTTTTCAGAAATGCAGAAATTAAAGGGCTGTTGGAAGGCCTTGTTTAAGACAGTAAAGGAACTGTGACAAGTGAAGTATTTTAATACAGTATTTATTGATACAATCTGCTTTGATGATGTGACCTTCTTGTGGGTGACTCTTTCTGAAAGTGCTGTGTCTTTTTGCCTGTCCAATTCCCCTGGAGGTTGTGGAGCAGGGAGTTCAGGAATTGCACAGTCCATCAGGCCAGCCTCCCCTGGCTTCTCTTACCCCATTTTCAGTTTGTTCAGCTATCACAATATGAATGTAGACTAATATTTCAATGCTACTTCTTTGCCAAATGACACTTCACATGTTTACTTTTCAAAGCTTAATCAGCAAGATGTTACAATGCTTTATAACTTTTGTAGTGCTGACAGTAGCAATACTCTTCCTGTAGCACCCATGTCTCCCCAAAAACTTCTCTAACTGTTGTTTTTACACTGGTGTGATAGATGCAAATAGCTGTGTGTGCTCTCAGAGAGGCACCAGGTGAATCCATGGAGCAGGAGGGGTGTGAAGTGTGTTAGGGGAGAGGCCCTAAGCCCTGTTGGGGTAGAAAGGTGAAAGGAGGGTTTGACTGGTGAGCTGCAGCTCAGGCAAAGGATCAACTCCTGGGCAGGGCTCTAAAAAAACAGGACCAACCTGAAGGCACCTAGCTGGTACTTGCTGCAGCTCAAAAAAAAATGAAAAGCTGGAAGCAAGGAGCTATACTGGAAAGACAGTGGCTGAAAAAAGAGGTTTTTGTTAATACTTATATCTAAGTATCTTCCATAGATTGTGAAATGCTTTTCTACTCAGTAAGTTTATTATTCTTGATTGTACAGAAATACAGCCCAGCCTTTCAGAGAGCAGTAGCCTGGCCCTCACAGTGTCTGAGGCTGTGGTGTGTAAGGAATGTAACCTCAGTTTGGCTGTGGTAGTTTTGTGTTATGAATATCTGTTGTTCTGACGGCTATTTCATCTGACATGAACAAAAGGAATGGAGCAAAAACCTGTGTATTTTGTACTGAACTCACAAGAGCAAGAAGTTACTCAGGACAGATGTGTCTTACTAGATATCTTTGTAGAGTGGGATATTTTGCATTTAGCAACTCTACCTTGTAGTTTGGGGGTCTTTGGAGATGGTCACTGTCCTTGTATAAGGTCCACTGAGGTGTCTGTACTGGGTGTTCATGGTTTAAAAATCTGAGGCTTTCCATTTGAATTTCCTTGACTTGGTGATGTGGCATTCAGAATGCTATTTAAGCACTTTTCTTTCCAAGTTTTTTTTTCCTTTCAAAGGCTAGGGTTTTATGCCTTAGAAACTGAAGGTAAAATAATAAGGTAATTATATCCAAAGCCATTTTCTTAAGCTAATTTAAATAGAAAAATTGAACAATTTAATTGCTGTGCATTCCTTGGCTTCTTTGCAATGATCTGTAGCAGTCAACAAAGCAGATTGAAGTGAAAAAGGATTTTGCTTTTGTAATGGGCTTGTAGTGCAACTTTGCAGTAAGCTAATAAAAAACTAATTGAAAACTGAAATCTAGAGAAGTTGTCATGCAGATATTTTGCATTTAAAATGGTGTAGATTTATATCTTTTATGGAAGTATTAAAGAAGGGTATGAGGGTTTGTTTGTTTTTCCAGTTTGGGGTGAATTCTATGGTCTTTTAACAAGAGAGGTGACAATTTATACTTTTGCCTTGAAACACAATATGGTAGCATTTTAAGACGGAAAAAGGATTTTCACTTCTGTAGGAACAAAACAATTGTAGCAAAGAGCTTTATATTTTTACTTCCTTGTAAGAGCTGCATATACAGGTGAAAAATAATGGAATAGAGGACATTGTAGTTGGATGTTCGAGAATGGGATGGACTTGAGGTTGTGAAAAACTTTTCTTATTGCTTTGTGGAAAGACACTGCTCTATACTTCTCAGGCTTTGTCTTCCTCTCAACAGTGCTAATTGCTAGTCCAGCTACTATGATTATTAATTGAACATCTTATGAAAAAAACCTTTTTTTGCAGATTCTGCTATAGGTCTAGAAAAAGATGATAAAGTCCAAATAGCTTGCAAATTGTTTTAATCCATAAATGTTTATACCTATTTTTCATACATTGCTCTGCTGACTGAATGCAAGGTCCATTGACCTTTAGGACTGAAGTTTTTCATTTCAGCTTATTCAGTTTTGGAATATTTGCTTCTTTCTGATTGTTAATGATGAATAATTCTTCTAATGTATTTGGAACTGGCAAGAAACAAGTTTAATCCAAGTATCCTCTAACACCTATTGCCTATTACAGTAAGGAAGTGTTGTGAAGGAAAAAGATGCTTCACTTTTTTTCTTGGCATCAGGTGGAATCTGAACAGTCTATGACCAAGGATTGCCATCCACACTAACCAGGACAGCAGGTCTTTATTGATTTGTATTTCATGTTTCTCCAGCAGTTTCTTCTCATCTGAGACATTTAGTAAGGGTGTGGTATTTTAGAAATAAAATTCCTGTAACATTCTCATTTTCAGAGTAAGACAGACAGAAAAAAAACCCAAAAAACAGGGCCTCCATGATTTGATGGTTTTATTTTTTTGGTTACTTCAAAGGATGTCTTTTTTTTTTTTTTTTCCTAGCATAGGATATATGCAACAACATTTAACTTTTTGGATTTTTCAGTTTTCTAAAACAATAAAACTATTGGCCGATGGTACATACAAATTGCGAGTGCAGCCTGACAAATTAGGCCAAAGTATTTGGCTTATAAAATTCATCCTGGTGCTAATATACTGAAGTCAATATTAAATATTTACAAAGTATTTATTTGGCAAGGAGGAATAGATGTGACTTTTCTCCCTGTGTAAATAAAAATGTCAGTACCACATGATGGCACAATGTTACAGTTTTTACATGGCCATTTGATCACTCTTCTCAAGGCTTTACCTTACATCTCAAATGGATTCTTACCACTGTAAAATACCAATGATTTATGATGTACATGATTAAATTACTGCACTAGAAATAATTTCTATAGGGTTACCTTCTGCAGGTTTCTAGGGACGTTACTTTGAAGTGTTTGCATGCCCAGACTAAACAGAAACCTTTTTAAGGGAGATTTTGAGATGTTTGCCAGTGATACCAAGGAGTGGATGATAGGAAATAGTCCAGAAGAGCAAACATGACTGGTATTTATCATCTGGATTCTAAAGGAAAAGGAATAACATCTTTCAGGAGACATTTTGCCTCAGGAAAGACAACACCAATTGCCAAAATCTCCCACACTTTTCTCTTGCCCTAGAAAAGAAATCCAGTAATAAAGTGTCCTAAGACAATGCAACTAAACTGTCTATTTTGACTGCAGTGACTATCATATTTAATGGCCTGAAAAATTTGGGCTAAAGTGAATTTAGAAATTTCTGAATCCATTATGATGCTGGTAGCAGATCTTTTCTTATTGAAATTCTGTTATTTCCTTCTACCAAAGAATTATCAAAGACAGGTGTCCTTTATTCATGTAATATGTATGAATTTTTTCAAGAAACCAAAGGAAAAAGTGATTTTTTTTCTCTAAGAAAAATCTGCCTTAGGGAAGGTAATTTTTCTCTATTATTTGCTGCAGATTCTTTCCTTTCCTCAGTCCATTAGATTCTCATGATCTGCATGTGTTTGCATGATATTTTGATGTACTTTGATACTCTGAAAAATCACAGGATTCTCTTAGAAGCACAACACAATAGCAGTTTACCAATCTTTTCCAATTCTCTTAGTACTTTCCCCTAGTCTCTTGATTCTCTTGATTTGGATTACAGCTGTCAAGAAAATTATCTGGAGAGCAGAGAAGAGTTTGGGGTTGGCTTATTGCAAGTTTAAAGTTAATAAAATAATAAAAAAAAAGGCATCTTCCTAGATACTTCACATTACTCATTTAAAAACCTAAAAAGTAATTGTTCCCATGTCTATTTTCTTTTAAGTCATGAAGAACCAATTTCAGAAATCTGAGCAGGGCTCTTGCCCATACCCAGAAAGAACTGAATTTAGTTTGCTTTTGCACTGAAGTAGAGCTATTTCGTCTCTGCTCTCTAGTAACTTCTACCTTTTATAGTCCAATTTAGTAAAATATGCCAAACAAAGTAGGGGGAAGAAATCAAACTACAATTTGATATATCATGGAATGCTACAGGACATGAATATTTCCTTGGAACTTTTAACAGAAATCAATAAATTGTGCTGCTTTTTCCAGCAATCTTCTTCAAAGGAGACATTTCTTGTTTGCTTTCTTTTCCTTTGCTGTTGGACATTGGCTTTATCCTTTTACTGGGACACAGAGATTTGAACAATTCTAAAATTTGTTTCAAAAGGGACAAGTCCACAATATTAAATGGGGAAAAATAATTTTACTGGCTCCAAATCTTGTTTGTAACAACAGGATGCCTTATTATAAGCGACAGTTTCAACCATGAATAACAAAGATAATTTAGATTACTCCCTGGCAGCACAACATACATCAATTGATGAATTGTTTAAAAATGTGTAGAACCAGTTCACGAGTTGAACTACCATGTTCTGTTTTCTCCCCTTGTGGGCTGGCAGAAGATTTTTCTCCCCCATTTAGGACTTAGTGATGTAGAAAAATCACATTAGCCAGACACCAGTTACTTATTGCTGTATCATGCCTGATTGATGGGGGTTATTTTACTATCATCAGATTAGAGATGAGGAGAGATAAATTAAAGAGGCAGGAGAACTCTCTTGCTCTGGTGTCTTGTGCTAAGAGGATAATGATGTTAATGCACAGCCAGGTACAATGGTAACTTAGCAAATACTTTGAAAGCCCCTGTGACTTCATTGCTGTGAATTTGTAATGGAAGTGTTGTGCCATCTCTCAGAGATAGGTGAGCAACTTTTAATTGATTAGCAGTTGATTCGTTGCTCCTTTAACAAACATGTGAATTTGTGTTTTCATTTAAGCGAGTGGTTACCCAGAGCAGCTATCATCCTGCAGGCTGAGGGAGATTGCCAACACAGAAGAGACTATGAGCTTTGCCTGCTGAAGGCTCATCAAACAGCTCAGGGAAGGCTGTGGAGTGTATCTACAGGCAAGTTCACTGAGCACATAATCCAATTTGCTTATTTTCTGCTCGCTTTGTACCACCCCATCATCCTGCTGGAGTTTGTCTGAACTTCACTGTACTTGACTTTCTCTGAGGATTTCCTGTAGTGGAAGTGCTTTAACAACTGCCCCTGGCTTCAAAATATGCTACATGGGCTTGGAAAGGGTTCAGATGAGAGGAGTCAGTATTTTAACTCCTGATAGTGTTTTCTGTGTACATTTGGGAAGTGACTTGCAGGTAGGACTTTGACTTTTTGGAGATCATTTGGTTGACAGATGTTGATCCAAGAAATGATTAGAAATTATCAGACTCGTTTGGCATCATCACACTAAGATTAATTGGGACTTATTCTTCCATGGTAAAAGTAGTGTGTAATTCTGCATTTCTGAAAGATACGCAATCTTTTTGCTGAATATTGAAATGAAAATTTCCCTGTCATTCCCCATTCCTCGATGTTTGAAAGCTGTGCAAATACTGTGGCTGGTGAATATAGTTCAAGCCATAGGAAAGAAGTAATCTATTTTAAGACGAGGACACTAGAAAGTAAATAATTCAAATTATTAAATATTAAGACATGTTTTGCAGCCAGTGCAACAATGATCTAAAATTAATGCACAAACTTCTACTTGCATAGAATTTGGGGAACATTGGAAGACATCTAAGAAATTCCTCCTAGCAAATGCAGTTTGTGTGTAAAATGGCAGCACACAGCTCTGTTCAAGTTAAATGTGACTTTAATCAGTTTCACAGTGGTGGAATTGTAATTCAAATTAGAGTTTCTACATGGTGCAACTGGCTTGCAAGGAATATCCAGTCTGTTCTGCAATCATGTAATGAAAAGGGTCACAACCTCATCCGTGCTTCAGGCTTTTGATGTCTTTTAAGGCGTTCTGCACTCTGAGGTGATACAGTAGATTTTAGTATGAGTAAAGGCACTGACTTTCTCCTGTTCCCAAGAGGGAGAGACCTTTTTCTGAGGACATGTTTTGCCCAGGACCAGCCTTAAAGCATGTTTTTGCCTGATTTCCATTTTGTAAAATAATTTTTCTGCTTTAATAGTCAAGCCACTCAAATACAATCATGTCAAGGGAAAAGTGCAGTTTAAGGAACATTTAGTAATAAAATACCACAAAATGATCAGCTGTGTTGTGCAAATACTGTATTAATATTTCTTCATGATGAGATTTTTTATTTTCACAAAAAATTGCTTCACTAGGAAATAGTTGAATCTCTTTGTAAACAGTCTACAGTGTTTACTTGAGTTTATTTTTAGTCTTAAATATTTTTTTAAATAGTGTTGTTTATATTCTTTACTTTTTGTAGGACTGGGAAGAGCAGGGATGTTTTGTTTTCAGTCTGCAGACACATCTAGAATGAAGAATGGAGTTCAATCAGTACCTTTAAAATATTAATTTTAGTATTCAGTGCTGCTGCCAACAAAATTAAGGGCCAAAGTTCTTATGCATTAACATAATTTTGCAGTATTAGAACTGGAAATAATTTATGCAATTTTTGAATGCTGTTTTCTGATGGTTTTTTAAATGCCAAAACCCCCTTTTGGCAAATAGCATTTATTGATCACCAGATTTTAATAAAAAGTAAAATGGGTCGTTTTATTCCACCAATGCATCTGTGGTTTTTTACCTTATTTGAAATGTCACTGGACTCTTTTAGCTATAATCTTAAATGAAATGCAAAAAAAGTTACAGAGCAATTTTCCCTCAGACAATCACACACATATTCAGAAAGAATTGCCAGGTGTTTTTACCTTGCCCTTATCTAGTCTCTAGTGCTTTCAGTACATACAGCTGAAGATCCAAAGAACTTTACTTCTCTGTGTGCTGACATTTTATTTTCCTAAGGATTTTTCTCCTGCTTGTTCTGCCCCACAATTGGACCTTGCTCTGGATGAGAGTCTCATCTAAAATTTGTTGCAGAATGCAAAATCAAACTCGGAGTAGTGGTGAAAACAAACATCCAGGAGTACACTTTGTCCTAGATAATAACAAATTCCTAACTTAACATGACAGAATAATATTAGTCAATTTACTGCAACCTGTACTCTTAAATCAGATTTGGTCTGGAAGGTCAGCTTTCTATAGCACTAAACTCTCCCAGCTCTTAGAAGAAATTAGTGTTGAACAGCAAGTTTAATTAAAAACCCAATGCAACTGAGCCTATCACCTTCCAAGCACCTCAAACAATTTTAGTTATAGCAAAGCTGGGGATTTTTTTCTCCTCTCAAGTGTCTCTTACTCCCTTTCCTATGATTGTGTATGTATTATGAATTAAAGGAGAAAATAATGCCATTGGAAGTTTTTTCCTGATCAGGAGTATCCTTGCATAGAAGATAACACACTGCTATGTCTATTGGTTTAATGCAAGCCAAGATATAAAGGGAAAAATCAAACAATGATGATTTATTTTCATAAGACAATTTAGAGATATTGATCTTATTTTCTGTTCGAAATGCACACTTTACAATTCGGGGATGGAATAGATTTTTTTTTTTTTCCAGGCTCCTGTTTCTAAGACAAATCTGAGATTCTGGGGCTTTTTTAAGCAGAAGGGTCCTGCTTTTGTTCCTTCATGTTCCTTCATATGAGCCAGCTGAAAGATTGGCTCTGTTTTGATAGAACAAGGCAGTTTGGAAAGGTCTTATCCATCCATGGGTATCAATAAAAGCTACTTATTTCCTTCTAAATATTTTTATGAATGTTTCCTAACCAAGGACATCAAAGTAATTGTAACATAAACTGCTGACTTGCAACTGTGGTCTTTTATATTCTGGAATTTTTCCTTTTCTCGGACAAAAATATTTTTGCAGCAAAGTAAATCTTTCTGAAAACAGCTGTTTAAACTTGTGATTCTGGACACTTTGTTCTGTTTTGCTATACTTCAGTTAAATGTGAAAAGTTTTTTTGGAAAGGAATACAGAGATTTAAGGAGTATTTTTGACTGCTCTTGATGTTACTTTGTTCAAACTTGAAACTTTAAAGCTGCTTTGTTCCTCATCTTCCCTTTCCCCCATTATTGTTTTTATAATGCTTTTTTCTCTTTGCCACATAAGAAAAATAAATAGACAACAGAACCACTGTGTTCTTCTAGTCAAATGCTGAGCACATACAGTTGTTATGCATTGCAAGTAGGACATGAAGTCCAGCTGGTGTTGATTTCAAAGAGGGGACACTCATCAACCATCCTCTTTAATAAAATGGTACAAGAATCCTCCCAGTTGTGTTGACACTGAAGATGTCCCCAAAACAATAAAACTGCAATAAGATGGCAAAAATAGCTGTGCCTTTATGAATGTGCATCTTAAATGCATAATCTTTGAACAATTGCATCTTCTTTGGCATTGTGTAGTATGCAAGATCCATGATGAAGAGACAGATGCAGTGATAAGTGATGTTAGTTCCTAAATTCAGGTTCACAAACACTGATATGATTTTTTTTGTTATTAAAGTCCCACTAAGCTACCATGTTTCTTTTCTTGCTTTCCTTTATTATATTTTAGGGTCATGATTTCAAAAACCTGTACTACATAATGTATGAGAAACTGAGTGGAAAACAATAATGAAATTGTAAGGTAGGTGTTAAGTAGTCTTCACTATTTAATTCCAGAACTTGGCTTAGGACGGGGCTGGGTATGGCATAAAAGGCAAGATTAGTACAAGGAAAATCAGAACGGTAGGCTGATATCCTTATCTCAAATACACTGCTTTTTTTAAGGAGATGGATTAACAGTTGTCAGGGAGGGGAACATCAACTTATTTTGCTGCTGGAGTTGAGATCGTTCCTCTAGCAATCTCTGATAGCAAACAGTCAGTGCATAAACCATAGGTAAAGTGTGTCCTTGTAAATCCAATCTGTTTTATTGTCTCTTCCCTTTGGGTCATGTGTTACATACGTTGTCATTGTTTGCTCTTCCTTTCATAACTCTTTTCAGAGTTCCCTCTACTCTCTATTTTTATTTATGTACTTTCATAAAATTCCTTTCTATCCACCCCAAGCTTGTGGATATGAGTGTTTGCTAGCCTCCATTTATTGCTGGCAGTGTTATTTTAGTTTTTTGCTGTCAGCTGTGCAAGCATCTTCCTTTACCCCATTTGCTGGCATATGGCATAACCAGATTTCAGGCTGCAAGAGCGCAGCCAGACATGGCAACAAGTGGCTGAAAGAAAAGGATATTTCTGCTCTAATTTCAGCAAGAGCAAGGATTTTGATTTGTGTTGCTTTTCTTGCTTATTGCTTCCTCAGCTCTGGATGTATTTTTGCGGTTTCAATTTGAGTTTAAAAATCCCAAATACTGACATGAGTTAACTCTTGGATTAATCTGTCTAGTTAACTCTTGCTGTACTTCTACAGAACTGTGAAGTTATATACAAAAATGCTATCAGTTCTTATGTTAATTTGCATTTAATATGAGAAAGATTTATTATTAAAATCCCAACATTTTCTTTGGAACTTTATCTCTTTGGAGATGCTGAATCATTCTTTTGAAGTAAATGTATGCTTGCTAGATTTCAAATAAGATAATAAAGAATGTTAAAATTTGCTTTAAAAATATAATTTATATGCTATGAGTTCTCTAACACAAGTATGGCTGATGTGGGTGTACACTGAGAAACAGTATTTCTAAGAAGAAAAGAACTAATTAAATCCTCCAAAATGTCACATTCATGATTAGAAAAGATTTTTCTTTGAAAAGAACGAAGGCAGAAAGTGGTAGAAAGTGAGGTGTTCATAGCTGAATTTATGGTTTTAAACCTAAAAATAATACCTTAAAAAACCTTGTCCCCCTTATTCGAATAGATAACTTTTACCGTTGACTTTGCAGCTAATACCAGAAGAAATTTGTTCATTTGCGTTTCATGTAGAGAAGCCAGCCCTGCATTCCTTAGGCATCTGTTTAAACAAAGGGTGATATCAGATCAAGGGCAAAGCTAAAACTGGAGTAATTTGCTTTACTTGGAAGAGGTAAATAAATATCCCACTGTACAGTGTCATTGCAACATATGACTTCTGTCAACCTATAGCTGATTTAAACAGCTCCTGAAATCTTAATCTGTTTCTTGTCTCTCCCAGTTGCAGTTTGCTCTCTCTAGCTGTCCTAATCAGTCATTTTTAAGACCCTGCTCTCAAATAGGCAAGCTGAAAAAGAAGAAATGAACACTTGTACTTCTAAGGTGTTTCTTTTAACATACAAAATATGTATCTAAACTTGTAAAGAGGCCACGCAAACAGCTCAGCAGAACAAAAGGTGAGAAAACAAGTTTTTAAGGGTGAGTCATCCTATAAAATGCTTTTTGTAATCTGAAATCATCCTAGGAATTGCAGAGTTTTCTTCGATCCTTTGTGCATATCTTAAATTTCAGCCAAGCAGCTTTTAATGGGGGACTTTTTCTGGCTTTTGTTTCCTTGCAGTTCTCACATTAATACAGGGGAAATGTATCCTTGTTGAATGTGTTTCAGTATTATTTACAATAAGTAATCCCAAGCATGCAATACTTCCAGCTAATGAGCAATATAGATTAAAGGCAGATGTTTGCTGAAACCATCAACTTGGCATTCACCTCATAGCAACATTTAATCTGTGCTTAATGTTTACTTCTTGGTATGTTGGTTGCCAAGTGGTTGCAGTTCTCTTCTGCTGTGGTTTAAATTTTAAGAAAGGCCTCCATCTTGGAATTGCAGAATCAGAGAATATCCTGGGTTGGAACAGGGACACAAGGATCACAAAGGCACACAAAGTCCAGCTTCTATCCCTGCACAGGACACCCTAAGAATCCCACCATTTACCTGAGAGCATTGCCCAAAAGTTTCTGGAACTCTGTCAGGCGTGATGCTGTGACCACTTCCCTGGGAAACCTGTCCGGTGCTCAACCACCCTCTGGGGGAAGAGCCTTTTACTAATATTCAATCTAAAACTCCCCTGGAGTCTTGTGCCCCTCAGACACATAGGGAAGGAAAACTGATCAGTGTTTAGTGCGTTTGGCAGAGAACACAGGGAGGTCTGATAGCCAGAAGCTGCTTGAGGCTGAAACTCAGCAGGAATTTGATTCTGTGTTAAGTGGCAGAAGTAAGCTGGCAAGTTTAACTTCAGAACAAGTTGTGCTCTTCTTGTTGGCACTTCAACGATGTTGAGCATGTTTTAGGCTTCTCCAGCAAAGAGAGAAGCAGGTGCATGTGTCTACTTGGAATAAAGAGGTTCTGGGGAACAGTCAGCAATTGTTCTGATTACTTATTGTCACTTGACCATGCAGGAGATGGATGCCCTGGTGCTGAGATCTCCTCTCAGAGCTCAGGTCTAGTCAGTGTTGGGTGCTGAGAAGTTGGTTTGTGTTGTGTGGTGTGAACGCAAGACAGAAGGGATTCCAAAGCAAACAAGATATCAGAAAGCACTAACCAAAGGCCAGTATTTAATGGTTCCTAAGAGAAGAATAAAAGGAAAATAAGAGAAAAACAACTTGTGACCAGAAACAAACGGAAGCAGAGAGTGGCACTGGTTTCAGCTGAACAACAAGCAAAACTAGGATATGAAAAGAAAAAAAAAAGAAAACAATGTTAATGCTTAGAGGCATTGACACAACAGGAATTATTAGGAATTATTTTAAGTTAGAGGCAGAAGCAGAGAGATAAATGATTAGAGGAAGCCAGGAGAAAAGACAATTTCAGGGAAGCTTATTTTGTCTGATGGCATTGGTGAACAGGATTGTATTGTCCTAGCAGACATCCTTTAGCTTTGTTTAGGTAGAGAAGAGATTGTAGTGGGATGGTAGGAGGTTTTTCAGGGACACTGCTGCTTTGTGTTGCTAATATCAGCCATGTACTAATCTAAAATTACTTGCCATATAGGTACATTAGTTTTTCTTGAATATCAAAAGCTGAAAGACTCTAAAAAGAGATCAAAGGAAGATAAAATATCGTGCTGAATTGTCTGTTTTGTTTCTACAGCAAAGATGTTCTTTAGATAAGTTGAATGAAAGAGAGGAAAGGAGATTGATGGGTATTTTACTTTTTTGATGTTTTCTTTAGGAACTTTATTCCTAGTTTTGTTACTGAGGCTATCTTTTGCTTGGTGGAACAAATATGTTGTTTACTTGCTTATTGACATGGGTGGTGGGATTGGCTACCTAGAGGCAGGCACTGAAATGAGCAGTGAATAGAGAGCCATTTCACCCACCTGTGTGGGAGTGTGAAAGCACATGTTTGTTACCCAGCTCTAAGGATCAATTACTGAGCTGATAACAGGAGCCATTACTATGCAAAACAAAAATAATTTATTCCCTATGCTTTACCTCGCAAGAAGTGGGTAGTTGGAAAAATACCTTATTGTTCCAGAATGCTAATGACTGATTACTGATGTCACTATAAAATCAAAGACAGGTTTTTTTCCCTTTGTGTCCTTAGGTGAAGGGAGGCTAAAAGGTGCAGCACCCAGACCAGCACACCCCTCATTCTTTTTGGATGGTTAAAATTGGCTGGGCAAAACAGAGTTGCCTCACTTTATACTGCCATAGTTCTGTGACCTGTTTGCTCTTTATTCAACAGATAAGCACCCATGACTTTTTTGAAAGTAATACAATAATAACATAAACCTTTACAAATTAGAGCAGTTATTGCTTTCAAAGGGATGCTTAGACTCCACTCTGAGGTGTGCTGAATGTTAAATAGTCACTAGGGGGATGTAGGAGTTCTGGATGGAAGTTGGGTTCATCTTGAATGCGTTTTTATCACAGCATTAAAATGTGATTGCTTCATCGAGAGCAATTTTTGAACTTTACCTGAAAATATTGCACTCTGTGTAATATAAACTTAACTATACCCTCCTTGGCATTTTGTTTGAAAGCTCAGCTGGGCTTTTTGCCTGAGCAGTTTCAGATTAGTTTTAAGCAATAGCTCTTTCAAATATAGGCTCACATATGGCCCAAATTCTGGGAAATGTTTACTCCTTGAACTTACCATTCTTTGTTTTAATGAAAAGCATCTGAAGATCATTGTCATCAGCAGACCTTGAACTAAAATGCTAACTGCACCTGGTGAAGGGAAGGCAGTTTTTAACCTCCACTTGTGGCACATGGATGGTGAACAAGAGATGGCCTTGTCTGTTACTGAAGGCAGGGGCATGAAAGACCACAGTGTAGCTCTGCAAGAGTAACAATTCCAACACAACACAGAGTTCAGCTCAGTACCAGTCAGAGATGGATTAACAGGTATGTTGTAGTGTTATCTGGATTGCAGAAGTTATTCACACCTGTTACTCTGTTTTATAGAATGCACTATTACCTTTTAGACAAGAGCTGAATTTTGCTTGCAACATAAAAGTCCATTTATAATCTGCCAACAGGCTTAGCTGCTTTTCATTTAAAGCATAAAAAAGAAGGATTGCTATTAAAGGACAAACCCAGGAAAAATGATGTGAGGTACTTACCAAGAAAATGGAAAGAATGTATGGGTCTGAAATGGGTGGCAAAGAATAGCACAAAGCTTTCATGGTCTGATAGCTATGGAAATGTGTGAATTTGTGCCTGGTGAAAGCAATGAAGACTTATGAATGTGTTCATAAATCACTCATATCAGTTACAAACAAAGGAATAATACTGTTCATTTCTCACTCCTGTAATTCAAGAAGAGTACCTAAGAAGCCTAGAGGGAAACATGGAGGTTGATTCAAATATCTGAGCAAGCCTGTCCCAAGTCTCTATTTGCAGATGGGGGGTTGCTTTCCACTAAAAGGTTTGGTGTTCTGCTCTCCTTGCTTTAAGGCACCTGTTTATGCTGGGAAGTACATACCAAAATCTGGTAGTTAGCAATTCCAAACTTCAAAGTAATGCTTCTTCATGTTGTTTTACCTAAAAAGACAAATTCATTGTCTGAAATCTACTGAGGATTCCTAGATGGCACCACCACTGGAAGAGACTAATGGCACTCTCTCTTTCTAGACAGATATATTCCAAAAAGAGAGCATACTTAAAAAATATTTGCAGTGCTAAACTTCTCTGAACCACATGTTTTCTGTGAAAAATAAGTAAGCAAGAAATGTCATGATTTTGGCTGGTATTTACGACCAATGATGAGAGCAGTGGGCTAAAAAATGATGGTACTGCTAACTACAAAGGAAGCAGGTTCATTTCTGCAGCACACAAATAATGCTGATAATTCATTACACTCCAGAATTTCAGCTACAAGGTCGTTCTAATTGGATGTTTATTCTTTTTCCGACAGATTACAAAATGTGGTGTGTATCAGGGCTTTATTTCTTTTTGCAGTGTAAGGCTCTTTGTTGCAGTATTCATCCCACGCTGCCTTCAGCTTTCATATACTTCCCCATGCCTTTTAAAAGTATTACCAAATTTATTGTCTTGTAACTTATCAGTTATAAATGAAAAGTAACCCAAGGGTTTTTAATGTGCATATTAAATGCATGCATCACATCTGTTATCACTAGGCTGTGATTTGTATCTATTGTGAATAAGTAAACTCAGCCTTAACTTCATATGCATCTACATCCAGTCTTCAGTAAAGTAGAATGAAGTATTACACAAGGAAAAGAAAGGGAAGTTTGAATTATGACACATGTATATAAAATATTTAGTCTTGATTAAAAGCCTCAAATAGTGCTTATGTTTTGTGAGGCCTTGCCTAGGCTATTTTACTCAGCCATGAAGATTCACTTTCCAATTTACCTGTTTAAAGATACTGTAGTGTTTATGTCAGGGGCTTAGAAATTCTTCCAGATCTCCTTCCAATATTCTGCCAATTAGAAGGCCTGAAAGCAAAGACTTTCTATTTCAAGGTTTTACTCTTGTACAAATATTTTATTAATATATTGCTCTCTTTGACTTCCACAGGAAAAATCCTTGTCAGTTTTTTGGGAGCTAACTTGAAATTTTTTTTTTGGTTTACGCACCATTGAGTAAATTTGTTGCAATTTTTTTCAAATACCATAAATATTTTTTAAAAACTTAGGTCCATGTGCAGTGTAGAGAAGAGTAATGGTTTCTTTGATTCTTTCCTTCATAAGCTAGTGGCACAGTTAGTTTTTTAGGCCTTGTGTTCCAAGTTTTTTTCATAGACTAAGCAATTTAGATGATTGAGATATTTTCAGAAGTAGATGTTCTACCACAATTCCAAGGATGACTGGCTCAGGAAAAAAAAACAAAACAACAAAATAAGCATTTTCTTCTCTTGTTCTCTGTAAAGAATACTATACGTCAGCCTTTAGTTTTTAATGAAAATTCTCTATTGTTTCTTCCTTTTCTCAAAACATTAGAGTGAAGTGCCAATGTCTCTTTGTTTCTCTTGGCTTTTTGATTGGCGTTTTATAACCAGCATTAGTCTGTGAGAAGTTCTACATAAAATATTGCTTTTCTATTTTAGAAATATTTTGTAGGGATGTCTATAATAGTTTTAATGTCACATACTCCCAGAAAAAGCTTCAGGGATAGAGAGTCTGACAGTCTTTGAGATGAAAACTCTAGTAGCTATGACATAAAGGACCTTCTTTATATATCTTGTTATTACATAGTGATAACCAGCTCAGGTTTGCAATGAGCAACAGTAAATCAGTCACCACCACCTGCACTCCAGCATTGTCAGCTGCTTGTTTTTCTCATCCATTTACTGCTGGTTTCCTCGGGCCCTGAATGGACTCTAACAACTCAATAGCTAAGACATCTGGTTAAAATTGTGTAGCCTATGGCACCTACCAAATCAAAGTAATGTAATAGTTCTTTCTGCTCTTAAAGTTTTACAAAATGGGAAAAAAGAGTAACAGCATAACAAGCAGAAAAAATGATCAAGTATCTGGCAAGAGTCTTTTAATAAATGGGAACATAAGAGAAACACAAGAAACAAAAAAAATAGTGTGGTTTTGAGTGAATAACTCTTCACATCTTTGAAACATGATTACATTCCCAGTTAATAAAGACAGAACAGACATCTACTCCATGTTTTCCCTATTTCCTAACTGTCTCCATATCATATCTTCTAATGTATATAAGCCTCTGTCATAAATCCTCTCCCAAAATAGGTTTTTATTTTGCCAAATCAAAGTGAAAGTTCAGGTAATATGATGCTATACAGCTGCCTTAAAGAGACTAGCATCTGCTCTGATGAGCTGACCAACAGTAGCCTTGTTGTGCGCTTGGCTTAAGTCTATAGATAAAGCAAATAATTGGCAGGCTACTCAGGTCCTTCTGGCCTTTGCCATCTGTGATGCCTAAAATGATCATACTGCTAATGATGTCCTTCCCTTTGCTGAAATACAGAGGCTTCCTGTTGTTGTTGTTATAGTCTAAGGGTCATTAAGATGAATGTTGTGGTATCTGTTTACAATGTGGCATTTACAGATCTTTTGGCAAGCTGAGGAAAACTTTAAAGGAGGATTGTACATTGTACTACCATAGCAACATTAAAGGAGCTAGAAGTTATATGGAAAATTGGGAATAGCTTCTCTGGCATTGCTTCCTCATAAGAAAGACTGAACAGGAGTTGTTTTGGTTTCTTGTTTCATGTCCTTGCAGAGTAGTGTTATGTAGCTTTTGGTCTATGAGAGGTGAGACAGGGCCCAGAAGGGTGCAGGAACTTCTCAGGTTCTGTAATTGGAGCAATTCTTTAATCTGTTTTCTCTAGTAACTATTTTCTGGCAAATCAGTCCAAGTGGTTATAGGCACACAGTTTGTGGTGATTGGGAGTGGAGCTGCAGCCTCATCCCCAGTGCGTGCAGCTGTGAGAAGCAGGTGAGCAGCACTGATAGCAGTGAGCCATGGAGTGCCCAGGGGCACTGAGCAACCACCAAAGGGAACAGAGGCACACAGGTGTGGAGGAGTATATGAGGAGTATAAAAGCTTGGGCTAAAGAACAAGGGCAGATGCTTGCAGCCTTCTGAAGTGGTGAGGTGTTGCTCTGTAGGGTTGGAGCTTTCTTAAATTGTGTGGTGGTGCTCTGTGTATTGTGGCTGTCTCGACTGCAGCATGTGCTGTGGCAAGTGATTGGTGTTTTTCCTTTGGTATCAGCATAGAAGACTTCTGATTTTAATGCTTTTGCTTGTCCTCTATGATCTCCACACAGTCATCACCATCTGTTGACACGACTGACACTTACAGTCTGAGGAGAACAACAAAACCGGACCATTCATGTAGGAGCCAGGGTGCAAGCCTGAAATGGAGATGGACATTTCATAAGGGCACACAGTGATGGGACAAAGGGCTCCCAGCTGAAAGGGGCAGGTGTTGATTAGATACTAGGAGGAAATACTGAGGCTTCTGGGACACTGGAATAAATTACCCAGAAAAGCTGTGGGTGCTGCAGCTCTGGAAATGTTCAAAGCTGGTCTGGATGGGGCTTTGAGCAACCTGGCCTAGTGAAAGATATCTGCTTATGGCAGGGGATAGGGACTGGATGATCTTTAGGGTCCTTTCCAACCCAAACTGTTCCATGCCTTTCTGAAAGAGAGGGTTTTTTTCCTCTGAGTATCCTCTTTTCATTTCTCCTGTGCCCAGTCCTTTGCTCAACTTCTCTACAACACACAAGTATGGTAGTCTTGGTAATGACCTGAATTTGTCCTCATGGATTGTGGGGGATCTAGACAACTGAGCAAGGCAGGATTTGGTTCTTTTTGCTCTCAGTCTTTTGCTTTATGGACCACACCAACTAAAAATTAAGAGAAATAGGTATTAATTAAAGAGTTCAAATATTTTTCCTTTACTTTTCCTCTCAAATAATGTCCTCATTCCACCCTGAGGCTATCACTGTGGATGGGGAAAAAAAAAAAACTACCGTAAAAGAAAGATGTCACATTTTCTTCTCTTTCCTTCAAATACTATGCAGCAAATTTAAGTTGAAAATAGGTTTGCTCTACATTCCTTTTATTTAGGCATTTCAGTACAGATTATGTCAAAAATATATCACAGAAGCATTAGAAAGCTCCCTATGTCCTGAGTATTTTTCTCTTGTGTTATAAAATGTCTTACTTGCTTTAAGAAAAAAAATTTGCATGTGGAAGGGATTTTGAAAAATGTCCTTTCCTGACTAATATATTCTATACATGTAATTTTATTGCATTTAAAATGGTATAACTTGATTTTAGAAAAAAATCTACCCTGACTTCATCAAGCATATTTTACCTCAGAATATGTAAAAAAAAAAAAAAATTAAGTGAAAAAACCCCATTTCTGCATAATAACTTATTTTTAGCTTCCTCTGGTGTAAAATCTGCTATGGTACCAGAAAGAAAAATTAAAGTGCCCCTAATTTTACTTGCTTATTGCATCACCTTTGAAAAATTCATAGCATGTATTTCAGTAGCCACAACATTTTCTCTTTGTCTAGAGTGTGCTCTGCTTTGCAGATGACAGCTGAGCTTGTCTAATCAAACTAAAATTGGTACACTTACTGAACAAGGCTGAGCACTTGTTTATGATCTGAACCAAAGACCAACTTTGGATGTATGTTTTGGAATGCCAAATAGATAAAGATGCTTCCTGACACTGAGATGAACTGCAGTTTTGCCTAAGGAAGCACTGCATGAACTGCCTTGTTGCTTTAAAAACCAGCCACACAAACATGAAAAACAAGCAACTGAAGCCTAAATTATTTTATCACAAAGTTTGAAACTTATGCTAGATGAGTTTGTGTCTGTATCTTTGAGAAATTCTAAAAAAATAAGGTTCTGGATAACAGCTGACTTTGACTTTTCTTCCATGATTTCATACAATTCCTAGATTATCTCTTTCCCCATCCTCCCTGTCACTGTTTTTGACAGGGAGAAGTGGCTGAGGAGACGCATGCAATACAGTTGTCAGCTCCTACCAGATGCTGCAGAAAGGTGTAAGGGAATAGCTGTCAGTAACAACAACAGTGAAAAAAAGTTTATTTTTGATGGCGACTCGTGCATTATCTGTGAATGAAATGTGTTTTGCTCAGATTCTCCTGCAATCATCTTAATGTTGCTGTAGACAGGTTTAGTAGGGGTATTTTTTTTTTCTTGTTTGGGTTCCCCCCCCCCCGAAGTATATGAGGTTTAGTATATGAAAACAGTAGCTGAAAACAATTCCTGGATTTGATGTTATTTAGAATTTAAAGTTCATACAATTTCCCCAAGCGTGTTCCATTTTCCTTCTTTCTCAGAATTCATTTTATCTTTATGTTTTGGAATTTAGCTTGCTAGCTCCCTAGTGAAGTTTACAAATAACTCTGAAACAATGTGAAAAGTTCAGTTTTGTTTCCTTCACTTGAGAGACTAAACTGATGGAAAATTTCAGTCATTTTCTTATGTCTAGAGCAGACAAACTACTAATTTACCTGCATTTGTGTATCTATTTTGGAGTTTGATTGGTTTTGGTTTTTACTTTAATCACGAATGGAAAAGGCAGCCACACTAATTAAATTTTTGCATATTTCATATTTATGCATGTAATTATCTAGAACTTACTGATTTAAAAAGCTGCCTGCTCCTGACTTCTACCCTTCACGTTCTTTTTCTGTCATGAAACTTTCCGCTCCGGACCATAAATTGCAACCCTGAACTGTTGTCCATCTTGTCTTTAAAACAAGAATACACCTGCTGCAGACAAAATGCCTTTGCTTTGGTTTCAGTGACATGTTTTGTTCTGTTCTCTAAATGGCCATTCTCGGGGTTTGTCTACTGATTAATGCAAAATGTAAGGCATCTTTCATGTGCTGTTAAGAAAAAATAATCAGGGAGGAATAATAGATTTGTTTCCTGCCTTTCCACAGACACTATATGCCCTATTATTGGCAGAAGCCCACTAAGAATAAAAGAAATACGGCAGACATCAATTCCTTGCCTTTCAACAGGTAATGCTTTGCCCCTAACTTGCACATACCACGATTGTCATAAAAATATATTGGATTTCACCGTTCTGGTGTTTTGAAGCACATTTTAATGGGGAGTGCCACAGACGTTCTCAAAGTGCGATGCTGCGCATCTGTACCTGACAAAATTCATAGCAGCTATAACCCAAACCAGTGCGAGCCTGTCTACTTTTCTTTAGGAGATGCCTCCTTGAGGAGCGTGGAGTTACCAAATCGCGTTCCTCACTTTCTCAACTGCCGCCTACTCTTCACGCCGCCTCTCCGCCGCTCGCTGCTGCTGCGCTGCCCAGCGCTGGCGGTGCGGGCGGGAGGCAGGGGGAGCCCGGGAGCAGCGGCGGCGGCCCGGCCCGGCGGCGGCGAGCCCGGCAGCAGGCGGGGTCCGCGCCCGCCCGCCCGCGCTGACGTCAGGAAACTTTCGGGGCGGCCGTGGCCGGAGCGGGCGCCGGGAGCGGCGCGGAGAGGCGGCGGGACGGGCTGCTCCATCGCCGGCAGGTACGCGGCTCTCCGCGCCCGGCGGCACCGCGGGGCCCCGCGCCGGGGCGGCCCCTGCCCCGCGGCGCCGAGGGGCGGCCGGCAGCCACCGGGGCGCGGAGGGGGGCACGGGGGTCCCAGCGCCTGTTGATCGCCGCGGCTGAGCGCTGCCCCGGGCTCCGCCGCCCCGCTCTGCCGTCGGCGCGGAACTCGGCGGGCGCGGGTGCCGCGGTTCGTTCGCGGGGCTGGCGCCGGGGCAGCTTCTCGCCCCCGCGGGTCCCGCTTCACCTGCGTGGCCGTGCCGCTGCCGCGGGGTCCGCGCTCCCCGCTCCGGGGCCGCCGGCAGCGGCTGCTCCCAGCCCGGCACCCGCACGGACCCCGGGGTCTCGGACACACGGGCAGGGCTTTGTGAATTTCAAGTAGCTGCGAATAATGAGCTGCCTTTCATTCGGGGTTGGGTGTTTTGCCCGTTGTAAGTACAGTAAAGCCTTTATCCGAGAGGAGGTTTTGTTTTTCTCGTGAGGCTCCGCCGTGGCAGCCCGGCGGTGCTGGGCGGCAGCCCGAGCTCGCCGCTGGGGCTGCTGAGCGCTCAGTTGTTGTACAAGGGAGGATCTTCGGCTCGTAACCAAACCCAAACCATCGAGATAATTTTAACTCCGCGTGTGTCGGGAGGGTGGAGTGCTGGAGTAGTTTGCTCGATCATCATGCGAATAGAGTGAAGTCTGAGCAAGGACTGTAGCTCTGCCTTGGAGTCGGGAGGGAGATTCAGGGAGAAATTCTCAGTTTGAGAGGGTCTGAAAGTTGTAGGATAATTAGAGGACCGTGTAAAGTTATGTTGTTCATTTAATTTCACTGTCCTTCTCACTTATTAAGGGGCACAGAGAGTCAGTCAAAGGCCCGTAAAGGTTAATTGTATTCTTCATATAAAGGAATTGGCTCCCTTCCGAAGAAATAGATTTCTGGGGTCTTTTTTTTGAACTTGAGACACTTATTAGATTTCTAATTTAAATAGCATGCAACTTTTAAACTTTTCAGTTCCTACAGTTCTGTTGCAGTTGCAAGTTCTTAAAACGTCATCTTTATGGAAAGAAAAAGTCATCACAACTAAAGAGATGTTAACAAACTGGAAAACAAGGCATACATGAAGGTGATTATGAAGGTGCTTTGAATGTACAGCGTTTCAAGTAAAATATTATAGCAATATATTTAGTTTATTCAGTATAAATATAAATAAGCATCTGTATTTGTGTGTTATGTGAATACTTCTCCTTTTAGAAGTTATTTTCCCTGATTTTCTTCTCCTGCATGTTAGATGAACATGTAATGAGTGGTACCTTTCTGTTGTTGTAGGGAATAAACAGCACTTCAGAGCCACTTAAGGTGTTAATGAAAATAAGACAAAACATTTTACCAGAAAGGAAAAGAATATATTTTTGAAGGTCAAGCTTCTGTTTTTATGGTCATTTCAGAATGACCATAAGTTTTGCCAGTAAATTGTTTTGTCAGGAAGTTTTGCCTGATAATTGTAGATTTACTTGGCTGATTTGTTATGCAGTACTATGTCCAGTACATCTTCAAATATCTGGAGATTATCCACTTGAACTTGGAGAAAGAAACAACAGAACTTTAATGATTGTTAGCCATACATACACTTTTCTGGGATACATTTTAAGCATATGAACATGTTAGTGATTATAAATCTCATTAAAAGCATATGTTTACATGAATGGCTTGAATAAAGAGAGCGATTTAGGGATTAAAAGCCTGGTGTTATGGCACAGTGCTGAAGGATGCATGGGAGAACTTTGGTTTATACTTTCAGCAGAGCTACAGTGGGAGGAATATCAATGAAAGGGGGCTGGAAATAAGCAGAAACAAATACAACTCTGGTTGCCTGACAAGTTTGGATGACATGATTGGTGGAAAACAAGAGGGGATGTTATACAAACTACTGATTTGTACAGCCTCCTTAATCTTTGGAGGTAACTTTCTAATCTTTTTGAGGTTTTTTTTCTTGAGTTCGTAGATCGTGCATCTACTGTTCAGCAAAAACCTCACCTGATGTGCCATTTCAGATTTTCCTTTACAAGCTCATTTTAATTTGCTAGTCTATTGCATTTAGACAAAGGTTAATTTTGTGGTTCGGTAGCAGTTTGTAAACATTCTTTGTAATGTACAATGTTTGTTAACATTGCTGGATGCACTAAAAGTCATAGTCAGGAGACTTGCATGAAGCACTTGAGAGGTCTAATACAATAAACTGGAATTTGTATTACAATTATGGAATTAGTTTTTCCTCTTGAGATAATCCCTCAAGAGTGTACTGCTTGAACTTGTCATAAGAACATAATTAGAACTACCAGCTGAATTAATTAAAGGGCAGCTTCAGCTTGAACTGGGGAACATATAGCTTGAAAGAGAACAGAGGGGGAAACTACCATATAACTAAATTTTGGTCATATCTAGTATGCCTTGTGTCAGGATTCTAATTCTGTAATTTTTTTTCAAGAGGACAAGTAAAACTCTTGAGAGCTGAAAAGTCCACCAGATTCTGCTCAAAAAAAACTGCAGGTCGCTTAGACTTTTTAGTTATTATCAATGGTGGAATGCATGGCAGAAGCTGAGTCTGTGTTCCAAGGACATCAGCTCTTGAGACGGGGCAAAAAAATCATTAGTTCATGGCTTCGTAGAGTTGTTGCACAAAAATATGCTAATTGGGCAGAAATAAACATTTTCCCCATTGCCTTTTTTGCCTTACTGTAATCTGATTTTTGAAGGATAAGCTCCTTTAGAGACTCAGGTTGTAATCCAGAAAAGAACAAACAATACTGGCCCTGTTAGAACACACAGTGTCTCTGCACAGCTACCTAACAATGTTGTCTTTGGTTCTCTTGTCTTCAGAATGTAACTCTGCATGCAGATATATCTGTCAATATCTTTGGCAATAATTTCCTTCCTAGTATCTCCTGAATCCCTGAGATCAGAACGTTGGCTTTGTTCATGCTGATAGCTTTGCTACCTTGCTGCCAGTGCTCCCCTGAACATTCCCTGTGACTTAAATGCTTAATCAAGCTGTTCCGTGGCTTTGCTGTTGTGGGATGGCCAACTACTGCCACTGAATGTGTAGCCTTGATATGGGTTTACAGTCACAGCCTGTGTTGTTAGGGCTGGGAGGAAGAAGGAGGCAGGCTTACTCAAATATCTTAATTTTGTGGTCTGTCCTCGGGGCACAGACCTGAGTGCAGCAGTGTCATCACTGCCCATCCTTTCAGTCTCAGATGGGTAGCTGTGGACCTTGTCTGTGCCACTCTCTTTGCCCAGGGGCACTGTAAAGATGCTGGGAATGATCAGTCGTACCTCTTAAGTCTTAAAAATGTTTCTTCTTAAGCATTTTAATGCACTTAAAATGCATTTTTAACCTAGACTGCAGCTCCACTGCACGTAATAAGCAGACAGTCCTCCCTTAAGGAACCCCCTTGCCTTGTGGTTTCAGAGAACGTTTGTTACACTAAACTGAGCATCGAGAGTCCAAAGTGATGTTACCACAGATTTCATCCAGGATCCCAATAGAGAATTTATCCAGCTGAAAAGACATCATGAATTCCCAGAAAAGCATTTCCACTTTGATTCCTCCGCTCCTCTGCCAGTTTAAGCAGATGTTCTCATCACCAGGCTAAGAGGGCGCTCTGAATTGAAATATGATTGTTTTATCAGGCTGAAGTGACATGTTTCTGATGTGTAGTTACATATCAGCAAAGACAGAGAGAATGTAGAATTTTGTAGCTGAAGAAAACAAACATATTTGCAGAACAGACAACACCTGGGTTTCTGACAGACATCTAATAGTTTTCACTGAAGCAAGAAGCAGAACTCAGGCTGTAACACCTACAGTTTCACACACGCTGCTTGATAATTTGGCAAAAAGTACCGGAAAGCCTCTTAGATTAAGGCACTGGATTTCTTTAACTTCTGCAATATTTTTTTTCTGTTTTGAAGGGCAGCCATTAAGAAATTTGGTCATTTTAATTCCAGAGTCTGACATATTCATCTTATTAGTATATAATCACTTGTTTACTACTGCATTTATTATATGTTGCACCCTAAGCTTGCGTATTCTGGTTTTATTCTGAGAACTGAGCTGTGTTTTCTCCATTTACTATATCACTTGGAGTTATAAAGATTCAGCAACATCTGTGCAGCCAAATGTTTTTCTGTGTATTCTGTCAGCAATACCTGATCAACACCCTTGACTTGCAATGGTGTGCACAAGTGTAAATTGGTAAACAATTCTCTTAATAATGCACTGGTTGGAGACTGCAGCTGGTTCTGTTGACAGAGTTAAGGTGGAGTGTTTGGTTTTTTGTTTTGGTCACCAGAAATTAGAACTATCATCTGTGGAAATTCTGGTTATTCTTGTGCTGTAGAGATATCCTAAGCAATGCAAGTAAATAACATTTTTATGCTGAAAAATGTGGGAATTTTAAGGCAAATCTTTCACCACTCTGAAGTGCGTGATGGCTGTTTCTAGCTTGCTTTATTGCTTTGTTGAGAAGGGTATGTGGATACTCTAGTACTTGGGAATAGATATGGATACAGAAGCCTAATCTCTTCAATCTTCTCATAATTCCCAAAATAACATGAAAGCTGTAAAACTGCATGCAAATTCCTCCTCCTTATTTTCAGATAGAATGGAATAGTTTTTTGAGGAGTGTTGAGTTCTCTGGAACATTTTAAGATCTTTAATATGATTTCTTTTTTTCAATTCTTCCTCTGCTTTCTCCATCCCCTTAGTTTTAATGGGGAAAACTTTGACCAAAGGCAAAATGCAGCAGTACCACAGTATGCAAATCAGGATCCTGACTAGTACCTGTTGTGCCATTTAATATTCTATTCTGTTTCCATTTTTCTTTTTTACATGCAGATTTCCTATCTTCAGTTCCTTCTAGGCCGAATGGGACATTAGGCACTTAAACATTAGGTGCTTAAACTTTCCAGGTGATCTACTCTAAATCCCTGTAGCCCTTAAGGCTTTTTCAGAGATCTCAGCAGTCTAGGCAAAATCGAAATTGTTTTCCACTAGACAAAAGGCTGGGATGAGGTTGCTCCTGCTGTGGAGAAAGATATCTGGAAGGGAGATGGTTGCCCATTCTCCCCTGGGTCTTGCAACTCTCCTTGTGGTAAGGGTCCCAAGGGAGAGCTGGTTTCTTCCCAGCTGCAGACCGGGTCTGCTCAGCTTTGGCAAGTCTCTTCTGTGCTTGTGCTGGCAATTTATATCTGCTAGAGTGTAATTATTGGTTTTCCTGTGCACAAAAGTACTCCTGATATTAATGAGTATATTTTCTCTTTTGTCGCATTTGGAGCTTTTATTTCAGGGTGTGTGTCTGTGTTTGCACATCTTTTAAAGAAGGTGTCTCCTGAAACAGCAGCATTTTTTTCTTAATCTGTTGTGAAATCTTCTGGAACATATCACTGAAGTGAGGTAATGAGCCTAGATAAAGGATTGTGTTCCCAGTAAAATAGATTATTTTTCCTGCAGTCACATCTCAAAATGTTGTTTGGAACAGCAATCATCTTTGCATGCCAGTTACATTAGGAGTTGTTTAAGAAAGTTTCTTGTGTCCTCAATCCTATTTTTTTAACGTTTGTCCAGGCCATCTTTCCAAATGCCTTGCTGTGCAGATATGTGCAGTCTCTAATGCCTTCTTCCTACACGCTGTCTTGGCAGCTGAGTGCATTCAAAGATCGTGAGTCAGGTTCTCCAAAAAAACCAAAATCTTAAGAATAATGAGATTTAAAATACTATAGGCTCCTTGTGAACATTTAGTATTGTTTTCCTTCCTTAGAGCTTTTTGTTTACACAGGTATGTAGATCAGAATTTTATTTTTTTAATGAAAAGAATTTATTTTTCACATAAATTCCAAATTTTAGGACTTGGGTCTTGAAGAAAAAGTCTCTTGTGAGGCTTTCCCCACAGCTGAAAATTGTAGCTGATAGCTTTTCTCTTTTCTCTGTTTGCTGATTGATGAAGTGGCAGAACCATCATTTCCAAAGCAGTGGACGCTGGGGATCAAAGCTAAAGGCTGATTTCATGTTGCAGGATATTGTATACCCAAGTCATACCTGCTTTAGAGTAGCTGTAGTTAAGATTAATGTGTGGAGACTTGTTAAAGCAAAAGTGAGAGGTGAAGTGTATATGGTGAATGATGCTGAATCTTTACTTGGGATAGAAAATAGCAGCAGGGGATTGACGATGTAGCCAGCAGAAAGTTTGAGACATTAACCCCCACTGTGGTGCCTCTTAATCTGTTTCACATGTGTAAGCTCTAAAGCAGAGCCTACTGTGGATTTGTAAACACAAAGGTCTTTAATGTCTGAGATAAGGACAGTCTTTTTCTTGATTCAAGCAGCCTAAAAATTGCATTACTAATTTTGTAAGTTACACGTTGCATTAATATTCAATTTATCATGTTGTGCAAATGAGCTTAGGAGGGAAGAAATACTTTTCCAACAAGTTGTGCAGCTGGAGCTGTTACTAATTCCCTAATCTTTCTGTGCCATATAGTAATTGCACTTAATTGTTTGCTTTTGCTGTGTTTTATGGTGTGAAATGCAGTATGTCAACACTGCTGAGCAGGTACATCAGTGTGTGTAATGCTAACATTCTTAAAGGAGAGAATTTCCAGGTTTCACCTGACTGGATGAAGCAGCTCATGTGTAGCTACCAATGCAGTGCTTCATACATTTTCTTGTAAACAGAGTTAGTTGTTGGTTTTTCTTGATGATGGGTTGGTTTTGTCTTTTCACATGTTTTTGTGAGGGGTGGTAAGATAAGAGAAGGGCCTTTCCCAATGCCTGTGGCTGGGAAAGGGACATGTAAAGTAACATCATTTTATACAGCCATTTAAAACTGTTAGTATTAACCACTGCTAGTGGTTGATTTTCTTGTTAAATTGCTCCCTTCTACTTCAATGGGGCTCTCCACTGCTAATTCTACTTTTTATTATTTTAAAAGCATATTAGGTTTCTTTGGAGACCAAAAGAACTCACCTAGAAGCATTCCAGCTTGTAAAAATGATTCCTCCATCTTCCTTCCCATTCCATTCTGAGGGGAGCTCTGTTTCTAGTTTACTCCTTATGGATTTGAAATTGTAGCTAAGAAACCAGCCAGTCTTGGAGAGGGCACTTTGGAACTTTAGTTCCCAAGCTAAGTTTTTTCAGGGCCTATTGCTTCTGCCCTGAAAGACAGCAGAATCTGCATATTGTGCTTTAACCTGCCATACTGACTGGCAATCCCATGTATTTGTCACAAGCACTCTGCCATTAACAGCAAATGTGATAATCTAGATGAGCATATGAGCTATTTATTGTTTTCTCTTTCAAAATTAAGTACGTCTCCCAGAGGTCTTGGTTCTAATCCCTGTGTTTTATGGCTGAGGATATTGAATGCAGCTATTAAGCTGTTAGACTGGTTTTGTATTAGTAATTTTCTCTGCTATGAAGAGTAATTCCTGAATCCAAATCATTATCTGGCATTTCAGCCATGCCACACTGAATGATGTGCTTGCATGGGGGATACTCCCCCTGTCAGTATAGCTGTGTGGTTCTTTTTTTTACTGGTTTTGACTGGGGTGGCATGAGACAGCTGGTGGCCACTGCAAATCTGCCAGTGTGGAAAGCTCAGAGCAAGCAGAGCCCACGTGGATGTTGCAGTGATCTGTCAGGAGACTGAAGTGCAGTTGACAGCACTGTTGATTATTTCTCTTAGAAACAAGCAGGTGTTTGCTTGGCTTCGGTACTGATTGGCAAGGCAAAAATGATTTAACTGCGCAAGTGACAGTGCTGCTGCGAGGGAGGAGGATTTGTGTCATGGTAGGCAAGGATAGTGTGCTGCACTGCTGAGGAACTGCTTTAATGCCTGGTGTTCTGTATGGTGTTTATTTCTCCAGTCTTGCACAAAAGTGGAAATGCTGGTTGCTATCCACAGCAGTAGATGTAAAATTGTCAATCTGCTTAGATTTTCACTTCTGTTGTTGGGTTTTCTGAGGAGGAGAAGGATGGGGTGTGACTACTGAGCAGTAATATGATGTCATGGCACCCTGTTTCATGTAGCTATCTAATTAAAAGAGATTATTACGAAATAAGATTATTCTACAAGGGCATTCAGTATTAGATGGCAAGCCTAGCATGTACAAGCTAATACACCTTCTTGTTTCCTGTGTAACTGATAGCTTTCAGTCTTCTCTGTTTTCAAAATGTACAATTTGCACCATAAATTCTAAACCCAGCCTCAGACTCATAAAAGACTGACATGCTCTAGTGAAAAGTTTGCAGTCTTAGACTTGTTTTCTCAAGATTGAATCTAATAGGATAAAGGATATCTTAAGAACAAATATTATTTCGCTGAACTAGGATGCATTTACAAAATATCTTTCTTTATCTGAATTTTCTTCTCACATTAGTCTGTTTTGTCTTTTAAATTCTCAGATTTTATAAATAAAGCAATGACATAATCTTTACTTTTAAATCTCTAAAGATATAAAGCAATCTAGTCACTATAAAAATAGATGCAACATCATTTGCTCATGTATTTTATTTGAAGCCAGATAAGAAAATTATGTAGAGGTAATAAAAATGAGAGATGGTATTGTGTGGATAAAGCAAATAATTTTCAAGTGCTCGTGGATGAGGTTTTTGATGAAGTGCATCATGTGTAGCCTGGCATCCCCAAGGTGATCATTTAAAATGCAGTAGAAAGCTGCTTCTTCTGGAGGCTCTCAGACAACAGAGGCCTCTTGGGGAGACTCTGTGTGATTCATATACTTTGTGTGTCCAGATATCTTTGCTGACCACTGATCCACTGATATGTTTCAGGATTTCCTCATCTGTGATGCTTTTGGTTTGAGTCTTCAATTCATTTCAAACTCCACTCCTGGAAGAATCTGGGGTACTTCAAACAGAAGTGCAATGTAAGAATGAACAGTCACCATCGAAGCTCTTGACATCCAGAATTCAGAGCCAAGTCATGTTTTGATGACTTAAGGATATTGTACTTTATTATGTAGCATTTTTCTTACCATTCCTGGAGGATATCCTGAGTTTTTATAACTTAATGGCTTATGAAGAATTCCTAAATAAGACTTTCTCCCCCTTCCCATTTTGGAGTTGTGTTTCCTCTGAAGCATTGTTAGACTTGATTAGGATCTAGGAAATTTTTGAGTAATGAGTCAGAAAAATAAACAAAATGTGAGCAAGCAAAAGGTGGGGAATGGAAAAGACTTCTGGTTTAGATGAGTTTAAGTCCTATCAGCTCTAAATTAGAGGTATGGTTTCCCTCTCCTGCATGCACACCTTTTCCTTCCTTTTCCCTTGTCCTTTTCTTCCTCTTGCCCTTGTACTCTCAAAAAACCCCAGGAGAACAGTTGTCTTGTACTTTACTGAGATGACTTTATGGGTTATGGCATATCTGTGGGATATATATGCTTCTCTAAAAGGCCCTGAAGGGAGAGCTTTTAACTGTAACAAATCTGTCCTGTAAAGGATGGAAAGCAGTAAATATGCTTATAGTTGTAAACACTAGTAATCCCACAGCAGTCCCTTATGTATCTCTTACTCAGAAAATTATCTTTGTTGTGATTCTGTGTGCTTTTCAGTTTGGGGTTTCAGGTTTTTTTGACATTGAAACTGAGCTGTGATTAGAAGGTATGAAGAAATGGACTATAAAATAGATGTTTAGTGAAAGATAAGTAAAAGCATACTTGATAGGATTAGTGGAATATATTTGAGATGTGTTGTGTTGCTGGCATACCCGTGACTGCTTAACCACTGAAATAATCTGTTGCTATTTAATCCAAATCAATTTCATTTGCTAGGTCGTCTGGAAGTTACTGAATAAGTTACTTAGTTGCTTAGCCAAATGGCAGGGGAAAAAAACCAAGTCAAACCACTGAAGAAATATGCCTTGACAGTAACAAAAATAATAAAATGCCAAGGATCTCAGTTCTGAAGGAAATAAGTGGTTGGCTGGAAATAATTGCTTGAATATTTTGAATTCATTATGGTGAATTTTGCCAGATGCTTTTGAAGAATATTTGTGTGTGTTATTAGCTGTTGTGTTTCTTGTGCTTGCTGCAAGGCATGTGTACTTCTGGGTAATTTGATCCTGTTTGTTTATGGTCTAGATACTTCTTTTCCCCCCAGACAGCAGTATTCAATTAGGTATTATTTCAGCTGCTATTTGGAAAACGTGACACAAATATAAGTCCCAGGCAGTGTTTGTCTAAGGTAGAATCAAGTAAATTTCTTCTTAGCTGACAAACTGGGTGGAATCTTGACATATCTTGACAGGTTTCTGAAATTTGTGTTTCTCAATATACCTGGGAACATTTTGCAAGGTACGATCGTTAAAGAGGTGTTTCAGCTCAAATACATTTGTAGCATGTCTGGAGAAAGCAACTTATTAACTGTACTCTGAGCCTCTGACTCCGTGGAAGTGTGAAGGGTGGGGACAGAGTTTTCTGCTCGCTCCTATCTTGTCACTTATCTGGAAACGTGACCATTATTTGAGTCTGCCCTGGCATGTGGATATTAGGAAAACTG
Organism: Motacilla alba alba; assembly: GCF_015832195.1. NCBI lineage: Eukaryota > Metazoa > Chordata > Aves > Passeriformes > Motacillidae > Motacilla > Motacilla alba. Next base: position 31,346,903 of record NC_052022.1, on the reverse strand, counting down.
GTGTACATGGCAAAGAACTAGCTAGTGTAAGAACTGAAATGTGAAAAATTGCTTTGTGAATGATGGTAATTTTATGGTCATTAGCTCTCTTTTGTGTGCATGTAGGAATCCTGCTCATGTCTATTTGACTTCTCAGGGTGTCAAGATGTTCACTCTGCAGTTGTGGAAGTCATTTAGAGTGAAATGATGCTCCTGAGATGGTGGTTGAAGCACTTCTCCATATGCTGCCATCCTTTTCCTGTCTAGTGCACCTTTCTGTGGGTACTGGCTCAGGTATTTTTGGTATGGGAACTGGATCAAGTATGACCAAGAACTGGGAAGTGGAGGAGTAAGTTAATTTAGACATGTTCAGTCTGACTGTGGAGCAACAGAGTAAAATGCAACACAGATGCTTTTCCTAATAGATATAAACCCCTGGCATTGGTTTGTCATACACTAGTTTCCTCAGTGCCTGCAGTGTAGTTCTTTGCTGACACAACCAGAACAGATTCATCCACATGGACATTGTCTCTATCTGGCCTTCACTTCACTTTTGTGCTCTTCAAGGCACCCCTCCAATAAGTGAGGATGAACAGTGCTGTAGTGCAGAAAAGCAGAAACCTTGTTGTTACTATATCCAGCTTATTTAGCTTTGTCATGAATTCAGGTTCCTGTGTGTGTGTATTAGGAAGGTTTCTTTTGTTTTCCTGCTGAGCTCTATCAGAACAAAACAAACAGAAAAGCTTTTTTCTTGGTTCTCACTTCTCTTTAAAAATGAGGAATGCATTGACTTTTGAATGCACTCAGCTTATCTATTAACTAATAACAGAAAAGAAACAGAAGTTGCAGCAAACAGTATGGTGGCTCTGTCTTGTCCAGTGGCTGTTGTCCCCTGCTCACCCTCATTTAAAATATGCTGTTGCTAAAGACAGAATTTTGCCTTTGAATCTCCACTTTTGTAAGGTTTATCATAGCGTGGAACGACCTGCCAGAACTTAATTGCCTTTTGGCAGATCTTTTTTCAGTTAATGGTGTTGCTGGTGCAGGAAGAGAGGAGGATTCAGGTGTTCAAGGGACTGACCTTGAAAAAGAAGTCAGACCTTTTAAACTAGGTTTTTTTGAGCTACGCTCTAGTGGAATTGGGCTGCAGCAGAGTAGTGCCATTTTTCCTTTTGCCTCTATCCCTGGCAATGATTTTGGAACTTGTTGGAGTCCTCCAATAAAATTTTCATGCATTTCACAAAATCTGATGAATTGTTAGAAAAGAGAGATTGGTGTCACTGTCCCTGTAAGAGACGTGCAGCTGACTGGAGTATGATGTGGTTCAAACAGTCAATTCTTGCTCACCACTGAAATGTGCTAAGTTTTAGTTACAGTTACCTGTAATAAAGCCTCTGATAAAAAATAGGGTTTTTTTCTTGGTCATGAAAATTAATCCATTAAGCTCTATCATAATGGATGCAATCTTCCCAGCGCTTTGTTTTGGCGTGGCCTTATAGGTGCGCAGCATTGTCAATTTCATTGTGAATTCTTCATCATACTCATGCAGTTCTGTCGTCTCCTTTATCTTCTATTTTTTATCACATTTTAGCACATTCTGTTTTCTTGAAACTTTTGTTTTAGCCCTCTTCAGTCTGCCTTTTCAGTAGACAGTCTTTTACTCTGTTGTGCTTCAGCAGAATTGGCATGTCACAGCCAATATATATACAGTATACCAAAATTTCCTTGTTTTGCCCATGTCTCTTCAGCGTTCCAGATTTTTTGGCAGTGGGCTATCAATCAAATAGCTTACCTGTTTTTCTGTGGAATTCTCAGTTTGCTGTAGGTGGCCTCTATGCATTCCATATGCTCCCAGGATTGGCAGCCAATTTTTCTTCTTACAAAGATTCCTTCAGAAATCTGGACAGCTTTAAAGCTGCATAGTTTGGTTGTGTTCAGATGTCATTTCAATATTCTTGGTTCAGCAGTGTTCTAAATGACCTCTTCCTCTATCTGTGCAAGATTCAGACTTGCCAGGGTGTTTTGTATTTATTTTGGGGGAGTTTTATGGTTTGGCATGCTTTGGTGCTCTCAAATGAAACCAAAAACTAAAGGAGGAAATCTTGTGTGCTGTCTCTGTCTGTTCTCCCCTTGCAAGCAGCTATGTAGTAATGTCCATCTTGAGGCTTTGAAGGTTACTTTTATTACATGAAAGAATTTTAGGATCTTCTTGTTCACTGGGCTGCTTCACCAGCTGTGCTGGTTTGATTGGTACCTTTTCTATACAATAATTCTGCTGCTTTTTCTTTGATTTTTGTTGATTTAGTCCATGCTTGCATGGATTTTTTTTTTCTTCTTACAATTCATTTTAATTGGATAAAATTTTAAAACATTAAATTTTGCTTTCATGTGTTTTTCAGTTAGATGTTTCACCTGCTTTTTTTCTCTTTATACTCTCTATTATTCCTTTTATACCTTGTTTTCTCCACCACATTTTTGAAACTGATTGTGTGTGTCCGTCTGCATCTCCCAGTTCATTCACAGAAGTTAGTGATAACCTAATTGATGAAAGCAAGAATTGGAAGTCTGAAAGCATATCTCCACATTTGTTCTTTGTGCCTGATCCCCATCTGGAATTGCTCAGGAGAAAACAAGGAATAGATGTGACTCAAACACTGAGGATGCAATTCCCATCTCTGCGGTGTTTCACAAACACTCTTTTCCTCTGACTACTTTGCGGTTCTCCACATACTCAGATTTCCATTTATGATGTAGATGATAGGTGATAAAGATGTACCAAGACCTCCTGGGTTTAAATATGATCTGGTGTTCTCTTCTGGATGAAAAGATGAGTCCTGTTCAAAATGGCTTTCCTTTCATCTGCTGCATTGTGATGATGTCATGGATGGGACATTTTTAGCCTCTTGTGATTTTTTTTTTTTTAATATTTAATATGTTTTACAAAGAAGGCTTTTCCTATTATTGTTCTCTTCTGTGATGAGAAATACAAATGTCCTGGAGAAAACACTGTGTATAATTTTAGCTGAAATACACTGCTGATCTAAAGATCAAGTAGGACTCTTAAGATGTGAAGTGCTAATATCTCAAGTTTCAGCATGTCTTTTTGGAGATTTATGGTAACTGTTAGGTACAATATGCTTAAAATATGTTTTTCTCCATTTTTCAAGTAGAACGAGGAAACAGCCATCCAACTAAAAAAAAAAAAATCTGTCTCTTCTGTCACAGCAATAATCATAGTTGTGGGGGAGGTTTTTAGTTGGTTGGTCTGTTTGTTTTATATGCAATATGAGTGAATGGAATGCATTAACCCTGATGTCCTGGACTTTGAAATAATAGTGTCATCAGTGTCCTGTCCAAAAATGCACATTGAATGCGGTGATAGCTGAGAAAGGAGAATATATGGGGTTGTACAGAACTCTGGAATTAAAATGCTAAGAATATGATGGAATATTTCCTTATGGTGAAACAAGGATTAAAAGATAGTTCCTGGCCCAAACTGCACAAGTGAACAAATTAGATATTTTTATGATGCAAACTGGGACATTTGTGGCAGAGAAGTAAAGGTTTTCCCTTTAAGCTTCTTGTGCCTGTATCAGTTTAGTCCATTGGTTATATTGTTGACACAACTTGAATTTATATTTATTGCTTGAAAATAGAAAATATTCTTAAATCTCTCTGCATGTTATATCCTACATGAACACATAATTGGGTGTTTGGGCTCTAGATAACTTCTATCAGTGTGCCTAGCTGAATTGTGTATTACAGTCAAAGATTTATGTAAAATGTCTATTCTTACTTACATTTCAATATTTCTACTTGATATTGTCTGAATACTTGATCACCTAGATCCTGGTTACTTTAAAAAATATTTCTTGGTTATTTTAAGTAGTCTGTTTTACTTGTCATATTTGTAAGCTTCAGTAAAAAAACAACCAAACATTCAGTGCCCAAAAAGAAGCCTTGGTTTTTATAAATCCAGAATTTGCAGTCCTATTCTATTTAATCCAGGTGTAACAGAAATATCATTCCATGCTGCCTAGCAAGTATGTCACAATGTCCAGTCTCAGCAGACTAACAGTTCTTGAGGAGCTGCCTTTGTTAAGATAAATCTGAGTAGTTGGTAGCTTTGTAGATGTGGATGGCTGTGCATGGGGTGTATCTAATGAAGATTTTGATTTTTGAAGTAGTAAAGCCAATGTAATTTCAGTTTTTGTATTGTTTCTTGAATTGGTCATAGGAGAATATATAGTTACCCTCTACAAAAGTCTTCTGCTGAAAATAGTATCTGTAAGTCACTGCAAGATTTTTCAGTAGTGCATGTAATGCTTCTTTGTATGTGCTTATGTTTAGTTCTGTTTGTTGAACCCTGACACTCAGTGCAGCAGTTTCATATGGTTACCAACGTACTCCTTAACAGAAGTAAAGAAGTCGGGAAAAATAAATATGTACATGATGACAACTTTTGTGACTTCATGGAAAGTCTCCTAAATGAAGAAAAAATGTCCAGTCCCATACGTGTGGTTATGAACTTGCACTCCAGGGTGCTGAGAACTGAACACATCAGCTTGAGGTTTAAGCAAAGCAGGACCAGCTCCACTCCAGAAATGCTGTGTGTTTACCTCCAGAGCCATGTCAGCATGCTTCACTCCTAAGGCAGTTCAGGAGTGTGAGGGTGTTGGAGACATGGCTGTAAACAGTGTGAGGTTTCAGAGGTCATGTGGGTCTCATGGCATCAGTCCCAAATGGGGTGTTGAAAGGCAACCCATGGAAATATCCAGTTTCCATGCTGTGCCCATACACTGCTGCCTCTCTGCTTAGTCCATGAATATTTCTGAATTTCTTGGTGCAATGTCTGGCTGTCTCTACATCCGTTGTTAGTATATGAGCATGGTCAGAATCTTTTTGTAGCTTCTTGACAATTATTATTGCTAGACTTGTATTATATTTTATAGCACTTGTGTCATAGCACATTTGATGTGTTGTAAGATATCTGGAGTAACTTAGTCATAAGTTATTTGGAGAAGCATGTTCAGAGAGGCCTTAAGGTTAATTTTCATATCAGCTAGGTTGTAATTTTAATGAGGAAAAAGGGTTATGCCTGTGTATTAGGCTGAGGAAATCTGTGGCTTAATATAAAACTTCTGTCTGCATTGCCTGGTTTGCTTTGGGCTGCCCCGGTGTGAGGAGCAGCCTAAAGATTTGATGTGGCAGCTCTGTGGGGTGGCAGTTTTTTCCAAGGTCTGTGTACATGTGTAAGTCAGCGTGCTCCCACACATAAACACAAATTCTTTCTATCCTTGCATAGGACAGAAAGACAGAATTTCTTCCTTGAAAACTGATTGCCCTTTCCAGACCCTGAAATGGAACTTAACCAGTCAAATATAGTTCTGGGGAGTTTGATTCCCAACCCCACCCTGTTTTTTCTAATTAAAAGTGGTCGAGGTGCTGTAAGAAGCTTTTTGCTGATGTTAGGAATACCTGCCCCTAGCTCTTGGCTGTGATTTGGGCAAGTGCTGACTCTCATACCTGAAATCAAGGGCAGCCTGCTTTGATCATAAAATACTCCACATTTTATAGCTCTTTAGGAAATAATGCCTGAGGGCTTGCACATGTTTCCTTGGCAGGTTGTTTCTGTAGCTTCTGCCAGGTTTTACTGCACCTGCAGCAAATCAGTTTGAGTGTAGCTGAGTTTAAGCCTCTCAGTAGAGGAGACAGCAAAATGCTTGATGATCATTTCAGATTGGAACCCCCAATTCTCTTATGTTCAGGTGCCACACTGGACAAATGTGAAATAAGGACAACACTGTTTTTGAAACAAACTCAAGTTTGTGGACCATAAAGTGCTCTGGTGAGAGCTGCCAGAGAGCTGTCTCTTGGGAGTGTCCTCTGGCTTCAGGCTGCACTTTGAGGAGTTGGTGGCAAATAATGCACCAGGTTTTGCAAAGGACCGTCAGACAAGATGTTCATTTGGTGACCTGCATCTGTTTTGTGTACTGAACTAGGCAGTAGCCTACAGAAAAAGTATCATTGCACAATCACTCACTGTTGTTATGGCTACATGTAAGGGAATCCCAATTATGATCATGTGGACAACATTTTGCGACAGAGGACTTCAGTTTTCAGAAAAACAAACGACTTTTCTTCTCCTGGGTAGTGCTGGTGGCGGGCTTGCCTTTTTGTGACAGGGATTTGCAACTGAAGCACCCACTTCCTGCTATGTCCTCTGTTCCTTTAGGAAGAGGCAAGTTCACTATATTATGGGGGAATTCCTTCTTTCTTCCTGTTGTGCAATCCCTGCAGATTTACCTCATATTTGATTAACAGCATGGCTTCTGACAAAGGAAATATTTTTAAATCCAGGATTTTTAAGAACTTTACAGGAGCTAATCATGCTTGGAATGCTTCATGTGTTCTTGTTCATAATTTAGATTGTTGTTGTTAATATAGCTGAAGGAGTTGACAATCACAGATGTGATTCCTATTGGAAAACTGGGGTTATTGCCCTCATGGGATTTGACAACACACACTTTTGCAGAATCATTGTTTTTGGATCATCTGTTTCTTGTTAAGAGTCCATGACTAATTAGCTTATAAAAAAGTCATTGAGCTAATATCTTATAGAGAAACCTGTGATGTCAGATTTGATCCCCTAATTGCTCTTATAATTGGCATTTATTGGAGCTCTTTCACAAGTCAGGGCAACAGACCTCATTTGTTTTATGTAGAATGTTGTAAAAACAATTGAATTGGCAGCTGATTACAGTTTTCTATTCAGTAAGCAAATTTGGAAGACTGTGGGCTAGACAGTTGTCTGATTTGCCTAGGTTGTAAAAGTTAAATGTAAAGAGATGAATTTTCAGCATATGGCTCTGTGTTAGCAATTACATGCATTAGTGGTTTAGCTGGTGTATTGTGTCTGCTTTATAAATGTTTATATTGCAGCCTTCTGCTAATAGATATTGATGACAGGCAGCGTTTGGAGGCCCAGTGTATGGCAGTGGTCATTAATTATGGCCCAGTAATGATCCATCTACTTGTGTTTGCTAGCATATCCAGTTCTAACCCATGCTTGTGGAAACATCAACTACTCTGTTGTTCCCTAATAATTTAACACAAGGTCATTGTCAGCTGGGATGTAAATTAAACATAAAATAACATTTTATATTGAGCATATTCAAGCTTTAGAACTCTTCAAGCATTAGTGAGCCTGGAAATAAAATTATGCTGATGATTACATGAAGCTTGTCTTATTAATTCTGAAATTATTTGGAATGTTTTTTGATTGCCTAACTAAGTGTATAAAGGAAATATACAGTCTCTTTGTCTGCTCTGGAATTAAAGAGAGCTCTGTGGTGAGAGGAAATGATGAAATGCCACACTCCTGTCAAGAAAAAATAATTCATTGACCCTTGTCCATAAAAATTGGTGGAAAAATTGCACACTTCTGACCAGTCTCTGGATCTCACGTCTCAAAAGTGTGAAGAATGTGATAAGTTTGAATTCAGCTGTGATGGGTATTTTGACACCAAAATATTTAACTTTTGTCATGTGGCTTCTCTCAAAATCTGTACTTCTTTCTCAGTTCCACATCAGCTCTGAACAGCATGGGGTTTGTGGAATGATGTCTTCAAGCTGCAGACACAAAAATTAGCTTTTTTCCAAGTATTTGTCAGTTAGAGACAGTCCTCTGGAATGGCTGATATTAAATTTTTGTAATTGTAACAATGAATGTCTAATCAATGAAAAGAATAAATGAAGTATTTCTGGTGGCATTCATCCTGAAACCAAAGCATGATTAGCAAGTAATTAACTGTCACTGTTATGCCTTTGCATGACTTCACTGGCTGGATCCCAGGAATACTGACTTTTCCTAGAGGTGAAAAAGATCAAGGGCTTCTCTTGGATGTTGAGTTCAGGTGGCAGAGAACAAATTCCTGTGACAAGTGTGAAAAATGACCTGTGGACCTTATCCCAGATGCATAAGGGTGTAGGGCAAGGACTGCTGAGCTTTTCTGTGCTCACAGTGCTGTGGTGAACATGTCATTTTTTGCCCTGGAAAGCTTTTAGTTTCTCTGGGAATATTTTTTTTTAACATGGACCTCTTCAGGCCACTGAAAATTTTCTTTTCTGTTCTATTTCTTCACATTTGATAACTTCAGAGGAAATATATCTGCTTATGAAAACTTATATTTTAATGTGTAATAGTTGGGGAAAAGTGCATTTGGTGAGAGTGTTCAACACTTTGTGCTGTTTTTATACGCAAAGGCTCTGTACTAGACATGGTAAAATTGCTCAAAGAAGATACTTAAGTGATTTGCCATTAGATCTCATAAGAGCCTTGGAAATTCTTGGGACAGTTGTAGTGGATATGTGTCCCAGAGAACACGTCCCCAAAATTCTTACGTGTGTTCAACCCCTGGGAGTTAATTAGTCCTTGGCACTGGCAAATTTTTCTTCTGTGTGTTTAAAAAGGTTCAGTTGTACCTCAAACAATCTCTTGGCTCGTGTTTGACAAATTATTAGGCCAGATAAACTTTGATGTCCAAAGTATTAGCAATATATGCAAGTATGGATTGAAAATTAAAAATCATTTTATGAATTACTAAGAGTTTGATCTAATGATTGTGATTTCTGAACTTTGACAGATACCTTTGAGGTGAGATGCAAGACACGTGGAGAGGAAGGTACCACTAGATCAGGGTCAGTAATAACCTTTTTTGCTTTACTGTATATCTACATTTGATCACATAAATGTGCTTGCTAACACGAACAGCTAATCCCTTTTATTGGTGATCTGATGTGAATAGAGTTAATTTCCATTTGTTGGAACAGAAATATTCTAACTGGAGGTTTTTGTGTGCTGTTTACACAGGGGAAAAAATCTGTAAACGCCCGTGGTCCTTTTGCTATCTGAATGCTTCTGTTGTCACTGCAGGGCACATGAAACCACAATAATTGTGGAATGGTGAAAGCTAATCCTTATCCTGGATGAGTGCAGTTAAAATCTTTGTATACAGCACATATCTATGTCAACTTTTATTACTAATTCATGGTTCCTTAATGTGCCTTTTCTTGACCATTATTTATCTCACTTTCACAGGCTGAATATTTTATCTGTTGCTTTACTTTTATTTCAGTGTTAGACAGGGTTAGATCACAGACCATGCAGATGCAGTTGTCAGTGCTTTGGGTGATGTGTTTTCAGAGTGAGGTTGTCATCACTGCTTTGAGAGTACACAAATCTGCTTTTTTACTGGGTCAGTTTCTTGGGGAAGTGTAGTAATTAAAAAATGACACTTGTGACCTTCTGTTGAATTTGTTCTTTTGATTTCATTTCTATTCAAGTTGTTGCATTCTGGTACAAGGAACTAGTGTAACTCACCAGGTCAGATGGATTCTGAAATTAGTAGGACTCTGTGGTCAGGATTTGCTGTAGGATTTTGGTTACTGGTATAAATTGCAGGCTCTGTTCTGGGGAGCTGGGAAGGGGAAATCCCTTCTAGAACTTGACAAGCAAACTTATGTGTTGAAGATATATAAGTAGCTAGGGATTTGTTCCTGATGAAGTTGTAGCATGACTTACCTTAAAACTGTGATATTTTTATTACCTGACTTCCTTACAAACCTTTTAAATTACTTTCTCTCAAGAGGAAGCAGAATTTAAATCTGCATGGTTTATAGTAGAAGAATATAATTGCATTTTTGATCCAAGGCATGTGATTAAATAAAGGAGTATGGGATGAGAGGACGATGTACTCAAATACTCTGTCATGAGCAGAAGTAAATAGCATGGGCTGTGCTCTCAGAGTTACACTGTCTAACAAGTGATGATGTTCTGGCACCTATAAAGCATCATAGCTGAAGTTTCTTGATTAAAGTATTTCTGAGAAATAAATCAGAAATAGCTAGATGGTCTGATATTCTAAATATGAGCTTTTGGCTCTTAGCTCAATGAAAGTCTTATGGAAAAAGGTTGTTGAAGTTTTTCAAGTTGTTTTGGATTCATTTGGGGTTTTAATGGTTTTTTTCCCCCTTTTTTTGGGGTTTGTTTTTAACATAGATAAACCTTGTTGATAAAGAGGTGGTGTTTCAAGGCAGAATTCTGTGTGTCCCCAACCCTGGTGTTCCCAGGCACCAGATTATGTTGGTCTATGGCCTAAATAGGGAGACACGATAAAGAACCCAGAAATATGAGTTCTGCAAAATCAGCATGTTGAAAGTCTTCTGAACTTCAGATCAGGCTCCCAAAGATACATTTCAGCTGTGATTGTTGGAGACAGAGAAATATAAATGGGCTCTTTCTGCTGGTGCTTGTCACATGGGACAGTCACTCTTTGTGTAAGAGTCTGTGTGAGCTTCTCTTGCTTGCCTTTTTTTCTGGCTTTTGCCTTTCTGCTTAAGAATGAAGCCTCAAATTTTACTACTTGCACTGTGAAAATTGTTAGATACATTTAGTTACAGTGAGCACTCTTCCAGGGTCCTATTTATTGGGACAAAATGAATAGAAAGCTGTTGTTTATATCTATATTCCCTGATTACTCTTACTAGCATGCCAAATATCTAATGAAAAACTGCCTTGTGAATTGTTGGTTTATTTATTTATTTCTTGAACAAAGCCTGGTGTGCTGATGTGATCTTATGGCTCCATAGGGGTAGGCTAATATACTGTAAGTGGCATTAATCAGAGCTCCAGCTCTGTCTTGGTATCTTTAACCCCACCTGTGGGATTAATGCAAGACTTTGTTGTCTTCACCACTTATCATCTGTCTTTTCTGTTAATTTGCCCAGTAATATTGGATCCTTATTAGGTTGAAATTGGAAAGGAAAGAATCCGTTACTTAAGTTTATAAAAAGGGAAGCGCTGTGATTTTAATTTTTTCCTTTTATAAAGTGGTGCTTGCATTTATCTAAGGTGAGAGAAAAAACAGTGGGGCCTGTATGGAATGAAAAAGGAAGTTTCCAGTCCCTTCTACACATCCAGATGTTCTCACCCTAAGAGAAGCCTTCACTGTAACGGATGTAGTTTTGTGTGAGTTTTGTTCATCCTTTGGGATGTCTGGGTGTACTAAAGCATCTTTAAGGACAAGCTGGCAAACCTCTGACTAGCTTAAAGAATGCCAGCTCCTGATGATTTTTGAATTGTACTAAAGTTTGGAGTATGCATTATTCCTTGGCACAAAGAGGATGAGTGTTGGTAAACCTGTGTTTAGAACCTAAATGTTTTTTTCAATGTCATTTATGGATGCCCTTCCTTTAGATTTAGAGTCAATTTAGTTTAGTTTTCACAAAGGAAAACCACAAATTACTAACAGTGTACTGAAGTCATTAGCTAACAGCCTCAATTAGCATAACAAACAAAATGCAGAATAAATGCAGGAAGAGCAAGACTGACTTAGCCTTGAATTTTCTGCTGTGTCCTATTACAGTGCTGCAAGGCTTCATTCAGTTTAGACCTGACAGACAACTGGAGACTTAAAATGTTAAAGAATAAATTCCATTTTAATCTCTTTTGGGGAAAAAAAGCCACCAACTTTTGGAACTGAGATAGTAATTAGGCTGAAACAGCGTAGATTAGCCCCACTTAATGTGGAATTTAATTACTTGAAAGCAATTAAATTAACATGGAGTCTGCTCAGCTTGGGGGAGGGCTTGAGTATAGGGATTTTTGTCAAAAATGTTAATGCAATTTCTACGCTATAACTTGTTGATTTAATGTAACTTTCTTTTTGCAGTTTGTCATCAATTCAAAGGCAATTATTTTTCTCTAAATGAAATAGGTCTTCTTGGTAGAAAAAAAAAAGTCATAACTGGCTAGATTGAACTTTGGTTCCTAGTTAGCAACAACCAGGCAGATAAGACAACATATTCCCTCCTTTATTACATTTGAGATTTCCAGCCCTTTGCTTCCCTCAGCTTGTTTACTTCCTCTTCACTACCTGGGAATTGCCAATAACTGCAATTATTGGTAGCACAGCTACCAGGGAAGCAGTTTGTCTGGGATTAAGGAAGAGGTTGAGTCATTTTCCTCTGATTTGAGTCAAGATTCACAAGATGCACAGGGCATCCACCTGTTGTGGGGAGAGGAAGGCTCTTTGTGGTGTCCTGATGAATCTTTCACCATGGTTAAAGGAGGAAAGACACGAAGGCACTGCTGGTGGACCCACACAGGTGTCAGGAAGGCATGGGGCAAGGGCAAGGCCACTTTGTGTGGGAGCTGCTGAACTTTTCATTTGAAGAAAGGATAGGAATGAAGGAATCCAGGATTTAGTGCTCTGGTGCTACCATCTTTTGTGCAGTGTAGAAGAGGACATTATTGGTCACAAAGTGGCCCTAGTTGTAGACAAGGTGAAGGTTTGGGGTAAAATCTGGGGACTCTTGGGAAAAAGGGCCAGTCCAATGCTGCCTGTTTTCCCTGGCTGTGGTTTTTTGGTGCTGATTGCACCTGCTGCTTGGAGAAAGGGTCTCCCAGAGCAGCTGCGCAGGAGTCATTCCGTGCCTTGAGCTTCTCCTGCAAGTGCAAGGCCAGCCTTGGCAGGGGCTGCTGCTGCAGCTGGTGTAGGGCTGGTGGAACATGGGGTGTTCCCTGTCATTTATCAGTGAGCAAAAGAGGCTGATGGGCCATGCTAGGATGTAGGATTTCTGATTTTTCAAGCTGATTTCTTGTCTACTGCTTGGCTTTCAGATTAGAAATTTGGTGCTGAAAACACCTTTCTTTGGGTATAGGGAGAGATTAAGTGCCATCCCTTCGTCCCTCAAGAAACCCAAACCCACAGTGCTGCTTTACTTGATTTTTGCTATTTGACTGTGAAGTAGAGGACATTGTGTTTTTACATGACTCTTTAGTGGCAGCTTTAGTTTCCAAGTGTGTTGTGTCAGGGTCTCGAGAATCTTTTGAACTTGTGACTTCTGTTTTCTGCTGGCACAGTAGGTTTAAATGTGGCAGTAAAGAGTAGTAACTTTTTAAGTTGGAAATGTCTTTGGAATGTGGTTTGGGCATATATTTTTTAAAGGAGGAACACAAGTTCAGATTTGTGTTTCCAGTGATAGGCCGCTTTGAAAGATAGCTCAGTTTATGGATAATATTTTTGAGTTTCTCCTGCCGGGTTTTCACTAAGCAGGTTAATGGTGTGTGTTACTCAGACAGATTGCAGTAAAAGTGCAAAGAGACCCCCAAGAGGACTTACTGTGAAACTGTTTGCATGCTGGTGGCTGCATGAGTAAAGTTGGGATTTAAAGGGAAGGAGAGAAGAACTGAGCCCAGCTGGCTGTGCCTTTCCTCAGAAGGTGACTCTATTTTCAAAGGTCCATTTTCTGGCCTGGATTTGAACAACGGGCTGATAGTCCCGACCTCTTTCTTGTTCTCCCTTTTCTTGGAGGGGAAGGAACTAGATCCCTTGGGATACATCTGTGTCTTAATACCTGTTGACTGCAGAACACTGCTGTGTTGGTGGTTTTGTAGCTCTGCAGTGAGCTGTGCTCACAGGACGCTGTGGGTGAAGGCTTAACCTGGGGCCCCTTTTTGCAGAGTCTTTAGGGCATAACAGGCAGGCAAAGGCCACCTTTGGAGGCAGCTGGGGTTTGTTTTACCATTGCATATAAATCCATTCTGCAGTGTATTCATTGTGCTGTGAATGAAAGAGCGGATGTTTTGATTTGAAAGGGAATCTTGTTTATAATTCTTCAGTATAAACAAATTGTGGGGAGGAAGCCTTACTGTAAAGCAAAAGAGCCTTCCTAGACCATCTTCTGGTTCAGCAAGTAATAACCCTTCTGGTGTGTTGCATCAGTGACCATGTGTGTGTACATGTATTTTTAGAAGGGCTTCCAAAGGGCCCCTTGCTGCATGTGGGTTTGTTTATGGTTCTGTTATGCAAACCACGGGATATTCCCAGCTCTGCCCCCCTCCAGTTTAAGTTCCCAGCCTGCCTGTCTGTGCCCCTGTGAGCTGCTGGCTGGTTCAGGGAGCAGGGCTGGAAAAAGGCAGAGCTGTGTTCTCACCTCACTTTCCTCATAAATGGCATCAAATGCTAATTACTGTTCATTCTGCACTTCAGCAGGAGCAGAGTGATACACAGCTAGGGTTTGCTTTTCCCCAGGGTGCCGTGGGTGTGACTGATGGAATGGAGCCAGAAGAATTTGGCAAAGTAGCCGACTGTAAAGGGAATAATCTCTTTTTTCCTGATGATGGATGGCACTTAGAAAGCAGCTGAGCCTAAAAACCATTTCTCATGCTAAGGCTCTGCAATGTGCAGGTCAGCCATTGAGCAAATGCAAGCCTTCAAAATGAGAGCTAATAGCTTGGCAGGTTATGCCTGACAAGCAGCAAGTGATGTGCTTTTAGTTCTTTAGTGTGTGGGGTTTAGTAGGTTTTTTTTTGTGGATTGTAACATTTAGTAATTCTAATATTTTTCTAATATTAGATGATCATCTGTTTCTAAGTTCAGAAATATCTTAAAGAAAACATAGTTAATAAGGAAATACATTTTCATACTCAAGTACAGTACATTTCTCTAATATCTAAAAAATTATTTCTATTTAACTGCTACACATGCAGCAGTTTAAGAATATAGGATAAAAAAATACATTTTAGCTGAGCAGTGTTAAGATATTGGCCCCTCACTTTTTTGTGGAGCAAATTGACAGCTACCTGGGACAGAGAATCGTGTGTTGCTCCCAAAGAAATGGCCAGGGAGTTGTGGAGGGGAGATTTGAGAGGAAAATCCATAATGGAGTGAAGGTAGATTCTACAGGATAACAGTTGGAAAAGACACTTGTCTGATTTGGCATGCAACATTCATAGCTCCTGGAGAGCTTATGTTGTCATATTTACTGCTGACTTGGTAAAAGAAGAATACTGCTGGAGGAAAGGCTGCCTGGGAAATACCCAGATACTGAGTTTACCCCTGCAGGTTTCAGAGCTGTTTCTTGAAGAGAGCTGAACTTTGAACAGCTGCTTTTGTCGGATGCTGGATTTTGAGAAGATGAATGACAGAACGTTTATATGTAGACTCCAATAGTCATAAAGTACCTACATTTGCAACAAAGTTCTAAACCCCATTGTAAAATGTGGATTTTTCTCCTAGAACATAGGCCTGTGAGACTCAGTCCCTAGCATGCATTGTGTTGCTCTGTGAATACAAACAGTTCTTATCATAGAACTGCTTGTTGAGTGCTGTACTTACTTCTGTTTACTTCTGTTTAAAGGGTTAAGTTTTGAGAACTGTTCTCTCTACAGCCCAATAGTGCATTATTCAAAACAGAGACTTCACAAATAGGTTTTGTGAGATTGTATTTGCTAATCAGCAGCATCTCGACAATAAGTACTTTTAGTGTGTCTGAAACTCCTTGTGTTTACCAATTATCATCTGTGATGCTTGAATTGATTTGTTAATCACAAAACTGGAGTTCTGTTTTACAGGAATGTATTGACACAGTAATTATAAATGCAAAGTTTTCATCTTTATTGTAATAAAAGTTTTATTATCCAGTATTTGAAATAATATTTTCCACAACAGACATATTCATATCTTGATACACATGTGCACTCTGTGCAGTTTTCCCAAGAATGCTTCAACTTAGCAGTGGCTTAATAAAGTATTCAGGTGAAGTAGGAACCTCATTTAGACTTGCAGACCAGCCAGAAAGGTGAACTATAGCATGAACTTCCCTTACAGTTCGAATTCAATGAAACTGTATTCTTAACTTGTTGTACATTAGTTCAGTACAGGACGGGAATCTGTTTCAAATTTCTCTTTCTGCTTTCTAAAGGTAAGTATAGAGTTTAGCAGTTGAGTACTTCTGTGGTCCTAGGAAGCAGAATTTGTTTCGATCTTCTTCTGAATTTGCAAATGCATTTCTGCTTTTTTTGTTGCTCTATACTGTGATGTTATGAGAGGCAACTGAAACCCTGCTGCAAGGTATTTGTGTCCTGTTGTAGTTGTGGTCTGATAAAATCCTGTAAGACTAGGCTGTTTGCATCCAGAAGGGCTTTTTCCCTTCTCAAATAGCTGTGATCAGCAGATTTTGGAGAGCAGTGGTTTGCGCCGCTTAGGCTCAAAGGGCCAGTTTAACACGGTGCCACATGCAGTGTAAGGTGTTGCCTGTACAGTTTGTCAGAACATGCAGTTAGTGATGGAATATGCTGTGTGATTTAATTGAAATAATGCTAAAACCATGTGCTCCTAATCAGGAACTTGCAACCTTATTTACTGGGGCCTTGGTGGTTGTTAACATTAGAAGTTTCTTGGACAAAAGGACACATTAGAAACTTTAAAGTAACTAAATAAGCAAGGTTTTTGGAGAGATTAGAAAGAGAATGTGGGTATGAAATACATTTTGTGCCTGTGGTGGAAGGTTATCAACTCTAAACTTTTGATTTATGGGAAATAATTTGTGGAACAAACAGTAGATTGCTTGCAACATGGATGTCAGATCCATGTAGAAATAATGACTATATTAGTGTTTTATCTGCAAAATATTGTGTTTTCTCTTAAAATTTAAAAAGTAGAAATCGAAAATGTTCAGGGTGATGCTTTAGCTAAAGTGTATCCATCCGGTTTAGGGTGGACCTTTGGCAAAATCTTTCTTCTTACCGTGTGTGAAAAAAGACATAGTTGTACTATTAAATTTCAAGCAAGAGCTAGAGCAACAGATGGATGATGGAATATGCAATTTCTGCTTGATTTAAGTTTACAAGACTCTTTAGAATTTCTTTCTGAATTTTGAAGAGGTAACAAATCCAGTGCACGGAAAGAGGAATATGGACTGTTTCTACTGCATTTTCATAACTATACCTTTTGGTAGATTGATGCTCCAGACTTTGACTTCGTGCTAACACTGTAATATATTTTTTGATCAAGCAGTTAACACATTTTATTATCCAATGAAGCAGTGAAGTGGCATAAGGCATGCAGTTTTCTAGTGCACATGGCATTGCCTTACCATTGTTTAGTGTGCTTTGGTTTACCAATATGTCCTTATTTTTATAAACTCAGGGAATGCTGGCTACTAACATATGCCAAGTAGTGACTTAGCCAAAAATTAGCTCAGCATTATGAAAATCACTGTTTCATTTTGCCTTTGTTTGTACCTGATGCTTTCTGCAGATGTTTCTGTTGTTTCAGATACTAGATCTGACTCAAGTAAGAAGCATGAATTGTTTGGAAATTGCTATGAATATTGTTTGGAACTCCTTAGTCATTTTCTGTGGTGTCTTGGTATGGCTGGCATTTTTCCTGGATGTGACTGTGTGTCTGCATTCAGAATGTGACAGCTGCAAGCTGCTTTTCCTGCAAGTTCTATGAGGTTTTTTTCGTGGTAAAGTGCCAATTTTTTATCCAGTCTTCATTGTGAATCTTCCTGGACAGTTATGAGGAAAGAATAGGATGGCTTTTAACAAATTTCTTTTCTGAGACTTTAAGAAGTTGCTTTGCTTACAAAGAGTGAGTGATGGGTTGTCCCTTGCCTCTTGTGGAAGAGGGACCCTTTTCCTGCTGTGCAATAAGTGTGGCAAAGACATACTGGCATGTTACAGAAAAGGGCAATAGTGCTTTGTCCAGACTTTTTCTTAGCAGGAATACCTCTTTCTTTCTATTTCTCTGGGAAAAAAAAGGTAAATCTCTGACAGGGTTCAAATGTGTCCTGGGTAGCAAAGGTGTAGACTTGGGCAAGACAAGGTAACAGGAGACTGCTGCTGCACAACATGGACCCTGGTCACCCACCCACAGTGATGCCTCAAACATTTTTGGTAAGGATGGCATTAAAGAAGGTAGCTCGTTTGGTTTTCCTTCCAAGTGAATAAAGAATACTCAGGAGAAGCTGAAAAAATATATATCTTCAAATACCCATGCTAACTTGGTGTCTATATTGTGTTGCTGATATATGTATTTTCTGGGGTTTGGCTTCGCCTGGAGGAGACACCATTTAGTGCTTTATTTCTGCTCCTTATCATAGATCTCTCCTCGTGTGGTAGTAGGAATGATAGCAGGAGCATGAACAAATCTGTTTATTTTACTGATCTTCTATTATCAGAGTAATTGCTAAATAAGTGTTGCTGTAATTGCAGTAGTTAAGGTCACTTAAATTTGACATCTGAGTCTCCCAAACTTCTTGTCTTCCCTTTCACAGCTGCTGGAGGTAATCAAACTTAGGAAAAGCTCATCCATTCTTTCTCTTTTTATTGTAGTAAAGAGAAGGCAGAATTAAAATTTCAGGAGTACCTTATTATACAAATTTTTTAGGCATGGTTTGTCAGGAACTTAAGTGTACAAAAAGGGCTTGCCCAACATGCACTTATCGAAACCATGCTGCTGTATTGGGAAATACTCCTGTTAGAGGCAATTAAGAGGACACATGTAAGACGGTTCCTTTCTTTCTCAAGGCTGTGTACTCAGCATCATAAAAGCTCCATGCATCATGAAACATGGTGGTAATAAAAAAAAAAAGAGATTGCTAATCCAGTTTGTCTCATCTTGAATTTCTTTACTGGTTAAAGGTTTAGTCAAAAGGTTTTCTTGTGTGGTTACAGTTGCTAGAGGCCAAGTTGGAGCTGAAAATCTACAGGGTGTCAATACAAAGTGGAACAGCTCCTCGTGACACAAAGTTTATTTTAAGAGCCCTGTATCACAATTCTTCAGGCGCATCAGTTCTTCCCCTTGATGTACACTAAGACTTTAATAACAGCTATGGAAATACTCTTCTGAGACTTCTACATTCTGAAAAACGTTCTGCTTCCAAACCTAAGAGCTTTTGTCTCTTTCAAGATGTTCTGAGAAAGAACTGGGAATAGTGGAAGGAGAGGAGAAGCAAAGCAGTGCTGCTACAGGAGTGCGCTTCCTCCATGGCTCACTAGGATTAGCACTGTCCCTGCTGTTCAAAGAAAGTAGCAGCCTGAAGTTTGCAGTCACAGTATGTGTGGTTTTGTTTTGATAAAAGATACTTGATCTTCTGTGACTCGCTTGAATGAAGTTTAATAGGCTCCAGCATCATCCAGGTGAATGAATCTTGGCAGCTGCTTCCATTAAAAAAATTTTATTTGTAGCCTCCCAGGTGGCATGTTTCATGCTGTTTAGTTGCAAGATCTTTGTGTCCTAGCAAAATAAAAAAAAGTATGTATTCCAAAATGTTCCTCTTGTTTTTTAACCAGAGAAGTGGAGGCAGTTTTCTGATATAAAAGAATGAAGATTTTCTGATAAGCAGAAATATAGTACAGCCGCTTTGTGTCTGACAGTATATTATGGCATATTGGACAATGTTGGAAGCTAAGGAATTTGACTTATATTTAATGCACAGCTTGTTTCTCTCAAAATACAGTTTCTATTTCCGTCCACATTACATAAGAGGTGTTAAATGAAACAGGTGAGTTCCAGCAGATGTTCCCTGACTGAACTGTTCCCAGTTCCCTGACTGTGATGGCATGCAGAAGATACCTGTTCCTGTCCCAGAAGTCTCAGGCCAGCTATTTCTTAACCTGTGTTTGTGAGCAGTTGTGTGCTTTACTGTCCTCCAGAAGATTTGGGGCTTTTTCAAGCCCATTTAAATCAATGTGAGATACTCTGATGTGTCCGGTTATGTTGGTGTCTCTCTGAATTACAGTTTTGAGGTCTTTTCAGTCACTGATGTCTGAAATAATCAATCTCTAAGGAGACTGTCCTCTGTGACACCAGCGAGTCTCAGCTGGAGGTGCATCATTGTTCTGTGTTAGCGAGAGATGGGGAAGGATGGGAGAGAAAATGAGGTGAAATGGAAATGAAATAGGTGATTTTTGCTTGGTCTCCATCTTAATGAAGTTGGATTTTAAAACACAGCCACGACCACGATGCCTGCTTACAAATTTCTTGGGAACATACAGTTGTATGACTGTAGAAAAGAGCCATAAAAATGTGCAGAAGATTGACAATTAGAGACTTAATGCTTTTCAGGAAGAGCAATTATAAATGCCTTTACTATATAGGAAAACAGCAGGTAGTGATGCTTGTGTTCTTTTGCAGGGAGACACATAACAAGTATCAATCACTAAAACAGATGCTTAATAACTGGCTTTGGAGGTGAGGCATATGTTTTTGACAATGAAGATGATTCATCTTTTGGACAAGCTACCATTTGGGAAAACATTGTAGCCATCCATTGAGACGTTGAAATTGAAAATGTAAATTTTTGCTGTAGCTTTTCAAAGGTAGAAATCCTTCCTAGATGAAATTTAATGGCCTGTGACAGGTGCAGCAGGTAATTTTGGTCATGAAATTTAGAAATGCTCTGCCTTCCTAGCTCAGCATTGTGATGTGTTGTTACCTATTCCATCTGGAACAGTCTTCGCTTACTGCTTTTCTTCTCAAGTGTAATGTTGATCTAAGTGTCTAAGAGATAAGCTCCTAGAACACTTTAACTGGCCACTTATTGGCATTGCAGAAACTTCTCCCTTCTTAGAAAATGTCTTTAATAGGCAGCTTCTCTTTTATTTGTGCTTCTTGATTTTTTCACATTGTTCGAAGCTCAGTAACTTGCTGTGGCAGCGTTTTTGAAAAGAGCCATTTCTTAGGCTTGGGACAGATGTAGATGCAGTTTGTCCTTTTTCTTGTGGTAATAAGCCATATTAGAAACAATGTTTGGCCTTTAACTTACTGATTATTTAACTATTTTTTATTTATGGTTTCAGGCTGTGCTCAGAAATATTTTGGTGCCTTCACCAATGCATTGGGTTGGACTCCTAGTATAACTCTCTGTAGCACTGAATTCTTCATATTGTGGACTCCTCTCTTTTGTAAGGTTGCCAGCTCAGCTATGGTCTTTAAAAGGGATCTAGGAGACTGAGGGGATAGAAATCTTACCAGTTTTATGTGCAGTGGTTCATTTCATTCCCCACTGTGTGGATTTTGATGTAGTATCAGAGGTAGTGTTTAAATTCTTATAGTTGAGATTTAACAGCAGAACTGAGCTGGCTGGCGTGGTGGCTGTGACTTGACAGACTGCTTTCTTTCCATTTCACTTTGTTGCATGCCTGCAATCCTTATAGAATGTGGATCATAGGTGCTAAGTGGGAGATGGGCAGCAGCTCCTTTCCTTTGGGCACAGGAATTTTTCTTTTGAGAGGAGTTCCCAGAGACAGCAGGACTCCTGGCAAGTACTGCAGAAAGGCACAGCACCCATGAAGTGATAGAAGGAGCAGTGAAGAGAAAAGCCCCAGAGACTCCATAAGGAAGCGAAGCAGCTAAATTAATCTACAGAGTGACAAACCTGCTGAGCCCAAAAAGATTCATTGGCAGAGAAGCAGTGGGCAGGAAAAAGGCTCATTCTTTTTTTGGATCACTCAAAGTGGATTCTCTTTTCTCAGCTGACTTCACATGCTTTGTGAAACTTAGATTTTTGGTAACTTGTTGTAAGACAAATTCAGCTCTAGCCCAGGTCAGCTTGGAGTTCTAGGAGAGCATCACACAGCAGTTAAGTAGGAGCAGTGGACTCAAGTGCTGGAGGCCTTGGGCAACAAAAACTGTGGTTGCTGTGGAATGTAGCCATGTCAAGAGTTAGAAGTTTTAATAGCTGTGTGGAATCAGATTAATACTCTTTGTGCTGTCCTGTATGTAGACTCATTTTCTCCTTTATTCTTTATTGGAGAAGGTAAGAATGAAATAGCCTACACAGTTACTTTCTTAGTGATGTGTAAGTTAAGGACAACTTGGATCAAAGAAGATTTATTTTGTGCTTAAGGGAACTGGATGGATGTTTTACCCCTATAGCTTTTTCCAGACGCTTTTTGAATGCTTGAAAATTTGGAACATGCAAAACCATGAGCTTTTATCAGTGTCCAAGTTAGAAAGTCTGTGTGCATACTTATTGAATACATAGGGGGAATTGTTATTGTAATGGTATTGATACAGTTGCCAAACATCAGTACTGTTTGATTTGGCATGTGGATTTTAATTGACTGCTTAAGGGGTTAGTGGACATCTGTTCAACATTCCAGCACACCAATTGAAATGATTAGTTAATAGCTGGTCCTAGCTGTATGTTGTATAGTGCTAACTTTGGGAGGGAAAAAAATTGCATTTTTATTCCAAGGCATAATATGACTTTTTTTTGTTCCTGTTAAATCATTGATGTAGAACAGGGGAAGCTGCTCTGAAGTTTTGCTAGTTACATATTTAGTTAAATGGTGTGCTGCTTCCAGAGAAATGAGAGGCTATGTAGGAACTTTCCTAAAGGAAATTGAGCACAATAATGCAAATTGAATGTAATTCCATTGGTTAGGAAATCTAGTGAATAGCTGAATTGTGAGAGAACAGAGATATTGTAGTGGCTGTTCAGCTTGTAATTAAAAATCAAAGCAGTCATATATTTTTTTCCCAGTTCTATGCACCTTGAAAAATGAACAGTTTATACTTGATTTGTAAAATACATACCATGTCTTTGTAGGAGAATGCAGGGGGAAGTGTGCAACATCTTAGAATTAACTTAGAAATTTTGTGGGATTTTTGAAACAAATGGTTGCTAGAAATCATTTTAATACCTGTCAGTGTCCCATGTTTTATGTAAGTGTAGGTTTGAACTGTACCTGTCTAAATTCAGAGGATTTGCTGATACAAAATTGAGAGGGTCATACCTGACTTAACTTTTGGAATATTGGAATTTATTTGATTTATTTAGTACTTGGCTTGTCGTTTTCAGTCAATTCAATTATCCTTCAAATGAGGCTCCAAGAATTCTATCACTCTAAAAAGATGAAGTATGTGCGCTCCAGGAAAAACTCCAAAACTTGGGTTTTTCTGGTTTGTACAGGGAGATTTTTGCAGAAATGAGAGAGGAAATGGACTTGCAGCAGTTTTAGAAGTTTTTTATTATGTGACCAGGGATATCTAGAAGCCTTAGATAGCAAATACCTTACCAAAAAGGGAAGCTTGGAAAAGAATTCATTGTAAATGCCAAGATTAGATGTTGCACTCCTGGCAGTTGTCGAGACAGAAAGCAAAAAACTATTTAGGGAGTTTGTGTTATTGCCACATCTTTTTTTCACAGTTGCTGTAGCAGCCATGGGAAGGGAGCAGCAGCTGGATCACATTGGCAGTAGGAGAAAGGAGCTAACTAAAAACCCCCTTGATCTTCAAAACCCTGCTCAGAATGGCTGAACTGAAAGAGAACTTCATGTATAATACAGGAAGATTGCCTTCAGAAGCTTGCCATGCAGAACAGCTTTATGCTGTAATTCCAGCTTTTCCAGCACAATACAAGTCAATGCTTGATCTAACTGGTATCACTTATGGAAATTGAATGTTCACAGCAACAGTTCTCACATCTCCTTGTACTTTCATTGGATCACAAAGTCAATGTTTCTTGCTGTAAATCTGTTCAGTTGTGTTTATGTTTTCATGCACAACAAATAGCCTATTTTATTGTGATTATTTGCGGTAGTGGTATAGATTTGATACACAAGGGTGTCCTTGGGGTTCTGTTTTGGTCACAAGTCTGGTTTACAGAAAACCCATTTTGATATGTGGCCACTAATTGGTAAAGCTGTGATAATTTTATCCTACAGTTATACCAAATGAAGTGTTTTTCAAATGAAGATAACTTTTTAATGATTATCGACATGTAGATGTCAATCACTTTGAGAGCTGTTAATTGGAAAAAAAAAGCTGTCTTGGGTTGCAGTGCATTAGAGGCAGGATTCAGATTATAATTGGCTAGAGGGAAGGGCTTCTGTCATCTTCCTCCCGTGCCCCAGTTACCTGTCAGGGGAGCTTAAAACCTCTGGTTTTTAATGATTTCAGATGACATCCAGGGCATTTCTCACTCAGGGAAGCTGATAACCTGCAGAGGCTTTGATGAGCTGGTGAGAGGTTTTCATGTCTCATTCCACCTTGCTGTGGCACATCAGAGTCTTTCCTTTGTTCACCCAACAGTCTTGCTTAGGGCTGGCTCTGTGTTAGGAGCTCTGTAGAAAGTTATCTTGGTTGTAACAGGCTTAGGTGTGGGTGTTTCTGCTTTTAAATTTTAAAAGCTGCATTAGTGTTTTACTACAGAAAGTAGCCTGGTGAAATGAGGGCGGGGAGCTTTATTTAGGGTCCCATATTGGTCTCATGAATGTTTAGGTATGGCTTTTGTAGTTTTTGCAGTTCTGTCTCTGCTGGCCTGCCCTCTCCCCTACTGTGGGAAGTGTGACTTAATAGCCAGTAAAGTAAGTAAAACATGTGAAAAATGTACTATGGGACTCTGAAGTTTTCTTCATCAAAGACTTCACTGTTATAAAATGCTGATTCCATATTTTGCTAGTCTTTACTGAGTATCTCGTATCCTGGTTTTTCCCCAAGTGTACATATCTTAATGTTTTTGCAGTTGGGCTGCATTTCTCTTGGCCGTGACTGTATGGTCATTACTGTGTCCTAAGAGAAGGTCAGCTGCATTCTTTCAGCATTTTTTGGTTTTTCATACACATGGAGTCCAGTCTTCTGTGGAGAAACATCTGTTTGCTGTAGGACTTTGTGAATACATGCAATCATCTTTGAACATTTAAAAATGCTTTCTGTGCATTAAATTTACTGAAGAATATAAACAGTAAGAACTCTTGATTTCTGTGAAGATAATTTTCATCCATTTTAAAAGATCAAAACAAGCTTTAGTGTTGAAGGAAGATGTTTAATGTGTACTTTTTCTCTCCTAATGAACTTAGTGAGCTGCTTCTAGGACCGGTGAGACTGAATGTATTTACAGTGCTGAATGACCTTGGCCGGTTCAGCCATTGCAGGGGCCACTGCATCTAAATTGTGGCAAAGCCAGATACTGGGTTTCAGAAGGATACATTAGGTATTAATTTGGAACTGGATTAAGATAAAGTGTACTGCCTGTGCCTGACTGGGGATGGCTCACTTTGGTGTGAGTGGGTTTGCTCAAAACCAGAGAATGCCCATGTGAAATGCAGCTGTGGCAGCAGGAGAACTGTGCTTTCTTAGAGGTCATTGCTGCAGTGGAGTTAAAGGGCAGGAGAGAAGCATTTTTATGTAGTCTATGTAATCTTCTAATTGTGGAATCTGAAAACAGCCTCCCAGATAGACATAAACACTGCAGGATGCCTCTTCCTTCACCAGAACTCATGGGGTTGCTTGGGGAAGTAGGGAAGTTGCTTGGAGTCCTTGGGGAAGAGTGATGTATGGCATCTAGTGAAACTGTCCTTTAGTCTGCATGGCCGAGTATCTGCACTCAGGTTGCTCAAGGCATCTTTATTAAACGTGTGCAATGGTGAAAAAATGTTATACAGAGCTTCCTGCGTGCAGCATCTAGACTTGGCTTTGCTTGAAACTTTTGTTTGTGGGCGACTTTTAAGTTTAATCCTATTAATAGATTTGGTTCAGGGATAATTTTTAAGCCTCTTATCTAAAAGTTTTTTATCCATCTAATATATTTTCTCACTATGACTTCGGCTTATCTTTGCTTTATGTAATGTGATTTGCAAAACAAAGTTGGGGAAAATCTGGCTTTTAGGTCACTGATTACAGCTCTTGTGGTGGAATGTATTTGGCAAATAAAAATCTAAGGGCTTTTAAAAATTCAGATGAAAATTGAACTTACCCTCCTTAAATATATTATGCTTGTTAAAAATGTCTATCTGATGGTAAAGTTGAGAAACCCATCCAAAATACTTCTATAAAGATAATTGTTCTACATTCTTTGTAAAGGGTTTTTCCATTCTGTTAGTATCTGTGAAATAACTCTATTTTAGTTTAAAATATGCAGTGAAGCACATGTTATTTCCATATAGTATATTCTGGTGATTGATCATTAATTGTAGGTTTGTAGTTTGGCAGTCTTGTTTTTGTATTGCCTCACTTGCCTCTTCCTGAGTACTTGTTAACATTTAAAACATATCTCAAGATAGACATTTCAATTTCTGTATATAACCTTGTCTACCATATTATCACATACAAATGAATGATGATTCTTAGTTGAAACAGAAGGTGTTTGCCTTGTTTGTCAGGTAACTGTTATTTACCACCTATGTCTAAAGGTAATTAGGGTTTTTCTTAAAGGAGAATGTCTCTATGGCCAGGGCAATTTGAGAAGTTGCTATGGATGCCAGAAATGTTGCAGCTCCAGTGTTCTATGTGTTATGCAGTGAAACTTTTAGTTTTTCACTTTTGTTCTTTTCTTTCCCGGGTTATTATTGAAAACCAGGATGAATTACCAATGTAGTTGGTGAAGTCTTATACAGTCATGCCTTGACCAAGGCATCTTCCTTAAGATGGGGATCGAGTTCTCTATGTGATGCATTTGTGGTATTGGCAAAACTCTTGGGATTTGGAGTGCAGCCCATGACCCTCATTCTTTGCATTGCTTCCATCTGCAAGGGCAGCTGTGTTCGTGTCCTGTTCTTAGCTGGGTGCACCATGCCTGTAATTAAGGGCAGTGAGGATAGAGCCAAGGATATATAATACTGTTGTGTCCTATGGATGAAGTGGAGCCAAGAAAAGAGCAACTGAGAGTCTTTAAAAGCCTAGATCATTGTAGAGAAAATACCATTGTTTTTCTGGAGTAATTTATTATTTACTAGACACCTCATGCTTTTGGTCCCTGTTTATTTGAGTTTTGTATTCTTTATGATTCCATTTAGTTACTTGTAGATTTTTTTCCTTCTCTTACCTATCAATTTTGTGCTATTACATGATCATAACATGGAATCATTTAATAGAGATTGAGAATTTAGATGCTGTCTATTGTGCCTTGATCCACAGGAGCAGTTCAGAGCTGTGAGAGAGGGGTCCTATGTGATTTCAATCTCAACTGAGCTACTCTAAAGTATTAGGGAAATTTAGACTGTGACTGAAGAGCTGTGCAGAGGTGCTTTAGACCCTTACAGAATGGCAAAAGTCATATAACTAACAGTGTTTTCAAGTATAGTGAAATAGCAATAAACCTGGTGTTTCAGAAAAATCTCAAGGAGTGTAGTGTTGCAGCCCCGCAGAGAGTTGGCCATGGGAAGAACTTTAATGTGAAACAGTCTGAAAGCTCAGGTGAAGGCTTTCCATGAGGAGTACATGGCCCCAGCATTCACTATATCATCAAAAATTACTAACAGAAACATTCTCCTGTTTGAATCATGTAAATTCAGATTTTAGGGAAAGACAGTAGATCAGATTACAACTTCGGAAGGCGTTTTTACCTTCGCTCATGCACTGTTGTTAGTCTTGCATGTTGACGACTGCTTGTCTCAGCCTGTCCATCCCGATTTGATTTTTATTTGTTCCAAGGCTTGATTAGAAGTGATGTGCTGCTGGAGTGTCTGAAGCTGTCGCTGTATCTCATAGAGGAATCTTGTTGGCTGAAATAACTCCCTTAGTCCTTCTTTACACGGTGCTCTTTACGGTTGTTGTAATGGCTGTAAGTTGTTTGTTACTAATCAAAGGAACCCTTGATACATATTCATATGCAGATGGCAGGGACTCATCTATGAACCCTGCCAATCCCTTGCAGTTGGTTGAGTGTCAATGTGCGAAATTCTCCAGTTTTAATAAGGCATTTTTGATCAATTATCATGACTATTACTGAGTGTTGACATCACTTTTATTCATGAGTTTTGATAGCAGCATCTAATGCATCATTAGAGATAAATTTTATCCTTGTGATGATTTTTGTACTGAGTGCATTTTCTCATGTGAGGTGATGGCACTATCAGCTGCTCCAAATGCAACTCTGTGTCAATGTGTTCACTATCAATGTTGTGATAAGAGATATCAGTTAGCTGGGGTTGAGTTATGTATGACTTAGAGATCTTAATCTTTTATTTACTGGTTGGAAAACTTCAAATTGTTTGAGTTCTTTTCCTAAGTAAACCCAGGACTGAAGAGTTAAACAAAATTATATTTTGATATTAAATGTATTTGCTTACTACTTTCTGTCTGGATACAGAGCAAGTGTATTTTATTACTGGGAAGTAACATGTCCATTTAGAAAATGACTTAGGCTACAATATTTTTTGTTGGCAAATTTATTTTCCAGGCATAATGACTCTGTTTTTTTTTTCTATACCCATTTGTGGAAAGATGAACTCACCATTAATCATGTTTCAAAGGCTGTGATGCTGAAATTGCTGTTTTATGCAGCTGTGGGCTGTAGTGTGTAGGCAGACTGTCATCTACAACCTGGCCTTTTTTAAAGTAATTTCTGATAAATCACAAACATAATCAAACTTTTATCACCAGATAAAAACAATGCTTTTCTTTAAAACTGGCCCTGAATTAGTAACCTGACAGAATGTTTAAATCAAAATTGCCATCTAAGCAGGAGGAAAAAAGGTTATGCTTCCTTAAATCAACTCAAGGCAAGCAGGTGGCAGGCTTACAAAGAGAGGCTGGAATTCCAGTTTTGGTTTCATGGACTACTACATTTAGAGAACCTGCGCTGAAAAATTGGTGTCCAGCTGCTTAAATATAGTCATATAGCTGTTCCTCTGGGGGTGAGGAGCAGGGGTCAATCACTTCCCTAGCTTTTCAAAGGGAAAAGCTTTGAAAACAAAGTTTTTGCTTCCTGAAATGTTCGGGCTTAGTCTGTGTGATGCCTTGAAGTATGTTTTTAGGCAGGAGGGCTTTGAGGTTGGACACAGGATTGCCTCCAATGTGCAGATGTTTGGAAGTCCAATCAAAAAGAAGTTAGCATACATGATGAGGCTTGTGTTGGCTATTTTAAAACAGTCTTAAGTTATTTAAAGTCATTTGGGCTTCAGTAAAGCCTGAAAACCATGGAGGAGTGAATAATTAGTGTGAGAGTTGAGTAGTTGAGTCTAACCACACAACCTTGTATTTCTATTTGCATGTCAGTTTGGTAAGCGGGTAATTTTTGGACTTTCCTCACTTAACTTTCAGCTTTGTTTACTTAAGATACTAAGCACAAAATTATCCTTTTTGAAATATAAAATAATGTTTCCCAATGCTTGGTGGGGTATGAGGGGATTAATTTACTAAAGTCATGTACAT
This sequence comes from Motacilla alba alba, assembly GCF_015832195.1. Lineage (NCBI taxonomy): Eukaryota > Metazoa > Chordata > Aves > Passeriformes > Motacillidae > Motacilla > Motacilla alba. The sequence goes on along the minus strand of NC_052022.1, from coordinate 31,317,972 downwards.
GAGGTTTCCCCCTCACATACTTCCTGCGTTGTTTGTGTTTGTTCTTCACCTTCCCTGCCTCCACTAGCTGCATTTCCAGCTCTGCATGTGTCTTTAGACAATGTTTACAATCACTGTCCTCTTTATTTACTGACGTAGCGAACAATGTCTGGAGTACACACAGAAATCTCTCAGTACAACTACAGTGTCGTTTGGGGCTCTTGTGATTTTCATCTCCAAATGAAATTTCTTAGTGGTGTTTCATGAAACTTCCCATTAAATGGGTAACAGCTTCTCTGAAATGTTTGATTCCTGGTTTGACACTTACGTGACTTTCCCATCACTGCACCACATTTCCTGGTCAGGGGATGGATTTGCAGCACGTCCTCATGGCACCATTGATGTTCCCTGCTGCAGGGACTGCTCTTGGCACCATGAGTGTGGCACGTTCTGGGCTGACTTCAGCTGCCTGCATGAATTCTGCAGTCCATGTGCATGAGGAGCATTTCAGGGGAATGCAGGCAGTGCTAGGAGCTTGCCAGGCTACAGCAGCTGTATGAGGAAACCATCCTTGCCAAATGGTAAATCCTGCAGTGCCCAGGGTCAAAACATAAACCTTTTCTTACAGTGAGGAGGCGCCCTGTGGGAATAAATTCAGCACAGTGCACAACAGTTTTAGAGGGAAAAGCTGCTCTGGGAGACAGAGGTATTTTTCCAAAATGGTCCTGCATGAGTCATTTGGAGCTGCAAGCAATACTATAATTACATTATAAATTATACAGAGGAAGGAGTTCTGAATCCCAACTTCTAAATCGAGAAGTTTGTGTTTCTTGACTGCATAAAAACTGTTTGTGAGCCTTGCATTGTTCCCCTGTCTCAGTCCCTCTCCAACTTGGAATCAGGGAATAGACTAGCTGGAGGAAAGACTACTTGCCTGCTTTTGTGGCTCTCCTGGATACAATACTGCTAAGATCCAGACTGAAGTACACAATGCAGAGAAATTGTGTATTGGTTCGCTCTGTGTGTGTACCTACACAGCAATGTGTGTTTGCATGTGCACATACTCCATTCCTAAAGATATAAGGGAAAGTATTTCACTACCTTATGCATTTTTTGAGAGTGATCTATTGGTGCAGATTTATCACTGTTCTTTCAGTCTCACAAGGCTGTCGTGATCTGCTTGAAATTATTTCATCTTGTAGATGTTTTGGAGCTGGCATGTGGGTGGGCATAGATCAAAAAATATTTTGTAAAACCTCCTCATGGATTAAAATGTTGCAACAATCCAAGATTTTGGTTTGGTTTTTTTACTGATACCATGGACATTTTAAAATTTCTCATCCTGCTGTTTTCTAGCAGCATATAAATATTAGTTGGTCAGGGAATTTTTCTTGGTTTTGTGGCGTCTTTTGTAATACCCATTAAAATGCACTGAGACAAGTTTTTGCCTTTTGTTTGTAAACAGCTATCTCAAGTAGATGTGTATCTGCAGATCGGCTTACATGAGAATGAGGGCTCTGTAGGCCTGCAAAGACTGGCTGTGGAGGGAGAACTTGGGTGATCATTTCTTAGATAATGAGCTCCAGGCTTGTTGTCCATTGTAAAGTCAGGAGCTGTGTGTTGGCTGTCCTGGCAGAACTCTATGGAGTTCTTGTTTGATAGCTGGTTTGATTCAATTCCTTGTAAACATTTTTGGAGAAGCTTAATAAATGAGGTGTAGTAATGAAAGATGTGTATTTGTACCTAGTACTTGCATATCATACCGCTGAACATAATCCATTTTCTCTGTTTTCCTTTGTAATTTGTGCTCTGAATTAAATACCAACCACCAATAGCTGCAAACTCCTTTGAGTCTCCTTTCAATATTTCCAGGAGTGTTTTGCTTATTTATGAAGCTTGATATGCTCATACCCTCTCCATTCTTCGTGTCTCAGGCACAGATGACATGTAATGGTCAGATAAGAAGTGTAGTACTTTATCTTAACTCTCAAATCTGCATTTTATGCTTTGTTTCTCTTTCATGTTTTTATAAAAAAATTCTGTTGTCCAGCATTCTTGCAGCATGTAATTTGTCTACGTGGTTGTTTTTGAGTGAGAAGGAGTGGAATGAGCAGGAAAAAAAGTAACAATGTTACCAGGAAAAACAAGATATGAGATGTGTTGTCTGAAAATAAGATGGGTTCACTGAGTGTTCTGTTCATTGTGGCAGTTAATTCAACCCTGGTCACAGCAGTGGAGGCTCATCAGTGAGTCACACAGAGCTGGCCTGTCTGTGCTGAGCAGAGTAATTCACATTAGCCAGTGACTTTTGCAAGCTGGCTGAAGTGCCTTGTGCTCCTCCCCAGTATCAGTAGGGGAGTACAAAGGAATGATCTCTGGAGTCCCTCAGCTGCTGACCGTCCTGTGGTGATGCACTGCCTGAATAGCTGGGGAGACAAACCAAAATGTGTGGAACTGTGGGAATATAATGGAGTGGTAGCATCCTGGGGTATTGCTTGTTTCTCTCATCCTAGAGACCTTCAGAATATCTATCCCTGGCAGAAATGTCTCTCATGCAAAAGAATTAAATAATATTCTACTTGGGTGTTTCTTTCCTGTGTAAGAGTGACTGCATCTTTAGTCTCAGCTTTGCAGATACTTTACTACCTAAAGTGTGAGAAATTACTATGTCTAATTTGGGAACTTTATTTTCTTTCCCTCTTAGTCTTTTCTTTTTATAGAGGACAATGTGGTTTTGAAGTGTAAAAAGTCATAGCTGGTTTCTCTTGAGACGTGCTCTCACTTCCTGCTTCCTGAATTAACCTTAAAAAAATAGTTTGGGATTTTTTTTACCAGTTGGTTTACTCCCTTTTATTTCTTTGCAAGGTCTTACCCACCTTGTTGCATACAGTATTTAAAGCCTATGTGGGCAACAGGTTCTTAATCCAACCCTCAGACTTGTCATGAGGTTTCTTTTCAATGTGGATTCAGTTTCCAATACCTAATTCATGGTCTGGCTGCTTCCTTCCATAATCTGCTAGAGCTCATTGTTTTATGGGACTACTGAAACATTTATATTGCAGGGTGGTTTAATTCCTTTGAGTACAGCTTTGCTTTTTCTCTTCTATCACCCACTGTAGAATTTACTTTAGGCCTTTACATGTTAGCTTTATCAATTTTCCAGGATTATTTCACATAACACCACAGGTACATTTTTTTTTTTTTTGAAACTGTGTTGTCAGCATTACTCTGTGGGTATGTAAGTAAATCCATTTGTAATGTGAAATACATAGATACCACATTCCTGAGACATACAGGACTTCTCATCTGTAGAAAAGCAGGTTCTCTTAGGTCTGTTGAACCAGAGTATTTATAACAATTATTTTTATGACCTTACAAAAGAGCAAGGTTAAATACTTTGCAAAGCAAAGAGGAGATTATTAATCACATTAAAATTCTGTAAGATTTCAATAGGGAATTCATCTATGAACTGAAGAAGACAGAGATGGGGTAAAGAAATTTGGAAAGGGGAGTTTACGAAAGACTGCTGGCTTAGCTGTGGCTGTGGGGGACTGTGGAAACTTTCCTGTGGATTTAAAGTTGGGAATTAATTTTTTTAAATGGCATAATCCAATGTAAGTATATATGCCCCAGATGTGCTATATAAGTCCACTAGGACAAGTGTGGTTATTTATCTGGAGTTTTCAAAAAGACAAGTTGAAATGATTTGGAACATTTTGCTCCAAGATGATGTCAAGCATAGTCTACCTCACAGATTTTATAGCCTTCAGTAAATGTTGTTTGTTGTCTTCTCAAACTGGCATATCTTCTACTAAGCTATAATTATAACAAAACATCCTCCCTCTCTTTAAGGAAGAGATAAAATTGAGTATTTAGGAAGAAGTTATACTGCATCCTGGGACTTGTCAATTTGAAATGTATTCTGAAAGCTGAGTTTCCTATGTGCTATTTTATGATGTGGGTACTACTTACTGAAGCTGTGCAGGATTGCTTTGGATTTGTAGAAGTGAGAAAGTACTGGTTTTGATAAAGATAGATTTTTGGCAACTGTATGAGAACGTAACACAGCCAAGGTGCTTTTGTGTCTTTCTCTGACAATTCAGTTGAAGAACCTCTCTGTGTGTGGTTTCTGCAATGTGTGTGCCTTGAATATAAAGAGTCAATTGCTGTAACTTTCTGCTGCATATCCAAGTCCTTTTGCTCACAGCTGCTCTGTAAATATAATTCCTGAAATATTGGTTACAGCGAATGTGAACAGTACAATATGAAGGGGTTTCTAAATAAATTTTGCTTGCAGGCAGCTGTGTCAACAGCTTCAGGCACTATGGGGTGAACAGCAAATAAGCAAAAAAAGGAGTAGAGCCATTTGAGTCCGTGTAATCCCAGTTCCACTGCTCCTTTTGATCTAACCTTGAACACTGCATTAATGAGTGTTGGCTTCCAGAGTGTTCTATGACCTTTTCTCTTGTTCTGCTTTAATATGAAAAGCACAGTTGGGATGCTGTTACCATATAGTTACAAAAAAAAAAACCAAAAAAACCTGTGAGAGCCAAGTAAAAGTGGTTACACTTTTTTGTTTTATTAAACAGCATTTGAATCTCAGGAGTGAGGTGTAAATCTAGGTGTGAATGACACTTAAATATGTGTTTCAGACTTGTCTTCTGGGTCAGATCCTGTGTCAGTTGACAAGAAAATGTTAGAGTGGTTGCTGTCTTTAAAACCCAAATTTGCAGAGGGGGGAGTCTGAGAATTTGGAGCTTCTGCTGTCTTCAGGGGAACAGGAGATGCTCAGCTGTACAATCTCAAATAGAGTCACAAAGTCATTACGTGTGGAATAGTTAATGGTTTTATCTTCTGCCTGGAATATAAAACTCTTAAAAAGCACAGTTATAGTTTAGGAACAAAAATACATTTTTGAAAAAGCTGAAATTGACACTCTTCCTTTTGCAGTTTTTTTTAGTGGAAAAAAATGAGTGGTAGAGTATCAGAGTGTGAGTGCAGCATTGCTGTGCTGAGTTCATTACTATCCTGATGATGAAATGGTACAGGATACATCTCACATCAGATGGAGGGAAAATGCATCTTGTAGCTGCAGAACACATTCTCTTAGACAAATGCCCTTCAGCATTTATGATCTTGGTATCCCAATGAAGGCATGATCGAAGCAAGTGAAACAGGCCAGCGTGATGCATTGCATAATTACTAAAACTGACACATGTTTTGTTTGGCAGAGTAACAAGGCAGTGAAATTACAGCCTTGTGGGGCAGTGTACACCCTGCTAGGGAAGCTTTCTGCTGTTTCAGCCCTTGGTTTATGTTCTAATAGCAACCTGTATCATTAGTTATATATTTGGGGTCTTGACCACTGGGTTGGTGAGGCAAGTGCCTGGGTAACTGAGACTATCAGCAACTTGCTAGGTGATATTATTTGGGATATTAGGATTCAAAGGTAGTAAATTGGGTGTGGTAGCTCTGACTTTTGTCCCTGGTAGGATAAACGGAATAATTAAGCACTTGGTGCAATGGTCTGAAGCCTTTTTGCCTCCAATCTTCTTCTGCTTCTTGAATCAACAAAAAGTGCCTTTGCCTCCGATAAACTTTAGGTAAGAATATAGGTCTAGATTTGAGTAATATTTGATCATGGGGCTTCAGCGGTTAAAGTTTATGATGATCTTTACTTTCTTACTAAATTCAGACCACAATGAAAACCAGAATTTCCCTTTCATATCTATCAAGTGCATGTGTGATTATAAAGTCTTAAAGATGACAAAAATAAAATAAAAAGATAGTTCAGACTAAGATGTAATATCAAGTCTGCAATTGGTTTTTTTACTGTTTCTTCTTGTGTTTCTATGAAGATTAAAAGGTGATCTAATGGTAAGAATTGCGTGTTTGATAAGGAGTTGGGTACTTGCAGATTTTATCACCTTTTCATTCATTGTACTTAGTAGATATCAGGTTGTAATTATTATTGGTGGGCTCTGTGCTGCAGCTGAAAAGCCTTGGATATTTATGCTTCTCAATTTGTGGTTAAAAACTATTTTGAAATCCTTGAATGCAAGAACTTCATCTTCTTGGTAACAACTGACTGCAAAAAAAAAAGAAAAAAGGTATATCAAACTGTAGGAAATTGTTAAATAATGTGTTAGAGGCATTGGTGTCACCTGGCTTTACTTGCCATCTTGACTAATGATATAGGAAAAAGGGAAAACATAATTAATTGGATTGATTTTGGTGCAACTCAGCTGAGAACTAATGAAAAAAAAACCCTGTGGCAATTAATAGAGTAAATGGTACAGGGGGATGAAGGACTGCATAATATAAGTTCCTGGTGTTTTCCTTAAAGTGAATGGGGAAAAAGCAGCCATGTCAGGGGAAGTGGAATGAAGTAGAGAAACAAGAAATGAAGGAAAAGAAATAGCAGGAATTCATATTCCTAACAAAGATAGTTTTTACACTAAGGCAGCAAAAGATAAATCAATGAAAGGAATATATAGAAGATGTAAAGCCATTTATCCATTTAATGGATCAGGAAAATAATATAATAGGTCTTGATACCTTGATACTGGAAAGTTAAGAGATCCAAGAGGATTGAAGGAAATAGTATAACTAAATAGCTCAGACTGAATCAACAAAAATATCAAGATTCAAACTAGGATGGCTTATTGAAATGTTCAGTAAAGGGCATATTTTCAAATCCTCAGTTCTGCACCAGAGGGGATTGAACTTCCTTATGCTGAAACAAGATATGGTACCATTTCTACAGGCACATTTCCTACAAGCTGTGGGAGTGCAGGATTTTCTTTTTTATTTCTCTCTTTTAATAGTTATGAAACTGCCAATCAGTTTTGCCTTAAAGGACCAGGAGTTCCTGTATAATTCTGCATGCCTTATGCACTCATATTTAGTGGAATTAATTTAAAAAGTGGTCAAGCTACTGCTCCGTGTGTTAAGTGGTTATTTTGTTGGTGTAGGGCAGATGTGGATGAGGAAATGATGTTGAAATATATGTATCACAATTCCTATTTGAAAATGCAGTTCTATTGCTCACAGCATTTTAGTTTGATTTACACTTCTCCAGCAGAACTGTATTAAATTACATGAAATATATTTCCATTGAGCTGTTGGCATTACATTTCTTAAAATGAGATAACAATTACTGTGCTTTGATAATACTCTAGTTCAGAACATATATCTGTCATTGCTTCTTTTTATTCTGCTACCTCAGAAACTATAAAGCAGCAGTTATAAAGGTTCAAAAATGTTGGCAAATGAGTGATCTATTCCACATGAGAATTAGTGTCTGCTCTCTGCCTTGGCAAGAAACTGGAATGCAGAGTGGTAAGCTGGTGAAATTGTTGCTGTGCAGTGTTTTGCAGAAAAGGATTAAGGAAACTTTTTTTTTTTTTTGTGGTTGAGTAGAGGAAGGTTTCTAATACTGGAGTGAATGACTCCAGTTGGATTTTTGGTTTTCTTTTCCATATAAAATGCCTGTAAGAAAGTCAAAGATTCATAAACTTTGGGGATTAGAGAGATGCTCATGTTTGTTTCCCCTATTAAACAGCACCCCTGACACTAACCCCATTGAGTGTGTATCAGAACTGAGTTGTTGACCCAAAGCTCTCCCAGTCCAATGATCTGTGTTTCAGTAACCCTACTGCTGAATGAGAGGCTAATGCTTGCAGGCATGACACTTACAAACTGGCTTTTCCTCTTTTTTTTCCCTGTTTTATATCCCTCCCTTGTCCGCAGCTGATAACTCAGGGCTTAGACTGCAGGCATTGCTACACCCCACCAGAGCTGCAGTCTCCCTGCTTCACTTCTCTGTAGTCTAGAGAGAGAGGCTTGCCTAGATAAAGGAAAGCAGCTGTGAGTTTCCATTAATTTACTGGGGGAAAAAAGGGCAAAATTTGGGGTTCCACAGCGCTATGGTGTATCAGAGTTTATTTATAAAAGTGGTTGTAATATACCTGTGAAAAACACTACGTGCTTTAAATAATTTCTAAGTGTGGCAGGGGAACTAGGAGCCTCTGGAAAACTGCATGTTTGTTTAGCTTTGTGAAAGGAAGGTAAGCTAAAACAATGTATCAAACTTTTAGTGATATTTAGCAGGGATAAGCAAAAACACTTGTTTAGCAATCTAGTGGTTAACAAAAACTTTCTCCTGGCTGGTTTATTTCAGTTAATGCAATGTGCTCTAGAGCAAGTGATTAATTGATTATAAATCACCAAATCTATTGAAGTACCTCTCAAAGAATAGAGATGAAGTTGGCTGAGGCTGTCTGGGAATGCTGCTGGCTTTCCCAGAGGTTGTGTTTGACAGGGCCCCAGGATGGCTCTGTGTGCACAGCACTCCCCTGACTTCCCTGCTCCTCCACACACATCACTCAGGTGCAGCCCCTTCCTGAGCTCCTTGCAGTGCCATGGTCTAGAGGGTATGCAAGTACTGTATTTCAAGTAAAAGTTCCATGGATTTTGGATTATTGCTGTGGCATCATCTTGTAAAATGACTAGAATAAACTGCTGGTTTTCAGGAAGTCAGTGTGTATATTTATGACTTGGTTGTTCATTCTTTCTGACAACCGCAACTCCAAGTCTCTCCCATGGATGTTCTGGATTCAGCTTCTATCTCTGCACTCAGATCTTCCAGATGGGTCTGTTTTTCCACAGTGAGGGGCAAAGCCAGACTCATTTACAGAAACTGTTGTTGATAGGACTCATTACCAGTCCACAGCACAAAATCATTTTGTAAATATAGACCTATTTGAAACAGATTTGTATAATATTCTTAGGTACAAATTCTTTTGCTGATTTGCAGCAGGCTTATGTAGTATGTGGAATTCTGGATTTTAAAAACAAATCTGGTGTTATTAAAGTCTTTATTTTTTAAAAAATTGAGTCCTTGGGCTTTTAAAGGTGTATGTACTTCTGGTGACCATCATTTATTGAGTGAATGAAGCAAACTTAGAGCAGAAATTGCATAAAAATGCACAGACCAACCCTCCAGATACCTTCAGGGCCAGGGTTAATCATGGACATTTTCAAAATCAGGAGCTGACCAGTGACGGGATGTAAAAATTCCAAAATAGCAAACAAGTTCTGACTTCACTGTAGTGGAGTAAAAAGACAACTTTCAGTAACACAGTGATTTTGCAGAGGGTTAGAGTTTTTTTACTCTAGCAGTCATATACTGCAGTAGCAATATAGTAGGAGGTTCTGGCATGCATGACCTGGTTCAGCTGGGTAGCACTATTGATTTGTTTTTGCAGTGCCTCTGCTTTAGTTAATTGTAACTTTGTTTTCTGATCCTTGATTAGCTCGGCAGTAAGTTGTCATTACAGCATTCAACTCCCTAAGGACATGATCTATAAGGCAGACTTTTCCAGTGGAGGGTCATGATTCAGCTAGTTTACACATAATTTAAACAGCAGTTGGCCTAATACCCTGAAGTGGAATTTGAAGTACTTGTAGTCCAAGAGTGTAATACCATAAATTACTGTTTGTGTTAAGCACTCTTTAGAGACCTGCAGGAGAGGCCAGTGGGACATGGAATGCCCCTTGTGTTCCTTTTTCAACAGGCAAGTGAAGTTAAAATCTCAAGGAAGATTAAGAAGGCAGTTTCACTTAGAGCAAAACTGCCATTTAACGTTTCATTGGGAAAGCTTTGTTTCATCAGAGTTGCCATAATATTTGTTTGCCCAGATTCTGTATTTGGATTTGTTTTAATGCCTATTCCAATAATAATGGACAGAATAAAAATGTCTTCATGTGGTTAGATTAAGCTAATGAACTCTGAATTTTGCACATACTGGTTCTGTATTTTGTATAAATTCAGTGCAGAACTGCCTTCAGCTACTTTAAACAAATTTTAAGATACAGGGAACTTGTCTCTCCTATAGCATCTAAATGGCTTTGTCAAGCAGAGCTGATGTCTCACAATGCCTCTAGAGGCAGCAAATTGAGCATAAATGAGTTGAATTCATGTCTTTTCTGACTATTTTGGCACAACCTGTCTGTGGACTGAAGTGTGACTGTTACTGCACCTAAGAAGAGATTGTTATTACTGAAAGATTTCTGATGTACACCGAGGCTGGGATTTCCAGTTCAGTACCACAGCACACAGCAGGGTGGAAGGTGGCAGAGACAGTCCTGCTGCTCTCCTGCTTTCCAGTGTTTATTGTCAGACATTACTTTTTGTAGCGTGTGATTGGAGAAAACTTCATCGCAGTTTTTTGCAGGGCTTTTTTTCCTACATATTTTCCTTACAGGAACTCTTTGTGCCAGTGCAGAAGGGCAGTACGAGTAGGAGCAAATGTTTGGACAGAAGGCAGCGAGGAGCACAACTGCTCCAACAGTGTGTTAAATCAAATGCAAAACTATTCATGTGACTAATGATAAGAGTAATATCAGATCTGCAGTGTTTGAATGGCTGTGTTGCTGCAAAATGCTTTTCAGACTGCGAGGTGGTGACTAACTTAAGTGCATTAGCAAAGTTTTTTAAAGAAACAGAAGCTACCATCTAGATTCTTGGACTTTTTTTAAGTAGCTGTACTTTAACATGATTGAGTCAAAACTGTACAAAACCTTCTCTCTCATAGGATTATCCAACAAAAATGTTAGATCATAGCTGAATATGGTTTTCCCCCAGAGGTTGGTTGGGAACTGGAACAGGCTCACCAGGGAACAGCACCAAACCTGAGTTCAAGAAGTGGTTTTGGTCAATTATCTCAGACACATGGTGAAATTCTTGGGGCTGTTCCATGCAGGGCCAGAAGTTGAACTAAATGATCCTTTTAGGTCTCTTCCAACTCAGGAAAAACATGAAGTAGTATGTTTTAATAAGCAATATTAATCATGTAAAACTGGTAAGTATGTACATTCAAAAGATAGTTTTCCCTTAAAGCATTAAAAACATTTGAGTAGGGAATGTGAATGGTGTTCTAAGTATGAGCAAGGTATATGAAGATGGTGTTCAGGTAGGTGGGCAGAGTTATTTACACAGTCTGGATTCTGAAAATCTTTCCTATGGATGTTTAAGCCTACAAAAAGCCTACAGTAGTGAAATCCAGTCTTAACTGCAAGATGTTTGCATGACTTGATTTTGGTTTTCTGCTTTTGTTGTGTGTGTTTGATTTTCTTGATTCAAAAATGGATTCTGCTTATAGGGCACAGGAGTTCCAGTGCACCGATGAAAATCTGTGTGCTCCATACTGTTCACCATGATGTGCTTGTGTAAAGCTCTGTGTCTCTGCTTTGCTGTGTGTGCTGGGCTGCCCCCATCTCTGCTGTCTGTCTGCTGCTGGGTCTCTGCCTCCCCAACTGCCAGACTGGTTTTAGCACTGCTTTGTCTTGGTTCCTTTATTGCCTGTGGTGTGGGCAAGGAGCCAGGCAAGGCTGCAGCCAAATGATTCAGAATGTAAAATGTCTTCCAGGTCTGCTTCAGTGCTTTACCTTGAGCTTCTTGCAGTCACCTTTCCTATAGGCATCCTGCCATTTGGGAGAGTCACTCCTTTTCACAGGGCCATTAAACTTTTGGAAGTTCGCAGGGGGTGAAGATTCTGCCACATCTCTAATTAATTTCTTCTTTATAGGCAATTATCAATTTATTTTTTTTAAAGCTGCATCTAGGCTGCATTATGGTTATTTTTAGTTCAGCATTAGGCTTTAGCATCTCTTAAAGTCGAGCAGTTATATCATTTTAAAACATTTTTATCTCCAACGTTTTGGTGTGTTATTAAAATAAATGTGTGCATTGCAGTGCCTTTTGGCATAATATGTAAGGTCAAAATATAAGTATACCCTTTAGTTTAAGGTACATTGAGATGCAATTCTAGCTGCTTTATCCCTTTTAACTTAAATAACCATAAGAACAGAGGTCTCTCCTATGGAAGCAAGGGCTTCATCAATATCTAGATGTGCTCAGTCATTCAGAAGTGTCAGCAGCCAGGGGATCTCTGTGCTGCAGTTGATAAAGCTTTTGGATGCCCTGCTGCATCTTTACAATTTGCTGTAATCAAGCACAATAGCCCAGTTGATGTTACACAGGTCACAAGGAATGAAATTATGTCCCAGCCATGACCAATTCCAGGTGTGGAAATAAGTGTCTGAAGTGGTTGCCAAAAAAGGTTCTCAATAGCCTGAATACAGGTAATGAGTGATTAAAAAAGTAAAGAAACAAAAATCGGATGGATTTTGTTCCTGTGTTTGTCTTCCTTCCCAGTTGCCCTCCCCAAACCACAAATACTGTTGGAAGGGTGTTTGGAAGAAATCCCATCATCAGCCAGTTCAGTGCTTGCTTGGGTTAATCCCATTCTGCTCTTGGTACTGCTCCTCCAAACCACTTGTTTGATTCTTTGCTCATTAGAAATACTCAGTGGCTTGCACTTCCTGCATTTAGAGAGCTGCACTTTCTCCAGGAGTAAACAGATGAATCAAAGTATCAGAGGCCACATCAAATAGGTTTGTGAGACAGCTCTGGAGTGCTTTGTAGTGGAGATGCAGACAGAGGAGTAACACAGCTGCCCCTCTACCGAACCCTCAGTCTGGTTTTTAACTGCAAGTCTCTTCCATATTTCTGAGCCATGGCCAAGCCAATCCTCCTGTGGTCAGCAGCTCATTGGCTTTGCACTGCAGATATTACTTATAGGGTAATTTTTTTTTTTGTCTGACACTGGTTAAATGATACGTGAAATTGAGAAATTAATTCTCAGCTTTCAAATGCAACCTGTTGCCACTTGTTATTTTCATTTATAAATTACTTTATTTTTAAGATCTCTCTCCCCACAGTTAACATTCCTAACAAGCATGGAAAAGGTTGTATTTTTTCCTGTCCTTCTTGAGAAAAAGATGAACTGCAGTCTTTTATTTGCTGCTCTTGAGGGAGGGAAATAATTACATTTCATATCTCTGTTTGGTATGAAAACACATAATATTCTTGTTAAGACTGTAGGTAATTACAAGACTGTCTCATAATTCGTCTTTTATTTATTCTCCCATAGTTTATATATTTGGTTTTATATTTAAAAATCACTGCATGTAATTTACTCCTAGAGCTGGAAAATTTGCACCAATTGTTTATTATTTCAATCCAGGTTTCGAGGCTGTTTTATTCTTTTACAGACAAAAGTAATCCTAACTAAATTAAAGAAAGGGTACTATTAAGTATTGCAGCAGTAAAGCGCCCTTGCCCTGCTTTGGGTCCTTCATTTCTGTAGGAAGTTGCTGCTTCATGCTCAGCTTTAGCAGTGTTGTACTGCAGGAGTAGGGGGACTGGAGCTCCTCAAAGCATATTCAGGAGCCAAAATCTGTAGGAGCTGATGTTTCCACAGTTCTGTAACCTTATTTTCTGATTTTTATTAGCTTTTTTGGTATGTGGGACACTTTCACCTGCTCCTAGAGTGGAAGTACGAAGGCCAGCTACCCTTACAAATGTTTGAAAAACAGTGTGAGCTAGCATGTGGGTGTTTTGAGAGTCTCTACTTTGACAACTGAAAAACTTGATAAATGATTTAGCGATAAATCAAAATTTACTTAATTGCCTCTCTAAACATATGTATTCTCTAAAACATCTATATTTTGCATTTCTAAATTACTATGGGATTTGAGATGAAAATGAAAAACAGTACCAAAGAGAATTCTAAATAAATATAAGTTTAATATCTCTAACCCAAAATCTACTTGGACAGGAACATTACAGTTTTGGTCTGTTAAAGAAAACCCCTAAATTCAAGGATATCAGACCTGAATACCCAAGTAAGTCATGTTTCAATGATGCAGAATAACAGAAAATAAAGGCTTGCTGTGTTACTGGTTTTTTACACTAGGACATTTTTTGGAAAAAATATTGAAGTGTCTCTCTGAAGTTCATCACACCGATAATAAAAGCATTTTGAAAAAAAAAAGACTGAAAAATCAGGAACATGAAAACTAACAGTATTTAAAATTAAAGTTTTAGCTTCTGCTGTGAGGTTCATGGCTCTGTGGTGGCAAGTAGAGATTCTGTCACAGGCTCTCTTCCTCATTCTTCCTGCATCCCTTGCATTTTGAGCAGGTTTTATTTTCCTGGGTGAATTTAATGCTTTTTGCAGACTTACTGCTCTGACAGGAACTCTGTGGCTTGCTCTGCCATAGTGGACATTAATATGCAAGAGCCTTTAAAAATCGTTTGTGGCAGAGTGCTCCTGCAGCTCTGGCAGCAGTGTCAGCAGCTCGGGGTGAGGTGACGGCCCGAAGGGTGGCTGTTCTGTTACAGAGTTCTCTGCCACCCTTAAATAACTGCCATGGCTCGATGCTTTTGCAATTTTCCCTCGCTAAGGCACTGTGTTTTTGAATTGTCATTCACACAACGTTCCAACAGATCCCTGAGCGAGTGTTCATCTAAAACTGCCAGTCTTACAACTCCATTTATTCCTCCCTTCCTCTGAGGAGTTAAAAATTAAAACATGCCTCTGAATATTCTTCTACACCTCTTGATTGTTCTACTTTGTGGCTGTTCACTCAAAACACAAAGAGTATTTCCAGCTGTTGGCTTCCCAGCACCTGATTCTGCATTTTTATACATGCTGGTAAATATGGTCTCTCCAATGTTTTATCCTTGAATGCTAAATGGTGTCAGAAAGGTCTTCTCCTGGACATCAGTCTCTGTCTCTGCCCTCCCATCTCTAAAATGAAAGTGAGCTATGAAGGTGGCAAGTCTTTATTATGTGATTAAAGAAGGTGTCAAATACTGTGATAATGGCAGCTCTATGGATATTTAAGAACTGATAGCTAAGCCGGGTGATTTTCTAGAAAGTCAATTGCTATTCACCTTACAGAAATGATATACTGCAGTTTAGAGAATTTCTGTTAATCAGATAAACCATCTTAATTGCAATGATAATGGCTTACTGACAAGTACAAGATAAAACATGGAATTTTAACCTTGAGTCAAAGTGGTAATTAGTTACATATTTAAAAGCAAGTCTATAATTCTTATTTCTTTCCTTTGGACAGTGGATCTCATTGCTTGTAAAAATATCCCTGACTGATAACATGATAAGACTGACTTTTTATTTGCCAGTAACACCAGACTGTTGTGTTATACACCTTGGACTGCACTCACGGTCATCCTTTGTGCTCAGATTTGGATGCTGCTGGGTAGGTATCTTTTCACCAGCAGAAATGCAGCTTATTAACTCTTGCTGATGAAGATGCACAGATCTCTGGCTAGCAGTCTATTGAATAAAGATAGTTCTCAAAATTAACTTTTTCGACAAGGGAAGATGTCAGAGTCTGCCAGCACCTTTCCATTTATCACCAAAGAAATTCTATACGATTTGGTTAGTGACTTTTTGAGCCTTGAAAATGTACCGATTTGAAACTATCACAATACAGAGAAGTAAAAACAAGTATCAAAGGGTGATTGTTTGTATGAGTTAAAAAAAAATTGATTTGGAGATGAAAAGTGCAGATCTTCTAAAGCAGTGAAATATTAATTTATGATTTTGATCAGCATATTGTAAGGAGTACTCACGAAACAGGCAGATCAATAGATGTAAATGTCACAAGTGAGGTTGTTCATGACCCTGAGCAAAGCAAAGATTTGTTTTCATGTGAATGAATATTCAGTGCTGGAAATCTTGGACGTAGTGCTGGAATACAGCTGTGTACAAAAAAGACCCCAAAACCCCCCTAATCAGTGTGAGCTGTGAAATAAGTTGAAGGTGATATGTGGATGAGAATTCACGGCAGGACTGTCTATCTCATGAAGAGAAACCTAAGAGAGGATGCCCAGCTAACTTTTACTACATTTTCCATGTGTTTGCTCCCTTTTGCCTTAGCCAAAAAAGCAGAAAAGAAAACTTTCAAAGGTGCCTTCCTTTTGCCAGGAAGCTCTGTAACAGGGTAAGCATCAACTTGTATCATGTATTCAGACCAGTCTGCAAGATCTTTATCTTGCTAATATTTTAAATAATTCAGCGGCTGGCAAGATAGTGACTTGTAGTCACTTTATGAAGTGTAGATACTTTATGAAGTATCATACTTGTAGATACTTTATGAAGTATCATAAAATAGCGATAAAACCACAATTAATCCAAAGTTTCACAATAGCCACAAATAGGTGAAGAAAGTGGAATCATAAAGGTATGCTTTTTTCCTAAAGCAGATAGTTGAGCAGATTTAAAGGTATGGTGGTGAACTGCTCCTCCTTTTATTTCAGGCATTTGGAGGAAAAGCTCTTGGTTTTAAGTTTCTTAGATGAAAAATAAGAGTATCATTTATTCAGGACCTTGCATGAGTGACCTATCTGTTCATAGAGCAATAGTAGGGAATATGAGCTGCCCTCAATATCAAACAGATTAATTTCAGCTTGGATGGTCAGCTAAGACCATTTGAAAGATGGAATACCTATTTCTGTCAAGAAAGTCATAGCATGTCACAGTCGTAAACAAAGTAAAGTGAAAGGAGTGGAGGTTTGGCAGAGAGATGGGGAATTTCCATCCACAAATACACTGTAGTACCTCATGGCTCCAGTACTCCCAGCTTCCAACATTGCTCCCTCTTCAGTTTCTTTTCAGCTTATCAAGGCATGGATTTTCACATGTAATTTTCTCTAGCTTAAATAATGCTTTCTGCCTTCAGTTTGCAAGAAAACTACTAATTAGTCACTTTTATTTTATTCTCTCCCCCCCCCCCATACTTCTTCATGTTTTTTCTCCATGCTGTTGTTCTTTGGCTGTCTCCTTTTCTTGTTCTCAAAGCAGAGTCCAAGGTGTAAGAATTCAGTAGCAGTCCTTTTTGTCCACCTGCAGGAGACAGAGGAGAGTGCGCATCTATGTATTTGCCTATGCAGTAAAGCAATTTCCAAAGAAGAATGAGCTTTGCTTGAGTTATCTTGCATACATTTTCTATTAAAATAGAATGGATTTTAGACAAGTGTGGAAAACTATAGGTAAAGATTTGATGTGTTTGAGCAGGACATTTATAACACTGGCCTGTAATGACTATTCCCTGTTTAACAAATCCTCATATGTTTTTGCATTTCTCAATTATTATCTTTGCGCTCATTTTTTACCAAAAAATAATTGCTACTGCAGTAGAAGCAAGACTATTCAGGATGGTAATTTCACACAAGCTTAGTTTTTTTCAGTACCCCTAGCTATTTCTTTTGAAATGAACTGTGGAATACATAAATACCAGTATAAATGCACAGCTTGCTCTCTTGAATTGTCACTATTTGACTGTATAAAAACATTAAAGGCTTTTGGAAAAGCAGTACTGACACAGTGTCGGTGAAGTTGTGTTTGTATGTGAATCCAAAACATCAAGTAATTGAATTTTCTTTGGTGACTACTAGTAGGAGTTGCATGTGATTGTCCTGGATGTAACTTAAGGAATCTGAACAGTTACTTGTGATTCATAAATTCAGCAATTCTAATCTATGTTGTTGGGGAAGGAGTAGGGGAGATGAGCCTGTGGTTTGGTGTAATTGTGGGATACAGGCTGAAGTTTCACGATGATGGTGCTGCTTCTGTTTCATCAGCTGATTCATGCCTAGGTTTGGCTTTTGCAAAAAGCATTTTCTCAAGTGCATGAGGGCACTTTGTGTTCTGTGGTTTGCCCCCTTGAACAGAGAGTTGATAACTGTGTAGAGAAGATTCTGTCTGGCTGTGTGTCACTGGGGCATCGTGAAGGAGTCAGTGGTGCTGCTGGAGCTGTGCTGTTAATGCAGGAGCACAGCTGTTAGCCCTGAGCGGTGCTTCCCAAGGAAATCAGGCAGCTCTGGGTGCTCAGGTGCCTTGTGCCAGCTGGTAGGGACAGATGTTAAAGATCTATGAACAGAGTTTAAGTTCAGTTAGCCTGCAGTCTTCACCTGCATAAACAGATTTGAGAATCTCACTCAAAAGGCATTGATACACTGTGAATTAATACAGTGAGTTCTTGAAGCCTTGGGTAGTGAAGCTTAAGTTTATTAGAGGACTGAGCTGCTGCAAAACTATGACAGTTTTTCTTCAGTATTTGCAAATCTAGTACCCAGAGCCATAGACCAGACTTGGTATCTCAGAGCTCTAAAAAAAAAAAAAAAAAAAAAGGGGAAATGGAATGCCTGACAAAAGCATTTAAGCTATTCAGTATGAAACTCTGACAGTTCCATTTTTTTTTATCCATTTTTTTTAAACATTATACTTCCAAACTTTGAGGTTTGGTGTTATTTATTTTGTGTTGTTTTGTTTTTGGTTTTTTTTTCCCCTTTTCTCCCTGTGCTCCCACTCCTCCCAGGTTTCAAGAGGGTAACTTAAAAATTACTTTCTTTGAAACATAACAGGTGTTCGTACCTACTTTTCACATCCCTCTTCTTTTACATCCAGTCATTAAGTTATGGACTCTGCCACAGAATGTGATGTTTGCAGGTGCCTAAATTACCTCCCAACACTTAGGAGGATGATTCTACAGTTGTTTCTATTCTCTGGTGCTGGAGGTTCAGCCCAGCCTGCCCGGGGAACAGAGCTGCTGTGTGTAGTGGTTTAATATGCTTGTGAAGGGTGGGACAAGGCAGTCTTTCATTTCCAAATATTGAAGTTGCCTCACTAAAGGGTTTTAAACCATGTGAAGCTGAACAAACTGTGAACATGACTTGCAGCACGTTTCAACCACATGGATGTTAATGGGAGCAGGGTCTGGGACTGTCCCAGTCCCCAGCAGCCAGTGCCAGTCTGTGTGTGATGTGATCCATGATTCAGTCTAAATCTGATGGTCTCTCATGTTTTTAAAACCTTACATGTTCCTTACATGTATCCCAACTGTAACAGAAGATACAGCTAGCACTTGCTAGCTTAGAAACTCTTATGTATTAGTGTGGATTTCAGTACTTTCCACCAAATTACCGTAGGATGGATCATGTGCCAAAATCTTGAAATAAGATTAGTAATGACTGTAATAGTGTGCAAAACCTGAATGTTTCTCCTGAATAGACACTATAATGAACTATTTGAATATATACTGGATCTGAAAGACAGAGGTGAGGAGATTAATTTGTCATAAATATTATTTTGTTTCCCATGCTTTTGTGTCACTTCCATATCTGTGCTTTTAACTTGATACCACCACCTTACCAAAATGGTTGGGTTCTTCAGACTGTGTTCAGATAAGCTAAAGGAATGTAATGTGATAAAGCCTAAAAACTAATGTAACCTTGTTTTCAAGATACTCCCTCTGAGATTAATTTAGTACATGTAAGAAAGCGGATATTGCCAACTTTTCTCAATCTTGAAAACTGTTGAAATCACTTAATAAAGCCCATTTGATCTCTATAAATAAAACTTAATACTGTCCTTGAGGCTAACCAGTTAAAGCCAGGAATCTGAATGCATTAATATTAATGAGAAATCTGTTGATTTTAATAGGAAGGGATTGTGTTCTGTATCACAGATTTTAAGTCTTTGGGAAGTGAATGACACTTCTTAAACTCCTGTTAAGTGAATGCCATTTTTTCAGGAGTATGTAATATGTTCATAAATTGATTATGAGAAGCTAAATTGTTAGAAATTTTTATGATAGTGATTTTTTTTCATCATATAACCTTTAGCCTTGTAGTTAATTGCTGGTAGGAATTGGACTGTAAAGGACAAGAAAGCCAGGAAAGCCAGCATATATAGCCTGCATAGAAGTCTGTATGCTTAGAGTTTATACAGGGTTCTGGTTCTCCTTTGAGGGACAGCTGTGGGACACAGGACCCCAAATTAAAGTATTAAAGTATGAACTTTAGGTCCTGCAGATAAATTAGATTTAAATAATTATAACATATTTCATTTCCATAAAAGGATGATCTCTACTAACCTTGTATCAATCTTTTACTTTAAAAAACATACCCAAATAGAAACAAAAGCCCCAAAAGCTTTTGCAATTAGAAGAAAAAACCCGAACTGATTTTAGAGACTTAGGAAACCATTTGGAATGTCATAGTTTGGATCACTTGAAGAAAAGGTGATTACATTTTTCATTTTGCATTTATAATAAATTGTTGAGAGGACTGTAGCAAAGAAAATATCTAGTGTGTGCTGCACAGGAGTGACAAAAATGCAGGAGCATGTGTGGAGAGATGAAGGCACATCTCTTCTCATTCTTCTCCTGCAGGTTCTTCTCTGGTACTTCCCCAGAAATTTCTTGGTTGCTTTTGTCTAAACAGACATCTGGGGCTTTCACTTCATCTTAATCATCTTTGGAACATCAGTAATCAGCTTTTGAACTTCAATTATGGTTAATGCACACTGAGGGAAGCATATGAAGTGGTCTTTTGGGACCTGTTGAGCATATGTGCACAATGGTATGTCTGATGCACTTTTCAGAATTGGCCAAGTATACTATGGTAGAGGAGAAAAATGATGTCTTTTGTTAAAATCTTGTGCCTCTATAACAGATCTGCTAAATATGATGAGTTTTTACTCTAAGTGGATCTAAACCTATTTCTGAAATTGGTGTGCTTTGTTCGGAGGTTTACTTTCAGAATACATAATGAGTCTTTTGGTCTCTGCCTTTTCTGTCAGCAGCACTTTTTACAATTACAAAAATGCAATGAATGCAGTAAATGTAACTGGAAAAAATTCAGAAGGTTAACAAAGATTTGCTGCTGTTTTGAGACCTGAAAGTTTCAAATACATTTCCTCCCCCTTAAAAAAATAAAAGGGAGGGTTTGAAAATCATCCGCCAGTAAGGAAATAAATAGGCTCTCCTGATTGATGTAGAGCAATCAGCTCTTACAGAGGAGAAACAGTGATGCCAGGATGGAAGTAACCATACTTTGTGTCAGGGAATACCTTTATTTGACTCTGTCTGTCCATTCAAGCAAGGACTGTGTGTGAAATCCTGAAAAATCACTCCTCCTGTGAGTCAAAATCTCAGGTCTCCAGTAATCCCTTCCACCAGAACTGGGTTATTTTTAAGAGCTGTTCTGTGTTTACCTGTCTGTGGTAGACCCCAGTGATGAGCTCTGTTGCTGTTAAAAACAGAGCACTCACAAAGCTCCCCAGGTGCTCGATCATCCACCTGATAGTAGTGGGACAGGCAGAAATCTTGTTCTGATTCCATCTAGCTGATCAAATGGCTAATGGAATGTGAAACACAGAATACTCTTGTCTGCAAGATGTTTGCCATCTGTCTGTCCTTTGGGAGCAGATGAAGGTGTCTGAGCTCTTTGGGAGAGAACACACTTAAAGCCTTTCTGCTGGCTCTGAGCATCTGACGTTTGTAAGTTCTTTTACAGTGGAGTAAGAATTAGGCTGACAAGACTGAAATCCTTCACATTTGACTCACTGGTGCTTGTGGGCTGCAGGCAAAAGGAAGCTCCTCTCTTATATCTTGTTATGGTTATTTTGTCATAATGAACCAAATAATAGAAAATAGAAATAATGGAACTGGTTTCTGCAGCAGAGGATGCTCTTGTGTTTGCAATGACTCTTTGGACAGTATAAACTTCAGTTTGTTCAATGAGTCATGTAATCCACTAATATGTATCAGCATAATTAAGCATAATGAAAAAATTATTGTTTACCAGTAAATATGCTGAGAAGTGCAGTATTTTTTTAAATTACATTGTTCCTAGTGCTTTCAAAGACATCTAGAGAGCTATTTTTGTGGAACAAGTACATTTTCTATTTGTCTGGAGTTTTTAAAGGTCATTCCATTATCAACTTCTCTGAGGACTTATTGGTGCTTGCAACAATTATAAACACATTTTCTTCGTAGTTCTATTTCAGTACTAAAGCTTATTCTTGTTATACTTATTTATGTTGATATTTCTTCTTGCCGTAAAACAAAAGTTAGTGATAACCTTGCCTAAGGAATTGTTTTTGCTGTCAGCTGTCTGAGTGATATCCCCTTGTCACCTGTTTACTCATCTTTATTTTCATTTTTTGCTATTGAAAGGAACAGATTGTTTTAGGAAATGGAAGAGTAAAAAATCACCTAGAAAAGTTTTGTGAAAACTACTATGAAATGCATGACTTTCATATAGATTTTCTGCTTCCTGGCCTCTCTTTGATATTGATATTTATAGCAAAACACTACTGTCTCCTTGTCCTTGGTTTCTGCGAATACTTTTTGGCAGATCTACTGTATGAGAAATGCTTTACCTGCAGTCTGAAAGACTCCTCGCTGTGGGCTGGAAAGCACTTGCCACAACAGTGCTAGGCTTATACTGTTTGAGAGAGAGGAAGAAAAATACAGGGCATGTGTGACTCTAGTACCTTCCTGGTGGTTTCAGGAGCCTGGGGGAGAGCAGGCTGATCTCAGTCAGACCACAGTAAAGTCTTCAGCCTTCAGATTGGGGTGTTCCTGCCCATTTCATTCACAGAAGGAAAATCAGTATGTTGGAAGGTGAGCTTTTTTTTAAGGCTGTGGCTTCCAGCTGTTTTGTGTTTGCCCAAATCATTTCTGTCTTCTCTTCACTTACAGTGGGTGAACCCCAGTGACACCTCTGGGCACTTCACCCACACACTCCAGGCTCAAGGGCCAGCAGAGCTTTTTGGGCTCTGTGCCATTGGGAATTCTGTCATCTCAACAGCAGTGCCTGCTTTGGTGGTGGAAAGATGGGAATTTTAGGTAGAAGACCAGCTTTTTTCCAGTTTGCCCTACCCCAACCTCTGCAAAATCGAAAAACTGCAAGAAGTAATTTTGTATTTCTGCAGATTCATCTTCAGGAGGAAAGTATGGGTGCCACTTGGCTCTGGCTAATCCATGTTTTTGAAAATGTGGTGATGAATAAAACCTTGACAGTAAAGTTTTCTGGTGACTGAATGTTTTCCTTCATCCTGGATTTGTGCTTCTGTGAATTGTAAAGCACAAGTGCAGGCTAAGAACTTCATTTGACAGAAAGATTTTCAATTTTGGTGAGGCTCATACAGCTGTGTCATTTTTAAGTTCTTTTTCCTGCAAGTTTTTGTAGTGCTAAATTCTATTTAAATGCTCTTGTGGTTTACAGCCCTACAGACTGTTCTGTTATTGTTTATAAACATAAAAGGCATATGTGTTTTCCTAACAACGATTGAAAATTCTTGCTGCTTTCCTAGCATGACAGTGCAAGTTTGGGTCTGCACCAAAATAAGTTCATTGATGTGTCATTTCTTAATGATTTTACTGTTTCAGAGGAAAAAGTGTTGGCAAGTTAATGTTGTAGTTGCCTTCATACAAAAGGAAGGCAAAGTGCCTCCTGATATCAGGGTGTTTACTTGTGTTTTGTATTACTTAATGCAGTCTTGTATTGTAATTTTTTTCTCTGCTTACCCCATGTCATATTAGAGCAGTATTTTCACGGAGTTTTGGTCTAAATCGGAAAAATGCTTACAAAGTTGGTATTATATTCCAGTTTCTCATCTTTCCTTCAGAAATAACTTTACAAGCCTAAGTTTCATTTCAAGTCAATGAATCACACATTCCTGTGTGCTGCAGCCCTTACAAAACAGGCTTTAAGACATTTTGTGCTGCATTCTTTAAGGAATGTTACCCAGTGTGCTTTAAAAGCTGGGATCTGAGAGGGGGGAAGTGTCTGAGTCTTCATGTCTTCTGAAGCTAAATTTGCCTTTGTAGGGCAACTATGTGTGTGTGAGGAAAAGGACAGATTGGATTCTATTTTTTATTACAGAGAGGGGATGGGTGCAAGTTGGACTTTTTAGGCAGGTTTTGTTGTAGTTATTTGTGAAAGGAAAAAGAGGCGTAAAATCAAAGACTAAGACTAGGTAATTGTTATAGCCCAATCCATTCAAAGGGACTGACTGGGGAGGAAACCCCAAATAAGTCCTCAGGAATATTTCTAAGAGGAAATAAGAGACAAAGGAGATGAGTTACATTCACAGCTTGTTTTTTTCCCTTCTTAAGTGTGTTCTCTTGGCTTGTCTGAGACAGCTCTAAATTTAGAAAACACATCAAACCCCAGCCTTCTGAAGGAGCCCGCAGGCGTGTGGAGCCGCCTGTGTGGAAGTTGTTGTGTTGTTTCAGCAGGCAGGGAGGGCTGCAGCCCTTGTGCTGGCAGCTGGAAGTCTGCCACTCCTTCATTGTTCACAGCCTTTGCTGCATAAGGCAGAGGAGACAGCCACCAACGTGACTGTCAGTGTTAAAAAGTAATTACTCAGTAATCTCAGCTTCAAATCTTGCCACTCCCCAGTCCAAATACCTGCCAACACCAAGGCCACTTGTTTCCCCTTACTATTCTGCAGTTTCCTCCTTGCTGTGACAAGACCTCCCTTGGTGAAAACCAAGGGGTTAATGACAGTGAAGAAAAAAGGAGATGGTGTTTGCTTTCCCTGTGACAGCTTAAACACCCACCTGCCCAGCACACATGCCCATGTTGGTGTTCAGGCTGTGGGTGTCATGTTCTCCTGCTCAGGGTTATTGTCTGTCACTGGAGTATTTTAGTGTAATAAAAGTATTTTCTAAGCCTTTTCTCTCTTTTTTTCTCTTTTATCTCTGTCCTGAAGGAAATACCCTGATATTACCCAGATTTTCCCTAGTTTGTACCTGTCAGAAGTCTTCACATTTTTTCAGTTAAGTGCTTTGTGGAATCCTAAGCAGATTTTCTCTTTCCCAGGAAGATTTGGTTTCTGGACAAAGCTGAAGAAAACTCTTTGGAGTAAGGTGGAGAAACATTCTTTACCTAGGTGTGTCTTCCTGAGTGATGAGTAATGGAATGGCTTGGTCCACATTCTTATTCCCTAATGCCTCTGATTGTTACAACTGCTTTACCCTTGCAAGTCAAGTGGTTTATAGGCAGGACTCTCCCCTTTTCCACAGGGCTTCCTGCACCAGAACGGGATTTTTGACTTGCCTTCCTTTTGGCCCTTCACAGGCTTTTAACAGACTGGTCTGTTCCAGTGGTTTGGTGTGCTGAGATTTGTCAAAAACTCAATTGTTTTCTGCCAGAAAACTTGTCTACCTTCCATTACCAGAGAACAGCTTGTTTGCTCCTAAGGGTTTTATTCTTTGTCCTTGGAATGTCCTGGACAAAGATATTACAGGATGTGTCTAAACATAACTTTGCTTTTCTGATTTAAAACTTCCCAGTGCTGTGTACCACAGTCTGATAACCACCCTTGTGCCCCAAGCCCCACTGAGGAGATTGAAATGAACCTGGTGGTGATTGGCTTGGTCTTTTGCTAACAGCAAAATTTAATGAGCATTTCATCATCTCCTTTTTCAGCATCTGAGAAGTTGATTATGTTGTTCATATCAGAGTTTGAGAGAATTGTAAATGCAGTTACATGTAGCTAATTCTGTTTCTGTTATTAAATATTTAATAACATTTTCTGTGTGAAGTGAAAGTACACTGATTAAGTGTTTTGATTTTGTTTGGTGCCTAAACCACATCTGTGTTTTGTTCTACTGATGTTTTGTTGGAATTGAAATCATGAACATAGTTTTGGGAATACTGGCCATTTTTAGCTACGTAGTCAATAGATTTTGGCTTTTATTAGCATAGGTTACTTCAGTGGTAATATATCCTTGCTCATGAGGAAGAAACATACACTTAGTTACACTGTGTTTTAAACAAAATACTTGAATGGTGAGCTCTAGAAGTGCGGCCAGCCAGCTGCCCTGTGATGTGCCTGCAGAGTTTCTAATTAGAAGATGCTCTATGCAGTAACCATCTCAAATACGTTCCTTAGCAGTTTCTTGGATGAGACAGGAATACACAAAAAAAAAGGCATTCCGAAAAAGGGCATGTTCTGATCCCATCATGGAGCAGAACTCAAGTGCTTGGTCAAGTGCTGTGCAAGAAAACTGCCAGAGGTATCTTAGAGGGGAAAGGAAGTTTTTTTTGCTCAAAACTGACTGTGGTAACTCATGAGGGTGAACATCCTGAACAAAGTTGTGCTACTGCTTATACATCCTAAGCATATCTAATAGGGTTCCCGTGTTAAACCTGTAGGCCAAACACACTTGTAATTGCTTAAAAAGCTGAAATTCTAATGTTCTTCCTTATTGCTCTGTGTCCGCTGAGTTGATTGTCCTCACTTACACTGGTGAAAGCCCCACACTGCCTGCTTTGCCAGGAGAGTTATCTGTGCATTCTCAGCTTTTGGGGACCTTGATGCAGGTTGGAATTCCCCCAGTAATGCCATTGCCCTTTCCAGGGATGCTGCTGAAACCATTCCTAGAACTTGAGAGCCCTCGTGGGTATTTTTTGGTTTCACTGTCCCTTGTGTACCCCCAGCTTTTGTGTGGTGCTGGTGACAGTGAGGGCAGGGATGGCTCTGGGGCTGGGTGAGGCTTCCCCAGCTCTGCTGTTTGAACTGCTGGGCACCAAACGCACTCTCTGGGCTTTGCATCAAAATCATGGCTTGGAAATTGCATGGGTAACTCCTGCCTGTGCTGGTTGTCGTGCCCTCCCTTCTTAAATGTTCAGTAAAATCTGTAAAACAGTGATCTGGTACCTGGGCTTTAAGGAACAAATGGTTGGTTGTATGTCCAGGGTGCTATGTGAGTTTAAGTAAACAGAGATTGCTCCTTCAGTCTCACAGGACTTTGTGGAGAAGTCCTGCTGCATCAGTGATTAGTGGAAAATAAAATTGAGATTTTGTTATTTTGGTTTATTGGGTTTTGGATTTTTGGTTTTTTTTCCTAGCTGTAATCTCCCATGTGTTCCGATCTGAAAAGTATCAAATATTTACATGGAAATTTGGATATAATTGTTTTAATTGGTGTTAAACTTACTTGAAAAAGAGGGGGTAAGCACCACAAGAAGCATTCATGAGCTGCATAAAGTATCCTAAATGAATTTGTCATCTTAATGCTGACATTTGAAACACTGGCCTAAGTTTTTTTTTTGTTGAAAGCAAAAGTACTGTTCTAGTTGATTTTAAAAAAATCATCTGATAGCAAAGGGGTTTTACTTTGTTTTTTTACTATCCCTTTTTTTTTTTTTTTTCTTTGACTGGACTGCTTGGAGAGCAGAGAAGGATAAACATTTTGTGATAAAAAGTGAACTGGTGAAACTTTTCCTTGGAAGATCTGAACAGAATGAAAAGTAGTAAGGGAATATCTTTACATGTG
Organism: Motacilla alba alba; assembly: GCF_015832195.1. Lineage (NCBI taxonomy): Eukaryota > Metazoa > Chordata > Aves > Passeriformes > Motacillidae > Motacilla > Motacilla alba. The sequence goes on along the minus strand of NC_052022.1, from coordinate 31,290,975 downwards.
TTTGTAAAAGTAAAAGTTCTGCAGTGCGGAATGGGATGGTTTGGATGTAGTGGATTTTACTGGGGTTTTTATGTTGGTAAATAATACAATTCAAAAATAGTATTGTGAATCAAAAATTAAATGAGAATTTAAGAGTGGATCTGTGTTTTTAAGGGAAGAAAATACAGAAATTACTGTACAATCTGAGGAAAAGGGGGCAAGGATGTAGCAGCACTGATAGAAGGCAATTTTATCAGTATTGTGTCCCTGAGTGAAGAAAAGTCTATATATTATGATTTAATTTTTTTTTCCCTAGTGTCAAGCCCATGTGAAGATGGAAGCCTAGCTTGAAATAATCTGACAGTCTAAATGGCACAAAACAGGGCAGTGCAAATGTGAACTGAGTGTTTTTTATGGAGTCTTGTAGCCAGCATTCATTTTAAAGCTTTCTTTCCATCCTATTTGTGTGTGGTATTTGTCTTCATGTATATGTATAATGACACCTGCTCTGTGCCTCTGAAATCTTCGGGAGAACAGCTTAAAGGAATCTTAAAATATCTTTCTGTATGAAGCACCCCTGGATGTTTTGAGCATAGATCTTCTCAATGCTGAAATTCTTCCTCAGCAAAGCACATCCTTGCTTTCTCAGCATTACTTCAGAATTCTGAAGGTCATTTGCAGTGTCTTTAATATGGAGATAGATAAAACTTCAGCTATAATAATAATGGAATTTTCTGTTTTCTTATGTGTGTTGTTCTGCAGGTTAAAGTGGGGAGGAAAAAACCAAACCCAGAAGCATCATTGACTGGGTAGATTTTTCAACATGAATCGTGCTTTTAGCAGGAAGAAAGGTAGGTAATTTAGCTTATATTTCATGGAGACATAAATACCCTGTAAAACTTCTTTGGAATATCCATTATACAAAGGAAAACCTAATCATTGCACTGAATTATCTAGATAAAAATGAGCAGCCTTCTAGGAGATGTATGGAGCAAAGCATTCTTGGTTGGTAGTTACAGAGCTTTCTGCATTCCAATGCTGAAGTTGAATTTAATATATTTTTTATTGCAGGATGTTTTTACACACACACACATATAAATACATAAACATAAAATACACATTGTTTTCTTTTTTTGCCTGCACACAGCAGAGGAGGTGCTGGAGGGTTTTAGAACTTCTAAGAGTCAGTGACTTTTCTTTATATATATATTAATTGGATTGTTATTCTTGGAGAAGCTATTTTTTTTTCAAACTGTGTTTAATATACTTGAAATATCTCATGCAGCAGGATATTTTTAGCTGTAAGACATTATTCTGTATTTGTAGCAATCTGAAATGGCATACTTTCCAAAAGAATATCAAAGCACTAAATATTCAGAGTTATAGATGTTGCTCCTCTGGCTTGCTTAGTCTCTTTTCATGAATTGCTTATGATTAAACATAAGGCTTTAGAAGGAGCATTAGGGCTGAAGCTTTTTTTACTGACAGCTTTGTTGATATTTCCCCCATTTGTGAGGTAGAAAATACTCAGTAGGTCTCATTTCTTTATTTTCATGTTTTCTTCTAAAGGTCCTTAAGTGTGGCACACACTGAGATGAAGCCCTTGCATGAATAAGCAGGTGTAACCTCAGTTGGACTGAGTATAAATATATTGTTTATATAGCAAGAATTTCTGCTTTGTTGTCAATGTCAAAGCTGGAAATAAAAGGAGTCTCTGTACTTAGGCCAACATGGAATGCCAGCATCACTGCATCCTTGTGTGTCCAGTGCATTTGTTTGTTAAACCCAGGTGAATCAAGGTAAGAGAAGCAGTCCAGAATATCAGCATGTGACCACAAAAGGAAGATACACTTACAAAGGCTGCAAAATAGGATGGAAGATCTTTTAATACCCTGACAGCAGGAGGAAATAAGCTTAAACCCATAGCATGTGCTCTCCTTAAGCACTGATGTGTTTTCTTTTGTAGGTAATTGTCACATTGCTATCAACAATTAGCACCTTTCAGGTGCTTCATAATGTTGTCAGACTTCTTCCAGATCATTTGAGAAACCATTTCATTATTCTTTAATTGCGGATTGATTTATCACAACTGAGAAAGAAACTTGGGGATTGTAGATTATTTTGTCTAGGAGACCATGTAATTATTTTCCTTTTTTTTTTCCTAATGACTTCTGATAATGTTTGAAGCTCAGCCTGCCATGTTTCAGAAACAAACCAGTTATGTTTTACTGGATATTTTCTCAAAGTTTGGACTTGAACCCAGAATGCTAAAATGCTCTGTCACTATTTCATATTGCTCTTGGCGGTTTCTGCATCTTAGCTTTACAATCAGGTGTGAAGTTGTATCCTCAGTTTCCTGGGATCATTTGAGGGGTCTCAATTAACTTCTCTCTGTTTTCATTTCTTCATAAGAAAATTCTTACTAATTTCTTACTAACTCCTTATCTATATTTTTGGAATTTCATTGTATTCCAAGACATTTGCTCTGTTGTTCAGTTAATTTTGTGCGTTGTTTTCTTTACCCTGACAAGAAAAAAGTATCATATAAAGTCTGTCAGGCACAATGAAATGCAGTTAGTGTGGCTTCCTAATAATGATTCAGAACAGGAGGAGACAGAGGAATTCAATGCTGTCATCCATTTATTTTACTCATGGTAACACTCGTGACATTTCTGTTCTCAAACCCTAAGAAAAAACAAGTTTCAGTTAAGTAATTGTAAAGAATAAGTGAAAATTACATATTTTAAATGACATCTTTTTAATGCAAATTGAAGTTCAGAAGAACTTGGCTCAATCAGTGCTCATGCATAATAACTGCTTTTAAAAACAGTTTCAATTGCTGAACTTCCTTTATAGTATTTGATTTTGCATGCCCGATCTCATAGATACAGTTATTTCCATTTCTTGATGGGTTATTTGTGGGTTTCTTCTGTCCACAAGAGTGTGAATAGTTGAGGCATTAACAGTGTGACTGCTGTGGCTTCCCAAGCAGTTCTTGCTGAACCCAAACCAGTTTCCAGCTAGCTGTGCTGGTGGGGTTTGTGTGAATTCCAAGTTTGCAGTGCTGTTACCTTGAAGCTACAAAAACAATAGCCTTAAATCCATAGGATTGTGAGGGGAATTATAACAAGTGTAGGTGATTCTTGGATAATAGCCAGAGATTATCTCTGAATTGGGCAGATGTACAGAATAAACGTTCTGATGTTCTTTGTGATGATCAGGGTGCACATAGGGAAGGTAGTTGCTCGTGCCATGGCTCCCATCCTTTTGAACTGGGCAGACTGGGTGCCAGAATGGCTGGGATTGTGCTGTTTTTGCTGATGAGCTCTGTTCTCATTCCATCACCTGATCCTAGCAACAGAATTTTTCTTCTAAATGTTCTGGGAATTATTTAATTTGCAGACATTGGTAGACAAAGCAAGAAAAGAATCACTAAAAGCAAGCTTTCTTTACTTTTTCCCCGTTTTTCTTCTGTTGGAGGCTGGACAGCAGCCTGTGCTTTCACAAAAGAATTGTCATGAAATGTGAGTCGCTAAGACAGAAAGTGAGCTTTTTAAAAATTAATTCTTATCCTTTACAGGCAAAAGTTTCCTATAGATAAGATGTGTGGCATGAGTGTTTATGGAGAGAATCTGTTATGGGAACAGCAGCTTTTCATAAATCAGAGCACTGCTCTTGAGAGCACACATCTCCACTTTCAGCATTACCAGCACTTCATTTCGAGGCACAAATTTTTACTACAGGTATCATATCTGCAGCCAGTACCCAGTGTAAGTTGATTTTTGAGGGGCATGGTTTGGACATGAAATAGCCACTTCAGCTGACAAGGTGTGCTGAGTGCTCTGGCCTTGAAAAAGTGGTAAAGCCATTGCCTGACTCCCCAAGGTTTAGTACAAATCAGAACAGGTGAGTTTGCTTGTATTTCAGCTGGAATTATTTTTACTTGTCTGATAGTCATTTGGGTTGAAGGCTTAATTGATATGCTTAAATCTCAAATTGAAAAAATCAAGCTGTTCATCTTTCATCCTAATAGTGGCAATGAAAAAATATAAGAAAATGTGAAGTTTAAGCAAATTTAGCTCGCTCCAGAAAGTGCTTCCACAGGTAATGATAAATGAAGGGAATCTTTCAGCAGTCCAGCTTGTGATATCTGGTCTCTTATGTTACCCGTGAGCTTTTATAACAGGGAAACAAACTGTAGGCACTAATATGGAAAAAAAGGTTCATTTTGGGTTTAAAGCTGATACCAGCACTTGCTGTTTAAAGTTGCATGTTTAAATATGGAAAAAAAAAAAAACCTTGCAAAGCAACATAGCCTCTCTCGGTTTCAGTAGAGTTTGGTTGGACTAACATATAGGTGTGTTTTGGAGAAAATTCTCAGTTGCAGAAATAACTATATGACTCTACAAACTGTACAAAAGCAGGCATTCTGTTTTCCATTCATTGATCAATGAATGCAGTAAATTACAGTGAAAAGATAATTATATTTTCTTTAAAGATATCTTTCCTTCTCCCACAAAAACAAATTGATGAACAATATGTATGTCCTTGTTTTCTTGTTATGACCAAGCTTTTGAAAACGTTTGTGTATCTATCACATTATAGGAAGCTTGTTTTTGTATGTGATCCAGTTTTGAGGAAGGGGTTTTGAGGAGTCCTCCTTTTCATTTTCAGTTTTTCCTTTTGAGTCACATATGGTAGCATGCCCACTTTGAAATGCTGTGATACAGAAAGTCTGTAGTGCTGATGGAAGTCTGTTCAATTTGAAATATGTTTGCATTTTGATAATTTCAATTGCTCTTTTAAGTAGCTCAGGCATATTAATGTAATTCTCCTGTAAGAGATCTCTCTAAATGCTATATTGTTATGTAAATTTTTATCGTTCTTGGTATATTTGTATCTAAACTGAATTACTTACTTGTTCTTAATTTAGACTTGATTTTGTGATGAGATTTATTTGCATAAACAAAATAGAAAACATTAACTATGAGGGTTTTGTTTTGCTTATTATTTTAGTGAAAGGAGTTGCCTCACATAAATGAATTTGGCATATTTTCTGATCCTGCATCCTTCTGTTAAAAGATGCTAGAGTAAGAACTGGTGCATAAAAGTAAGGAAAAAATAACTAGTGTTTCCTAGCTTTTGCCTCATCAGAAATGTGAGAGAAAACTCCTGTTCCTTCCAGAGAGGGACACATCTAAATAGGGAATGACTGTAATCCAAAGCCTCTGCAAGCAAAAGCTTGAAACTTTTTGAGTGGCACAAAACAGTGTTAAAATGTAGATATACTTGTCCCCTGAATTACAATGGCTGAAATGGGTGAGGTTGTGCAGGATGTAGCAGTTGAATTAAGTTTTTTTTCTTTATTGTGCCCCAATGATCCTCCTTCATCCCATAAAGAATGTCAGCCTTCGTTTTCTTATGACATGAAGTTCAATATATGCTGGAATCTTAAATTTTCTGGAGTTTTTTTCCATATGATAGGAGTTAATAGGGTGGATAATTGCTGCCAATTACCAGCTCCTGAGATGTAGATGGTCTTTATAATGCTAAATAGACTGTATTGACGTAACAATCTGTTTTAAATCATAAGTTTCAGCAATTATGTTTCTGTGAAATGGCTTTTTATGAGTCTTATTTATGAAAGTGTAGACAGGTGCATTTAATGGGCAGGGGCTGACATATAAAAAAACTGCAAAGGTTATAGGATGCTCTTTTTATGTCAATGGGCTGGCTATAATAAGATCTTTATTTTTATTGTAAACATATGTTGCATTCCAGAGATGAAAAATATTTTGTTTTATATTTTATCTCCTAATGAGAAAGGGCCAAAAGAGTGATGGGATGAGTATAGTCCTAAAGTAAATACTTTCCTTCTGTCAGAATCTATTTCACATCATGATTTAAACAAATGGCCTGTTGTGTGCTGGACTTCCACATTTAGGAGTAATGATAAAAAACATAAAGAGGATATACTCAGGTTTAAAGGAATGTAAGCAGCCACAGGCTCTCACACTGTTATCTTCAGATATTCTTGTGGTTGCACTTTATCCTTTCATAAAAGCATTCACCTTACAGAGGAGAAAGGGGAAAAAAAATACCCAAAACCCAGCAACTTAACAAACCCAACCTAGGTCTAAATCTCCTCTTCTGCCCCTACTGCACAAAAGCTGCTGCTTGATGTTAGTAGGGTTTTCATGAACAAAATGTTTTTCAGGAGTGAAGGGTGGGAGGAAAAGAGGGTGCTTTTTTGGTATTACAAATATTTCTGCATTCAGCTGGTCTTGATACAAAAATCATTGAATGGTTTTATAACACCTCCACAAAGAAGTCATATGTATTCCAGTTACTGTTCCTTGTCTTTCTAAATGTGGGGTCATGTGGAAAACCAATATTCAGTGGCCAAGTCCCTTTTTTGTATTGTTTTTTTGACTCTTTTTTGAAGTATTGTTTGCACTATTGCTCTCCTTAGGCTGTGGCAGCACCCATTCAAGTACAGCAGCAAGGAGAGCTGCAGGGTTTCCACCTTCATTTGGCTGGCAAGGACCCAGAGGTCTTTTCTTGGTGGGACACGGCTGTGCTCAGTCTGACACTTCGTGTGTGTTTGCAAATATTTGTAGGCAGCTGGACACATATTTATGGTACTATATTCACATTCTGAAAGCAGAAGGTTCAGCTCTAATTGGTTAGGAAAAAAAAAGGTTACAGTATGTCTTCAGAGGAGGCATGCAGATGAGAAGGGTGCTCTGGAAACCTTCTCTGAAGGATTCTTGGCTCTCTGCAGCTGAGCCTGATTTTTCTTTTCTCTCTGGTCCCATAAGAATAGGAGGATAATTTCCTGTTGCTTATTTCATCTGCGTTATCTTCAGAAAGGTGTTGTAGAGCTGATCTTATCTCTTGCCTGCTGTAAGGAATATTCTAGGCAGGTTAACAGTGACATTTACAGCAATAACTTGTGTTACTTTTCCCAAAGCTCAGGAGCTCCTTTCCAGAAGACGTGTACTGCTGAGCCATAGGCACAAATACTGGGAGGCTGAAGCTTTTTGGCTTCTACCCTATTAAAATTTACACAGCCTCAGCCTTGAGTTACACAGGTACACTGTGAGATTACTTGATGGGTATCTAGTTAAAGGCAAAATATCTTATCCTGTGTGAAATAAATTAGGGCTGTAACAACCAGACCTTTATAGGAATCACAATGGCAACTCAATTTCATAAGAATTTGTCTTATAAAGCAGTTGGAAAATTGCAGAGAATATCCAAAATAGATCACTCAGGAAAACACTGTTTTGTGACCTCAAATCCTTATCCTTCTGGGACATAAAAGGATGTACCTTTATGTACCTAAGCAAGAGGAAGCCATAGATATGCATATTTTAGTTACTCAAACTCCTTTCTTCTCCTTCCAGTCTGAATTTTAAAGAAAGCTTCACTTAAACTTTTATATTGCATTATTTCAGTGTTCTGGAATCAGAAAATTAAAATTCTATTTTACTTGTATATTGAGATTGTCATTTATGCATATTTTTCTTTGTTTTGACCTATTTACATAATGTTCTTTAACAGCAAGAAATTCTTCAAAAGCTTGCTTTTTAAACATTTTTTACAAGTTTAATTGATACTCCTCCAAATTTATTTGTAGCAATAATGGAATAGTTCACAAGACTACAAGACTACAAAAGGGAACTATGGAGTTGGAGGTTTGATCTCTACATATATCTTAGTGAAAACTTGCAAAATGTGATCACTTAAATTATCTAATGCTAGTAATCTATTTTTGACTTCAAATAGAAACTTTTATCAAAGATTGTGGAGCTCTTGTTGTAACTAGAAGACATACAAGTTATGGGCTAAGTAGTTCAGATCTATTTTTCTTGTTTTTTTCCCCTTGGTTTAGGAATATGAACTTGTTAAAAGTTCTTAACATCAACAAATCAAAAGTGCAAAAGCTAAGATTTGCTAATCACTGGTCAGTTGCACTAACACTTTCGTCCTATTTTCCTTTATTGTCAGAACTTATATAACAGCATCCATATCTCAAAAATATACAGTAAATAATGTGTAGGCTATGCAGTGGATGTTACTGTTGAGGGAAATGCAAATACCAGGCTTGTTTTCATTTTGTAACAATGCCAACCCAGCATTCTGTGACAGCATTCTGCAATTATAGCAATCAGCTGTTTAAAACCATTTACAAGGTCCTAAATATTAGGGGAGAAGGACACAGGCAAAGCATTCTGCCAAGCTCACTCTGTTCTAGGGAGATATGGCTCTTTTCTTGGCATAAGAGTAAATATGCCTCCAAAGCATGTCTTATGTTTGGGGGAAAAAAAAGAAAAAAATAACAAAAGTAACTATTTTTAAGCTGTGTGTATTGATGGGCATTTTTATCTATACGTTTCTAGGGAAGGCTATGACTCATTATTTCATTTCCTTAGTCATAGTAGTCTGTTAATAACTTTAATAAATTACTGCTCTCAGGCACCCAGACTTTACTCAGTCTAGGTGGCTGGAACAAATGCTGCAGCTGAACAATGCAATAATATGGGTAGTTTTGTTTGTTAGTAATATTTTGGTATTATATTCTGATGAAAACTCTGGTGCTAAGCATTGTCTCAGACCTCAGCCTATCCATTCATATGTTACCTGCAGTGGTCAAGAAGTCAGATTCTACCTTGCTGTCTGACCAGCATAAGGAGGCTTTGTGAGCACCTGCCTGTTTCTACTGCAGTCAGAAGAAAGGAAATTATTTAGCAGGGTGACAGTTCTTTCTTGTTGAGAAGGTTTTCTTTCTTTGCAGAAGAATAGATAATCTAGGAATAATGAAACAGAGAGCATTTGTGTACATAGACTGAAGCAAGTAAGCTGTTTGTTCCAGAGGCAGTAATACCTAGCTGTATTATGGATCTCTTAGGATATCTTCTTCAGGAGACTCTTATTATGCTGCTTGTCACTAAAAATATTTTTGTCAAACCAAGTTTTGTAAAACAGGAAAAAAAGACCGTTCCAACATTTCTTCTGTTAGCAATAAAAGCATCCATCCATGTGAAAAGATAGTAATCCAGTAAAGAATAAAGGCCTTATTTTCTACCTTTTAGAAATTACTGTGTTTTCCTTGTGGCACTGAAAAAGTTAAAATCAAAGTCTTTCTCTGTTCATTATATTAAATGAATGGCCACTAGGCCATGATATATGCTTTGATAAACACTTTAGAAACATGAATTAATAAATGTTACTTAATGTTAATGAATTAATAATGACAGTGTGCTTTAGGGAGGCAGTTAACTAAAGCTGCACTGTGAAAATGCCATTCTACAATCTCTTAGGGCAGTAGCATGGAGATAAATTAATCTCAAAGGGAGGACAGTGTCTTGGCACTGCTGGCACTTTCTTTTTTGGCAGATAAATGGTCACTGTGCTGTTATCTAACCTGATGCCATCCTCCCCTGAGTGCAGCTCAGTAGTTGAGGGCCCTTGATGAAGTCCCCGAGTCGATTGCGTTTGGTGTGTGATTTGTCAGCACATGTTTGTCCCTCTGCCCTGGCTCACACACGGGACCCAGCAGGTGTGAAATGCACTTTGGAAAGCAACCTCTCCTTTTTGATGCTAAGGGGCTGGCGTGGTTCAGGCAGGTGAGAAAAGAGAGAGGGCTCAATTCTGAGCAGCATTACTCCTCTGCCCATGGAAGTGCCCAGCTCCCACTTCCACCTTTGCAATTCAGGCTGTCAGACCCTTGGGTCTCCCAGTGTTAACTTGATGCAGTTTTCTCTTAGCAGACTGGTATGTGCTGGCAGCAAATAAAACCTGAGAAGCTCTCACCCAAGTCAAGTTCTCTTAAAAATTGGACAGTGCTGCTCCTCTGGGGGCTCTCTGTGCTTGTACCACACACTGAGCACACCGTGGACATGCTGGGGTGTTGAGGAGAGGCTCCATACAGATTGCCAGTCCTGGTTAATCAGGGCTGTGGTTTACCTCATGCTCTTGAAATCACAGTGGTGGCCCTTTTTTACACCTCTTGTTCCATGCAGTGCCAGTGAATGTGGCCACTTGCTTAGAATTTCTCATACCTCAGTTAAGCATTGGTTCTATTGGACTCTGAATGGCTTAAAGGCATAATTCTCAAAACCTCATAATTCTCAAAAAACAACTGAGCACTTTTTAAACTTTAATGTAAACTCTAAGGCAGCCTGGATTAAGAACTTCAGACAGGATCTAAAATAACTGTGCTTTTCACCCAGTGTAACAGCATGAGTCCTTTCACTTTGTATTACTGTTAACATTAGATGCAGGTTGTCAGGTTTGGTTTTATCTGGGCTTTCAGTCCTTTCTTTAGGACCTATTGTTTTATTTAGCAGGGAAGTGTCTGTGTAAACTGCTTAAAATAATAATATGATCTGTGATTTTCATTGTAGGGTTTCATATTTTGCTTGTTGCTTCAGAATGAATAATTAAGTTTTAAGCTGTGAAAACTCTTTAAAAATTAAATTAGCTGAGGGATCATGCAAACCACAAGCCATATCTACATCAGATATTTGGCCAATGCTTCTTTTTTAGGTATTCTTTTTTCATGTTTTTCTGGTTTATGCATGCAAAATGCCTGAAATGTGGTCTTTCTCAACTGCTGTGAAATCAAACTAGTTCTAAGAAGTATTTCAAACAGCTGCTAAGGGTGGTGTAAGTCCATAATCAGACTTTACAATTCAGAAGGAGATGCTGGTAACAAAACAACCCCATAATAGCTTGAATAATTTTTTGCATGTCTTTGCTCTCCGCCTGAGTTTTGCCTTGTATTGATTTAGTTTAGCATTAAGAGCTCTTTCCAAACCATCACCACTCTGTAATTATTACCTGCTTCTAAGAAATGGACTTCCATGGTCAGAGGAGATCTTCAGTAGGTGTGTCTGTGGAGCTACATCTGAATGTTGGGCTGTTTTACCAATAGCACAAGACTCCTGGAACCAGGTGTCTTTTGGTACCTCACTAAGTTACTGATTTCATTTTGAGCTGGGAGCACCTGGCCATATTTCCTGATCTTCCTCCCAATTAGGGGTACCAACAGTTACAGCAACACTTGCCCAGCAGTGTTACTCCTTGCTGGAATCTGTCACATTACTGTTGCAGGCTGGTAGGCAACTTGATGAGTTCACAGAAACATTTTAAGTAAAGCTTGTTCATGATAATAAAATTTGAAAGATTACCTGATGCTGAATTAAGACCGGCACTTCACACTTGACTCCCAAACTAAATAACATTTTTTTCAGATTTTAATTTGCCCTGATGGGCTGAAGGGAGGAAGAAATATTTGCCAGGAATAGTTTTGATGGCACCTGTCTAGCCACTTGTCTGCTTGTATAATTGCTTTAGAAGCTACAGCTCTGTCACTTGTTTGTGGCGATACTAGGCATAAAATGAGTGGAGCCCTATTGCAATTTCCTTAAGAGGCTCAGTGCTCTATTTTTATTAGATTTTCCTTTATAAATGTATAAATATGACCATATCCCTACTGCAGCTAGTAAACAGTAATGTGAAGGAACTAGAACCCTTGGTATTAGCAGTGTGGCAGTGCACCTGGAGCAGTTGCAATTGGCCCTGTGCAGATGTTCACAGAGCAGGCAGTGAGCAGTCCTGTCCTGAGTGCCAGCTCCCCCTTGCCAGCAAGCCCAGTGTCCAGCTGCTTGGCTGGGCTTCAGCTTATCTCCTGGCCTGACAGGCTTTATTCTACCTGGCCTAACTCACAAATTCCCTTGGATGGTTATTTTGCACTTTCAGATAACATCAGCCTTTGATATTATGCTAAAGTAGAGATCAGGTTTCAGGTGTTAAAATATTCTGGGAATTGATTTCTCGGTTCCGGCAGTCCAATCACAAGCCCCAGTTAAAAGGAAGAGCCACTTTAATCATCCCCCTGGGTGCTGCTGAATGGACAAATCATTCTTCCTTAATTAAAAAGTGATAATATCACTCTTCAGTAATGGAGCTGAACATTGCTGCCATCTAGAATGAAATTTGCTAAGGGAAAAAAGAATTCTCCCAGCTTTATAGTTCTGATCCTGTTACTGTGGTGACTGGTGAATAACTTGTTTAACTATTTTCTTGCTCCTGCATAATCTGAAATGTTTAATTATTGCTTTAGTGTCAATCAGTGTCACAGCTTTTGCTCTTCAACAGTTTGAAGTGAACAGAATTTTATTGTCCTTAAGTGTAACTAACAAAAAAGTTGGTAATTACTGTAACTGCACCTTCCCATAAAGGCAAATGGAATTGGGAATATCCAAGGGTAGAATTTTGCTTTAAGCTGTTATTCTGTTACTTAACTCAATAAAGTTCCAGTTTTGTGACTTTAATTCATGCTCATTTAAACCAGGATAGTCTCAAGTTAGAAAATAGTACTAAATGTTCAATATATATAATATAAAACATTAATTGGATTTACAGATTCTCCCAAATGGAGAATGGTAATGAAAATTAGTATTTTTGAATGTTTTTGTTTTCTTAAATGCTTTCAAATGAGAAAATTTTGAAAATTGTTTCTAAGATTTGTAATAAGAAAAAGCTTTTCCTCAGTGTTTGGAATTCCATCTTAAATTGTGCAGAACATTCAAAAAGGCCATTAAAGTAAGAGGAGATGATGTATTGAACAAATAATTACTGAATTATGTCCATGCAGCAGGAAAAGAGAATAACACTGTATTGTAATGGGAAAGTTAAAGGGTAAATATGCAAATTTGTTTAGCATAGGTATGGAAAAATTACAGATGATCTGAACTTAAAAATCAAATCTAAAACTTATAAATCTGATGCTCCTCCTTTTTCTTTTGTAAGGATTAGGGCTTTCTTCTGTCAGTTACAGCTTGGATAATTTTTGTTTGTACCTTTAATGTCTTCATTATTCATCAGAAAAAGCACATAATTCATCAAAAAAGCATCATTAGATGCACAAGATGCAGTCAGTGCTTTAAACATCAGGATGCAGAAAATCCTGATCTGAGACAGAACCAGCAAACAGCCTCAGACCAATTAATGCATTTGGGGGGTGGAACTGTAGTTCTTATGGAAAACCAAGCTGGTTAAAATAGGAAGTGTGCCCAACAGAAAGAAGCAGGTTGTTTCTTCTAAGTGTTTGGGAAGGTGTGAGATATTTCTCTCCAGCCCCTCTAACTACCTCAGACATCTGTTTTTTTGAGTAAGAGGATGATTGTTGAACTTTTCCACAGAAATACTTTTATACTTAAGTTAACAATTGGATAACCTATTCAGTGCTTCTTTTATTTTGCTTTTCTGTAGACAAAACATGGATGCACACTCCTGAAGCCTTATCAAAGCATTATATTCCCTATAATGCAAAGGTAAGAAAATATGAAGTTATTTTCTCCTCATGCCTTTAGAATGCCACACATTCTATCTCGTTGTGACTTGATGATTTCAGAGACATAGATTTGCCAGATGAAATAATGAAGACAAGCTTAGTAAATGTCTGTTTTGCAGGTGAAAATGTTCTGGTTTTAATGACCAGTTGATTCTTGTTCTGAGCTATGGTTTACAAGAAAACAAACTAGTGTTCCTTCTCTGCTTGATGATGTTTTTGTAAATGGAAGTTTTGAGTGTAAAGGAATTTAACATCAGGCTGCATGCTTACAATATTATTAAAATTAATGGCAAAAACTTCTTTTGAACAATATCAAAGGCAGTGAATAACAACCCTTTCTGCTGGATATATTGAAATGTCAAATACTCAGGAAATGTAGTAGAACAATAAGGGCGTTTTTGCACAGTAAAGCCAGAAGCCTTACTTTTGTTTTCTTATCCCAATTACAGCAAGATAAGTTTATATAAGTGATGGTTCAATTTGTCTAATGACATCCCGTGACAGGAAATGCATCTTACCTAAATACTTTAGAACCTAAAGGTTCCTAAATACTTACCTAAATACCAGCTTAAAAGATAGTTTGCTAAAAGGAGGAGAGAATATGCAGCCATCAGCATAAATCAGAGTAAACTAAGTAATTTGCAATTACTTGCTCAAACTGAGAGTATAATTGAGTAAAATTCTGTTGTGGGCTGTTCTGGATGACGTTCTCTTATGGGTGGTATTTCTTAATATAAAAACTTTTCTTAAAATAATCTTGGTAAAAATAAATGTGAAAATTCTTTATTTTTATATACATATATGTGTATATATATATACACATATATATGCATATATATATTTATAAATATTTGTTTCACAGGATGGGGCTCAGGTTTCTACATGAGTGTTCCCTGCTTTTGTATTTGCAATTTTCTTTTGCTTAGCATTGCCACACTGTGAGCAAGTGTTTTGTAGTGGAAAGTGGAGTCTCTTTCTCACAGTTGCCAGGTTTTGAATGTCTTTTTTATTCTTTGTGTTTTCCAACTGAATTTTTGTCCAAAGGATGTATTACCATTTAACTGAATAGTCTTGCCAGACACCTTGGCTTTATATTACACTTCTTCAGAGGGAGGATTACTTGCTGTGGTGACTGTGCCATGTGTTCTAAGAGCAAGCTGAAGCCATGAGTTTTTTCAAAGCACTGAATAATGTCTGTTCATTTCTGGTCTTTGAGAGAAAAAAGAAACCTCCTTCATCTTTCATGTTTCATTGTCTTGCCTAAGAGCAGATCTGGTGAGTAGGTGTCAGTGCAGCTGTGCAGAAAAAGAATTAGAATAAAGAGGATGATGCTAAGATGGTGGTAGGTGTAGAAACAACAGCCTCAGCAACTTCTGGAGCAGAAGAAAAGAATGTAGAATTGCAATCTAAAGGAAGTCTGCTCTCAGCCTGGTTACAAAGACTCTTGGTCCAAAATATCTTTCCACTATTTAGGCTGATATGTGCCTAAGTGTACTCTCCAGTTCTGCTCCTGTTTGTTGTTTATCCCAGGGCCTCCTCCACCTTTCTGGTGGCCTCTAAGGTCTGCCACAACACTTGCAGGAAACTGAAATTTTAATACCACGTATGTTAGGTTTTGGTTTTGTTTTATTTATTTCTTTTTTTTAAAAAGTTAACCCATTTTTTCATTTGGATAGCAGTAGAAAATTCTTGTTTAGAACTACCAGTCATTTGATTCAAAGCAAGCAAAAATTGCTCTGCTCTGTAACTGGAGTGTAAAGGGTATGGGATTCCCTACCCTGTTTATTTATTGACACCTGGAATAAATTCACACAGCTTTTATGAACTCAGCTGGCATGTGGAGGCATAACAATAATAAATCTAGATATTTCCACCTCAGTTCCCAAGTATCATTCTCATTAAGTTTTGCAGTATTTTTCACTTGAAGAGGAAAGAATGGATCTCTCAGTACCTTATTTGGGGTTTGAGCATTTTGGGTTTTAAGTGAAATGTCTCATTGATTTGATAACTTGTAACTATGTTGTGAAATTATGATTAAAAGCTTCAGAAAACCTTCATAGCACAAGAATTTAACAAGACTCATTGATTTTTTTGCCCAAATTGTTCCAATTCTCTAACATTTACTTCATTTATCTTCCATGTTTGTTGGGACAAGACTTGAGCTGATTTATTTCAAAAAGTAATCATGTGAGTGGAGAATGACATACTCAGAAAATCAAATCATTTTGATGGAAGATAATACCAAAGATGTAGAGATGTTATTTGTCCATGAGCAAATGAGCTGTATTCTTCTCCACAGTTTTTTGGAAGCAGATTAGTGTGGATGGAAAAGTGGCTTCTGTTCTTTATAAGACACAAAAATAGTTTCTCTGACACTAATCTGAGATGATCAGAACATGGGCAGAGCTTACTGGGAAAGATGAGGTTTTGTTGAATCATAAGACAGCTCGTTGATGAAACCCAGTTCATGAGTTGACTGTTATTAAAAAAAAAATCCTAGCAAAGTTAACTGGAAATTAAAAGAACCCTGCAATATTGACAACTGGCCTTCTTTCCCTACCAATTGGAGAATGCCTTTTTTAACATAATATTAGTAATGTCATATCTCTTAGAACATGCACCCTCAGGATGATTTATGGCCATAATCCTCTTTGCAAGAAAACATGAGCTGAGTTTTTTCTTCTGTGAGTAAAATCCAGGAAACATGAGTCTCCTAAGGAAGCCCTGAAATATAAAAGTGTCTTGAATTTCTCTCTTTTCCAACACACCCACTTCTACTTTGCCATTTTGAAATTAGCTGATTTTGGCATGGTTTTCCACGGTGTAAACCAATGGGGCTTTGGGTTCTTTTTATTTGGGGGGAGGGGTGGGGTGGGGAACGGGACAGGACAGGGGTGTTTATTTTCCATCTTCAGTTTTGTTTTGTTTGCTTTTTTTCTGTTACTGTCATTTTTTTGTGTTTAGTGTTTTTTCTTGGGTCCTTTTTTTCCCCTTATCTTACTGATATCTTGGTCTGCCAGAAGGCACTGATAATGAGATTCCTTACACTTCAGCATGCTCTGGATATGTGACCTTTGTTTAGTGAAGCCAGAATTTTGACATCAGTTTGTGGTCCTATGTTTTTTTAACTGTTTCACTACGAATGAAAGCATATTGGTCATTCTTCCCCCCACCCTCCCACACCCAGAAAGATAATTTAGAGTTTTTGTAATGCAGTACCAAATATAGACTCATTTTGATGTGGTTGCATGACAGTTTTAATATCACCCGGACATAAAATTATAAGGCAACCCCAAACTTCTCTTTGTTATCTTTTAATGTAATGGTCCTTAATTAAGAAGAGATGGTTGTGTTGTTTTCTGTACTGTAAAGAAAAAGTTCTCTTTTGCCCTTAAGGCAATTCTTTTGATTTGAGGCCAGCTTCCTTTCTGCAAAACAAAAGTGATCAAAGTGTGACTTTATAGTGGAATAAGACTGCAGCCTTTAAATAGGGCTGGTGGTTGTCATCACCTGAGTGGTGCCTTTCTGCCAATCAAAAGCTGCCCCAACCAGCCATGTTTACAATGTCTCTCTGTAGTAATTGTGTCTGTAATCCCCTTCTGAGTCACTGGCTTATTTTTTGGCTTGTATAAAATTTCCTCATGCACAGCTTTCCGTTTTGCAGAGAGAGGTTGTGCTTTGCCAGCCTGGTGTTTATGTTGGCAGCTGGCAAGGCAGGGGTCAGTGGCTCTGACCTTGCATGAGGCAGAAGGGCTGCTCTTTTTCCATGGCAAGTGATGGCACATTAAACCCTTGGGAGGGTGTTTGGCCAAGACATGTCACAGCTCCCCAGTGCTCACACAGCCACTGGCCTGATGCTCGCTTCACACTCACTTTCAGAGTTTTTATATTGTCAGCTGCAGATTTGATTCTTGATGTAGTAGTTTCAATTTGAAAGCTTAGCGTTAAATGAAAAATTCAAAAAAGGAATTTAGTAATGGTCACACTTTATGATCTGAAAGGTCTTTTCCAACCCAAATGATTCTGTGAGTCTGTAATAAAAGACTTCCCTTGGCAGTACCTAAAGCTCTTAGTCTTCGCTGTAGGACAGTAAACAGTTTGTTTAGAGTCTCAACATTTTGCCATCTCTTATTCCATGATTGAATGGCAAATAATACTCTTGTGGAGCAGGCGTTTTGGTCAAATGATGTCACTATGGTTGCAGGGCTCTAGGTGCATTTCTGTCTTTTGAATATCTGCATTTTGCTATCATTAGTGTACAGTGTTATCAAAGCCACATTTTTGTGGCATAAACTGCACTTCTACTGCAAAGTATTTTTTGCTATTTTTATAGAAATTATCTTCTTCTATCCACTCAGCATTTCAGCAGAATGATCATGACTGTGTCATTAAAAGTAAGGAAAAAATGTCAAATGGCAAATTGCATGTAGCTTTCCCAAATCAGCAGAGTTACAAGGCTCACTATTTAAGATATGTGGTGAAGTTATATATAGCAAAATAGTTCAAACAGAGCACAATAATGTTGAAAACTAGAAGCTACTGCAGTAGAAATTATGAGAAATAATGAGTTTTCCTACTTTAAATTTGTTATAATTAGAATTAATAACCTCATACCAATTAACTTTCATTAGAGTACCAAAATGTCTTGCATGTGATCATAATTAATTTCGTGTTTAAGCACAAGAAAAATTAGTTTTGTGAAAATACCCAAATGAGATAGGAAAGCAAAAAATTGTAATTTTACAAGGCAATGCAAATTTGAACTTCTTAGTTATTTCTGATGCATTACAGTCATTAAATTGGAGCTTATTATACCAGAGATAAATAAACATGCAAATGAAATATAAAATATTTAAAGTCTGCAACAGGTAATCTCAACAGACTTGGTTTGATTGCTCTTACTCTCCAGAAGAGGGTCTCCTTCAAGAAAAGAATCAAATTTATGAGCAATTCCAGTGTTTCTTCTTTAAAGTCCACTTGTGCGTAGTAATGCAAGGCAGTTTAGTGTAATGGATAATGTTTCATTTCTTTCCTTTTTCCAGAGACGGAAACAATAGAGTGTATGTGTTTCAGTGAAATATTTGTGGTAGGTTCCAGTTAGAAACCAAAAAAAAAAATTACAGGAGCTAATTTAATTGGCAAAGTGAGATAAGAAACACCGGTCATGTTTGTCAATGCTTTATAAACTCCAACTGAAGGACAAACCAGTAGCTCTTGATCTGTTCTCCATGGCTGTCATCTTCTTTAAGGTTCTACTTGTCATCCTTCGGGCTTTTCATAAGCTCCATTTTCCTTGACATTTCGGAGTCCTGTGTGACATAACTTCAGTTACAACTATGCCGCATAAGTAAGTTATGGGGGCTGGAGGTTCTTGGCAGGAATCACAAATCCTTCATACCAATTAATGACTTTCAACATAGGATCTGAGAAGTAATTGCAGTCCTCTCTCAGTAATGCAGTAAGATGTTAAAAATGTCATAAAACAGGATGGAGACAGAGCCCCTTGTCTACATTGAAGCTGATGCGTGATCCACCACAGCCTAAAGTATTTCCTGTCTTGAGCAAGTTTTAGGTTTCCTTTGTATCCAAGCAGTTTGCTTCTCTCATATAAATTGCCATCACATCCATTTATTTAGCACCCTGGCTGCTTAATTACACTTTCTCATCATCTCTGATTTAAACAGTCTAATTTGCACCTCTCCCATCAGAGAAAAAAAAAAATTTTTAAACAGTTTAAGAGCTTGAGATAATTTTTTTGGTTGAAAGTTCTAAAATCAGTAATTTCACACATTGATATGGTTTCTGACAACATAATCTGGATTGAAAATACAAACCTGCAAAAGATTTAGCTCATTGTTGGATTTTGAAACACCCTCAATTTTAGGAAGGGGGAATGTCCTATGTATCCTTGAATGTTGGCATTGCCCCTTGGCTGTCCTGCATTTGGATTAGGATTTGCTTTGGAAATTAGAGTGGAAGAATCCAGTGTAATGTAGGTTGGACAGACCTCTGGAGATGATCCAGTTGAGTCCCATCTGAGAAATTATTTCAAAGCCAGGTGGTACAAAACAGAGCCTCATGCAATTGAGCTTTAAATGCCATTAAGGGCAGAGATTCAGATCCTCTTGGCAGCCAGTTCCAGGACATATTCCCTACCATTCTGACTTCTTTTGCCTTATTTCTAGTTGTAATTTTTTTCAGCTTGTGACTCTCAACCATGCATACACATCGACATGTGTACAACAGGCTCATCCCCTTCAGGCTGAACAAGTGCAGCTCCATTTTCCTGACCATCACCTTCTCTGTCACATTCCTTACTGCTGTCAACCCCAGCTGAGGTTTGGTTTTTCTAAATTCATCCCTGCATGCCTGGAAAAGACACCTGTGTTCTTCCTATGTTGCCTGTGCCACATCCCCCTTCCTCGCCCTCCCCTCTGTATCTCTGCCAGCTGGAGCTGGAGGCTCAGGCAACTGTTCAGGGATACAGGAATGCTTTTGGGAATTATGCAGTCTAACTGATTGCTGCCTGGGCCATGGCTTTAAGAGGAAAGGTGATTTTTTTTATCTTACTAAGAGGCTTCAACTACCATAGCAGTTGGTCTAGCAACATTTCACATGGAAGTCAGGCTTAGTTGAAGCTTCCAAGTGCGAATGCAATTTAAGGGAAACAATGAAACTGCAAGGCCTTATTTACCCTGCAGGGCCTGAAGAGTTTCCTTGTTGGGGTGCCCCTACAGGGAATGGCTGAATGTTGCTGCTCATGCAGAGCTGGTCTCTGGGTGGCAGAGGGCTGTGCTCAGCATTAGGAGCTAGGATTCTGAGGTTCCTGCAGCCATTAGTATTACCAGGTTTCTCACTCTGCTTAGATATGGGGAAGAGTTTGGTCTAGGTGTAATTTTAAGCCTTGTGTTTTATTTTAATTCAAGAATTGGTTATTGTTGCTCTATTTTGTCTTAGAATCAGTTGCAGAAGGGCTGGAACATGAAACCCCTGGAATTTATGTAACTTTGGGATTGTGTGGCACATAGTTTATACATGTATGGTAAACTTCTTTCTAGCTCAAAGCTCTTTTCAACCTTTTACTAGGAGTTTTGGTTTCCTAAGTATGTGTATTGTTTTGATTGAGTTGGAAAATCCACAGCGGGGGATACTGTGGTGTTGATTTCTCTGGCACGGAAGACTTATGTGGATGATGGAGTTAACAGAGCACATTGGTGAACAACATAGCACCTGAGACCCAACATTCTTTAAGTTATTTAGGTACATTCTTTAGATTACTTTTGTTGTATAATTTATTATTCTTTATGTAGATTATGATTATTAGATTATTCTTATAAATTGTGATTCTTGGTGTACAAGAGCTGTTTGTTGGAATGAAGAACAGCCATGTGTTCAACTGTTAATCCAAAGTAGAAGAAGAAAGTAGAAGAATATATTTGTTTTTATAGAAAATGCAAGTGGAGAGTTTTCTGTAGTAGTAATAAAAACTCTCATCAGCAAATCCTTCATAATATTGCATTTAGAGCACAATTACTATGAGGAGCTGCTGAGGGAGCCCCAGATACTCCCCAGCTTTTTTCCCCATGGGCAAAATGAGGTTGAAGGAAAACCATATCGCTCTCTACATGTACCTGAAAAGAGGTTGTAGACAGGTGAGGGTTGGTGTCTTCTCTAAGGTGACAAGGGTAATTGCCTCAAGTTGTGTCAGAGTAGGTTTATGTTGGATATTAGGGAAGCTTTCTTCACTGAAAGGGTGGTCAGGCATGGAACAGGCTGTCCAGGGAAGTGGTGGAATCACCAGCCCGGAAAGTGTTCAAAAACCGTGTGGATATAGCACTTAGCACATGGTTTAGCAGTGGCCATGGTAATGCTGGGTTAACAGTTGCATGCAACGATCTTAGAGGCCCTTTACAACCTTACTGATTGTATGGTTTAGTATTGAGCACAGCATCCTGAAGTGTATTTCTAAAGATACCATGTTAGCTATGAGTTTAAAAGTATGTTTTGAACAGTCGCAACTCTGCCCTTCCCTGGTATTGTCTCAAAAGAGGTGAGCAATGAAATTGTTGAGACAAAAGTCACAAAATCATTAGAAGCTTCAAAGCAGCTTTTACAATGTCATTTTCCTATTCTTCAGAGAAAGACGAAGTTATTATTTGAGTATTAATCTTCTAAAGTCTGTGGTACTCAGAGTCATGAGTTCCTCAGCCCTGGATAAGAGCAGGCACTCACTGACTAAGGAGCAGTGAGTGATCTGCCTGTTCAAGACAAATGAATAAAGCTCAGAGGTCTGTCCAGTCAGAATTACCAAAGCAAGAAAGAGTGTGCAAGGACCTTAGGGTCAACAAAGATTTACTCAACCCTCCACATCCCTCTCTCTTCCTTCTGTTAGTCATTTATTCCCTTGCCTCTCCCTAAGTCTGCTTGGAACTGCCAATTAGCCTCATTAGCATCTCCTCTGGGATTCCCTCTGCTGCTCTGTTTCCCTGAGAGCTGGCAGCTGTGGCAATGTGAGGTTTCTGCAAGAAGGCCTTTCAGCATCTGCACTGTCAAGTATCAAGTGAGTTGCATGTCTGACACTGGAATTAGTAGGGTTGAAGCATCTGGATTATTGTCTTTGTGGGCTAGGTGGCCCACAGCTGTTTCTAGATTGGTTTGCTTAGAATTAAATCAGACCAGCAGATTAATTACTCTTTCTTATCTCTCATATTTAATCTCAGCCTTTCTATAAAGTAGAAACAGAGCTGGTTTATAGAAAATAAGAGAATGGCGCAAGATTTTTAACAGAAAATTCTACAAGGAGATACAATTTAAAAACAGAGCCAAGACTACAGGAGTCTGTCCAACAGCCAGGCTGTTCACCATTCAGGAAAAGTTTCACATATGCTGATCTCCATGAGGATTCTTCCTCTGTAAACCATCAGACAAACCACCAGCTGCAGTATCTGACTTTATTAACTTTAATAAAATAGTAATGTACACTAGTCAGCTGCAGATCCTGGACTGCAATAAATACTTCTCTCAGAAATGCCTCCTTCTGATTACTCTGGCTCAGAAAGGGTAAAAACAATCTTGACCTGTTTTAAAAAGCATTTTGAACTTTGAATATGAGAATATTAGGTGTAACTTAATAGAGGAACTAATATTTTCTGGTGTGGAACATAGCAGAGGAGAAATGTTTGCTTTAAGTTATTTGTGAAGCTTTGTTGAAATGTTTTGCATTTTGACTAGGAATTGTTATGTGCTACTAAAAGGGAATGATAGGTTACATTGGTCTAAACCTTCATTTTTTTTCTTCAGTGTTTTCATAATTAATATTCTCTTCATTCTGAATCTTTAAGGAAAATTGAAATGGGGCAGGCAGGTCCTATTATTTTACATGTTGTTTTTCAACATGTTGCTGTAGTATTACTGAAAATAGGGAAAATGTAGAAACAAGGATGTCCATTAAATCTTTGAAATGTGTAGAACCAAGGGTTGCATTTGAAGGGAAAGATAACTTGAAACTGGGAAGGTCCTTAGACCCTGTCTTGTACTATTGCTGTAGCTCCCAATGCTTCTGAGTAGAAAGAAACTACAAGGACAGATAAGTAGCTCAACAAATCATGTTAATTAGAGCTAAAAAGATTAAGTGGGAGGGAAATCTAGTTTACTCATGAATACAGGTTCATTGTGGAAAAATCCATTACAATCAGGAATTTATAGGTCTTCTTAAGTCAGAGTTTAGAGGCCATATCCTCACTTTATGAGGCATTGAGGACCTGAAACTCTTAAAGGCAAGCACATTCTCAAAATGAAAAGCATTCCCCAAAATTACATGTGGATACTTAATGTTCAGAATAATCTTAAATCTTTAAAACTAGGTAGGGGTTTAGGGGTTAAATTTTGGGTTTGGAAGAGAGGCAGGTGGGAAGGTGGGACCTCTTCACATGTTTTTTTTTTCATCTATGAAATCTGCTGAAGCACTCTGAGTGTGTGATGTGTGACAGAAACACTTTGTTAATTTTGTGCTGGTTATAGCTTTTTGTGTTAGTGTTGGCTGTTTGATGTGTTTGAGGAAGAATAGGGTCGATGTTTTATATTGATTTTCATCAGTAACACTCAGAGGTACTAACTGAAACTGTGCTGTGCATTTCCAAGGGGTTACTGCAATTTATCACAGTTCATTAGATCATAAATTCTTTGAAGCTAAGGGCTATCTTTTTGATGGTTGTGCAGCCTCTAGAATAATGAGAGACAGGCTGTAGGTGCTACCCTGATGCAAGTAGTCGTAGATTAAAGCTCAGAATAAGTAGGCAACAGAAGACCTTGGACTTCTCTTATGAGCTTTCTTCTCAGCTGGGATAATTAAATGATAATGCAGATAAGAAATAGGTGACTTATCCTCAGCTTAAAGATAAGGAACAGAGGTGATACTGAAGGTTTTCCACATATCTGCCCCAAATCTCTATTCTTAAATCAGACCCCAAATTTTGAACTCTGCTTTCATGCCTTGAGCTCAAGATTAATTGTCTTCTCAATATCTGCTCTCTTAGTGAAAAGGATTAGGTTGCTATTTAGGGAAGACTCCAAATCCTTATGTGAAGGATTTTTAAATACAGAATCAGACTTTTCTGATTCTATGTTCACCTAATGATGCAAGTATCACTATAATGATCTAGTCTAGATTATTTTTACCACTTCAGCACCAGATTGAGGTCTTTTATTGGAAAATATAAATTTTTTTATGAAGTAAGAAGTGAAAGCCAATATTTTGTTGGATTAGTTGCCATTGTAAAATAATTTACAGATTACGTTCCATCTCAGTTACGTTCTCCTAAGTTCATCCAAGATGTTCATCTCATCTGCTGGTGAATCTAAAGTCATGATAATTGTAGTTTCATTTCATATCTGATATTGTCAGGTTGAAATATTTTTGCATTTTGCTAAAATAATCAGTCTAATAAGACAATTCAGCTTTCTGTTTTGTACTGTTCAGCAGGAAGACTATCTCCTGTGTTTTAGTAGTGCTCTTCACGTTTGTTAAATGATGACATAAAGAGACAGTTATTTCTGTTTCAAATATTTTTTTAAAATACTCTCATCCTAGCCAGATTTTGAAAAAAGCTCTGTTACGGATTTTCTTCGAGTGCCTGAAGGCCAGGTGTTGAATTATGGTGGTCACATCTGTTTTATAGCTGTCCTTTATGAGAGATTATGTGTAAAGAAGGGAGTTTCTTCTGAAAAAGAGATTAACGAGAGACAATATAGACAGGCTCATGAAACAGAAATCATCACAGAGAAGACACTACCAGTTCCCTGGAGGAAAAGTGGAAGATCCAGTACAGCTAGACCAATGTAAGAAGTGCTTTTCTTGTTGAGGCCCATTGCCTGAGTTGTACTTGCTTCCAGGATCTGTACTGGACTTGAAGAAGAGGGATTTAGAGTAGGGTTTGTGTTCTGTGCAGCAGCACTTCCACAGACAATGAGGCAGAGGTATGTTAAGGGTACATTCCCAGCCTTGGAAAGGAAGATTTCCAACATGCTTTTCCCATAAAAATTTTGAATGCAATTCTCAAAAATCCTTGACCATCTTACCTTGTGCTGTAGTCATGAACCCGCAGTAGACGAAAACGCTGTTAAGCCACTGTGATTGAAGACCCATTTCCTCTCCAGCCCCTGCTCTTCATTTGCTTTTCCAGTTTGCCTCCCAGCAGTGCTGTCTAGTTGCTATTGTCCCTTTTCAGTCCAAATAATCAAAGCAATCAGAACCAGTTCAGGTTGCCCTGTCCTTTTTCTTTCATTCCAAGGTACCCACTTAAAGATATTTTGTCAGAACTTCAATGATGTTGCAGTTTTAAAGCCATGGCTACTGTTCTATTTTGTTCCCTGTGTATTTATCTGCTGCATGGACCTTTTCTCCCTGCAAAATTAGTTCCTTCCACAAGTAACTAATTTGATTTTGACTTGGTTATCCCAGTCAAATACTCTCTGAAAATTTCTGAGTATTCTGTGAATACAGCAGGTGAGAAAGACATTTTTATGTGTCATTTGTATAAAATTACCAACACATTTAAAGAAGTAAATGGAGCTAAGGAAGTAGTTTCTAGGAGCAAAGAAAAAAAATTCCTTTTTAGATGAACACAGACATTTTCTTATCCACTTTTATCGAAATGCTGATATTTATTTCTGTGAATAGTATTTAATTTAGCAGATTCATGTAGATTAGCCACATGATTGTGAATTACACTTTGCATACTGACTCAACAAATTTTCCCACTGAAGTTACATTACTAATAAAACATTAAACTTAGTCTTTTTTTCACAAATTAAGTGGTTCTCAGTATAGGAAATCTACAGTTTAGGGGCAAAAATCAGCCAACCTATGAAAAAGCAACAAAGTTTCCCACTTCATGTTCCTGTCCTTTAATACTCCTCAGAACCTATATCTGCCCCAATAGACACCCAATGGTGTCTATTATCTTGCCCACAGAATGTATGTATAAATTATTTACTGCACACAAAGTTATGATACTAGATTTTAAAGATGATCTTCTCTGGTAAGATAGCTTAAAAAAAATAAAAAATTGAGACTCTGTCCAGAATTTTGGGTTCCTTGAGAAGCCTACCAAAATTTGTATTATATTTCCAAGCTGCTGAAACATTAGCTGCACACATTCATGGCTCTTTCTTCAGAATAGCTCTTTTCTGGTGTGCTGCTTGTCCTCCGTTTGACAGCACATCGATTCCCTGAATCAAGAATTAAATCAGGAGTCATTTATTCTAATTATGGTGCAGAAAGCCTCGCAGTATTAAAAGTCCTGATTCAGAAGCAATGCAGTGTCCTTAAAATAGGCCATTTCTTATTTCACATTAAACTGGAAAAGGTCTTTAATAAACTGAGAGTCAGGGACAATAGTTATTTGTTCCTATTACTGAGGCTATTTGTGTTCGAATGAGGATTTTGTTCCTAACTGTGACTTTTTTTTTTTTGTCCCACAGGGAATTCCTGTTTCTGTGTTTATAATGTCATTGCATGTTGCCATGGTAAAAGTGTGATAGTACAAGTTCAGTATTATGTTAGTCAAGGACAAGGGAGGTAGAAATTAGATCAAAATAAATTTTAACCACAAAATGGGAAACGTCTGTGGAATTTCATCCTTGCTTTTATGAGATATTGTTAGTGTTTTCTGGTACAAAAGAATAACTTCAATAGTTTTTGATTTGTATTTATTAACATATATATAGTATATGTATGTATATAAATCCATCACAATTTCTTCCAGAGCTTGTAGAATTTATTTGCATTGAGCAGAGGAAGGCTGTAAGAATTTTGTGTCCAGCTTCAGTTGCTACAAGCTGAATGCTCAGAATTGCACAATCCCACCTTGAACTGGCACATGGAAACTCCTGGCTGGTCTGGTACGTGTTGTTATGAAAGAAAGAATCTGAAGCCTGTGCTCAAAGCCCTTCCTAGCAATGAACTCATCTGGGAAACATCTCTTGGAAGGAGCAGCTGCTCTCAGTGGTGCCATGGCCTGTTTGCTCCCCTGGGTCAGAGCTGCACCCCAAAAGTTGTGAGTGCTTCAAAATGCTCCTGGGTTTAGAAACCTTCACCTTATTGGTAGAGCAGAGTGGTTCTGTTTTCTGAATTAAGATAGCTTTGTTATAAAATACTTGATGGCACATCTTGGTTCTTCATAAGGGCTTTTTGTCTCAGTTCAGTTTCCACTCTGTTTTGGGGAGATAGGCCTAGTATTTATAACAGGAAAAAAAGTCAGCAGGACAGATGGGGCTTAACAGAGTTCAAGCTTCAGCTTGCTGTATTTTGTAAAAAAAAATAGAGATGGTTTCAGGATGTTAATACAGAGCCAACCAGTAGGTGTTGCATTCAAAGGAGCAGTAGGGTTATGAAAACCAGGGTGATAATTCAGCAGGGCCAAATTGTCAAACCAGGACAGCAGCTTTGGCTGGCTTATGCTGGGTGTTCAAGCTGCTGTGATGCAACTTGGGATCTTTATCTTGCTTACCTTTAATTGTAGCATTTTACTGGAGAGGTGTGTCTTTTTTGAGGGGCCAGTGGATGTGGGAATCTGTCCTTTCCATTTGGGAGTGCTGAAGAAGATGATCTTTAACCTCATCTTGAGTAGGGTAGTGGCTTTACACAAGTAGTAACAATTGAGGGTTTTCTCCTACAGCAGTGCAATGGCATTCCTGCTGAATGGCCAGGGTTACTGGCTGGCATATGCAGAGCTTAAGGGGGACATGAAGCAAAGTGTTCTCTGTGTTCTGAAATTTCTAACACTGCATTTCACATCTGTACCAAGAATGTAGGAGTTGTTGCAATTTTTCAGTTTTATGTTTAAGGTAAATTAAATCACTGCATTGGCATCTGGTTAATGGCAATAAAAAGAAAAAAGCAGCAAATGGTGTCAAATTCGTTACATTAAGATATTTGAAAATATCTAGGACTTAATGAAAAACAGTGTTTTAGTACAATAAAGGGCCTACTGTGACTTTACAATTTTCATGAAGAAATTATGCTTGAATTAAATGGAGTAGCTGTGGTGCAGAACTAAGTCTGTCTAATTATGAACATGTAAAGCTGAAAAATCTGTCCACTCTGTTATTTTTACTTCTGAAGCTCAACATTTGGTGTATAAAGCAGTGAATATTAATTATTTTTAGGTGGCTTTCTTCAGTGAAGGTAAATTAATTTTATTTTTTTTACTGGAAACAATCCAGTCAGGAATAGAAATTTTCTAAATTGAGGTATTTAAGTAGTGGGGTGTGTCTTCAGTGAGTAGCAGAGGCTTTTCACATTTGAATATCCTTTCTAAAGGAAGTGTCTGGTTTGATAATTAGGTTTGTTTGTCCTGTCTTGATACAGAATGGTTCTTGTGCACACCTTCACTAGATATTGGTTCAACAATGAAAATTCTTGCAGAACTAAAGGTGTGCTGCCTTTTAGGACTGGCCAGTCAGTTTAGAGCTGCCAGTTCTTTATTCTTGGAGGGCACAAACTAAATGGGATCTAAAATAACATGAGAGTAACAACAGAGGGTTGCAGGAGCTGACAAGGATGTAATTGAGCATCTGTGGTTGGATAGCTCAGTCATTTCCTACACAAGTCAGAGGCAGTTCAGGTCATGTTGTAGGGTCAAGCTAGATCACATTTGTCAATACTATGCTTATTTGATGGGTTTTCTCCTGGTAGTTATCCTTAAACTTTCAGGCAGTATCCAGCTGTGCTACAGGAGGCTCTGCAGAGTTGATGAGTAGTGGCAGAGGAACAGAAGACAGTGATTTGATGCCATTGTTTGGTGTGTCAGTAGTGTATGGATTGAAGTAAAAGAGCTGTAATAACTTGAGCATGGTGCCTTTGGATTATTCACAGACATCTCCTGCTGCAGTAAAATGATCTGACAGTTTTTCCTAACCAAAAAAAAAAAAAAAAATCTTTTCACATGTATAAAAAGCCAAAACTGGAAACACAGAGTATGTCCAAATTTAAGGCCAATAGATGACTTTTGAAAATGTGTCATTCTTTAATTTACTCCTTCATTTTGCCCAGCCTCTAAGCACAGGATTCTTGCACGTGAAGGCTAAAGAACATTGCAACACACATGAGGAAAGAAGGCTATCAAAAGAACCTGCGTGACCCAGTCACAGCCAGGGAATATATGATGAGAAATTATGTTCTCCAGTGATGAATTTGCTGTCGCTGCCATTTTCTCCTGCCCTTGTTTATTACATGCCAAATGTTATCCTTGGTTTTATTTATCAGCTATGGGAAGCACATCTGGGATTAAAAGGAAAACAAGCCTTCAGCATGATATACTACTAGTATTAGCATCACTGCCATTTGTGCACTGGCAAAGTGTTCCCTTTTTAAGCCCTTTTCCCATACATCAAAGTTTTTTAAGAATTTTCTAAAAGTGGCTTGAGCTTGCTGCCTTTTTTTTTTTTTTTCTCCAAGCTGGATTATCCCTAGGACATATACCTACTACCCTCCTGCTTCTGCCTCCTCACTCAGGGCTGGAGTGAGCAGTCAG